>NC_081311.1:86767878-87070909 GCF_026419965.1 Kogia breviceps
GCAAGGCAGAATTGCAGGAAACGGATGTCAACGGGTACATCGGAATGGCCCCGATAGCACATGAAAAGCGCCAGAACGTGGACAATGATGCGGTTGGCCAAAAAGGGCGTATGCGTTTTTTCCTGAATATATTCAGGAAAAAACGCATACGCCCTTTTTGGCCAACCAAGCAAGCTGGGAGAGCAAATCAGCACTACAAAGAAATCTCTCGCCCCTCCCCTCCCCCGGGCAAAAGGGCCACGCGAAAAAAGTCTAAAAACCAGAAAGGCAGGACAGGCCACGGAGACAAGGGAGCCTTGTTAAGCTGATGGGCGGGATGTCAATGGCCAACAGCCAATCTTCACAAGTGTATCCTCTTTCCCAAAACATGTAAAACACAGAACCACAGAGCATAGGGCACTTCCACACATGGGCGTTGACCTTGGGAAAATGAAAAAAATCAACCAGACACAGGGGCCCCAAAGTTGAGGGCTGCTGTCTTGACAAGAACCTCGACTCCGGTACACGTTTCATATCCCAGGAAAGAGCCAAGTGGACAAAGACAAGTGGACAAGTGGACAAAGACAAGTGGACAAGTGGTGCTACGTAGGTCCAATGGAGTGTCACTCAGCCATGAAATCCACGTCATGAGGCTGGTAGCAGCATCCTGAGTGGATTTAGGTACGATCATCCTCAGTGAAATAAGTCCCACAAAAAAGAAACTTATGTTATCACTTATCGAGGGAATGTAAAAATCGCTCCCCATGAACTGAATCCCCAAACAGAACAGAGTCGCGCTTTTAGAAAACACACTTATGCCTGCTTCAGGGGAAAGGTGAGGGGGGGTGACGCATAAAACTCGAGTTTGAAATGAGCACAGATACCCTTCCGAAAACCGAATATGGAATGGACACGACCTACTCCTTGCTCAATCAACTGGACTCACCAGACCCTGTTCATCGCACAAGTATCTATTCGACTAGTAAGCATCTTAAAAGCTAAGTCTTGACATCTCTGTGTATGTGCATCAAGTGTGTGTAAAGCGGCCTAAAAGCAGCAGTGAAAATCAGCTCAGACCCATTCTGAGGATCCATTTCCAACACAAAGAAGAAACAAGCAGGGCAAAACAGAGAGAAATTCTTCCAAAATGCGTTCAGGGACTGGGATGCAAGCAGGATTGACCACATCTACAGCCCCAGCGGCAGAAGACATAAGGCTGGACACTCTTGGGGCTGAGACGATTGGTGAGGTTGGGAAAGCAAATGCAGACCCTTGAAAGGAATCCTGCGTACTACCCATTCCATGGGTCCCAACTCTCCAGGTTCAACGCAATCTTCCGACAGCGAAAGCACTCATTGGAAACCCAGCGGATGCTACACCGTGGGATCGGGAAAGCTTTCTGAAACTCACCTCAGTTTTCATCTCCTGGTGCTCGTGCTCTCCATTCAGGCCACCTTACTAACAATCTCCCTACTTGGAGACTCAGCGCCTTTCCATGCCTCTTTCGTACCGTCTGCAATTTGTCCGCAGGATGAACTGCAAGAGGGGGAACCAATGAGAGACTCGCTGGAGGTGTTTGGTCGGGCACATGTCACTCTCATTTCCCATCACGAAGAAGAATTCACCAAAGGCTCAGCCTGCCACCCCGGATCGACAATAGGGCGTGAAGCCATCCAGCCGTGTTGCGTCCCACTCACAAAAAAGCGACTTGGGAAATGGAGCTCAGGGGCACTGCACTTCCCAAACCTGCAGAGTTCTAAACGACAACTATCGCCCCCAAATATATTGAAGTCAGGTTACGAAGAGGCGTTGAACGCAAGGCAGAATTGCAGGAAACGGATGTCAACGGGTACATCGGAATGGCCCCGATAGCACATGAAAAGCGCCAGAACGTGGACAATGATGCGGTTGGCCAAAAAGGGCGTATGCGTTTTTTCCTGAATATATTCAGGAAAAAACGCATACGCCCTTTTTGGCCAACCAAGCAAGCTGGGAGAGCAAATCAGCACTACAAAGAAATCTCTCGCCCCTCCCCTCCCCCGGGCAAAAGGGCCACGCGAAAAAAGTCTAAAAACCAGAAAGGCAGGACAGGCCACGGAGACAAGGGAGCCTTGTTAAGCTGATGGGCGGGATGTCAATGGCCAACAGCCAATCTTCACAAGTGTATCCTCTTTCCCAAAACATGTAAAACACAGAACCACAGAGCATAGGGCACTTCCACACATGGGCGTTGACCTTGGGAAAATGAAAAAAATCAACCAGACACAGGGACCCCAAAGTTGAGGGCTGCTGTCTTGACAAGAACCACGACTCCGGTACACGTTTCATATCCCAGGAAAGAGCCAAGTGGACAAAGACAAGTGGACAAGTGGTGCTACGTAGGTCCAATGGAGTGTCACTCAGCCATGAAATCCACGTCATGAGGCTGGTAGCAGCATCCTGAGTGGATTTAGGTACGATCATCCTCAGTGAAATAAGTCCCACAAAAAAGAAACTTATGTTATCACTTATCGAGGGAATGTAAAAATCGCTCCCCATGAACTGAATCCCCAAACAGAACAGAGTCACGCTTTTAGAAAACACACTTATGCCTGCTTCAGGGGAAAGGTGAGGGGGGGTGACGCATAAAACTCGAGTTTGAAATGAGCACAGATACCCTTCCGAAAACCGAATATGGAATGGACACGACCTACTCCTTGCTCAATCAACTGGACTCACCAGACCCTGTTCATCGCACAAGTATCTATTCGACTAGTAAGCATCTTAAAAGCTAAGTCTTGACATCTCTGTGTAAGTGCATCAAGTGTGTGTAAAGCGGCCTAAAAGCAGCAGTGAAAATCAGCTCAGACCCATTCTGAGGATCCATTTCCAACACAAAGAAGAAACAAGCAGGGCAAAACAGAGAGAAATTCTTCCAAAATGCGTTCAGGGACTGGGATGCAAGCAGGATTGACCACATCTACAGCCCCAGCGGCAGAAGACATAAGGCTGGACACTCTTGGGGCTGAGACGATTGGTGAGGTTGGGAAAGCAAATGCAGACCCTTGAAAGGAATCCTGCGTACTACCCATTCCATGGGTCCCAACTCTCCAGGTTCAACGCAATCTTCCGACAGCGAAAGCACTCATTGGAAACCCAGCGGATGCTACACCGTGGGATCGGGAAAGCTTTCTGAAACTCACCTCAGTTTTCATCTCCTGGTGCTCGTGCTCTCCATTCAGGCCACCTTACTAACAATCTCCCCACTTGGAGACTCAGCGCCTTTCCATGCCTCTTTCGTACCGTCTGCAATTTGTCCGCAGGATGAACTGCAAGAGGGGGAACCAATGAGAGACTCGCTGGAGGTGTTTGGTCGGGCACATGTCACTCTCATTTCCCATCACGAAGAAGAATTCACCAAAGGCTCAGCCTGCCACCCCGGATCGACAATAGGGCGTGAAGCCATCCAGCCGTGTTGCGTCCCACTCACAAAAAAGCGACTTGGGAAATGGAGCTCAGGGGCACTGCACTTCCCAAACCTGCAGAGTTCTAAACGACAACTATCGCCCCCAAATATATTGAAGTCAGGTTACGAAGAGGCGTTGAACGCAAGGCAGAATTGCAGGAAACGGATGTCAACGGGTACATCGGAATGGCCCCGATAGCACATGAAAAGCGCCAGAACGTGGACAATGATGCGGTTGGCCAAAAAGGGCGTATGCGTTTTTTCCTGAATATATTCAGGAAAAAACGCATACGCCCTTTTTGGCCAACCAAGCAAGCTGGGAGAGCAAATCAGCACTACAAAGAAATCTCTCGCCCCTCCCCTCCCCCGGGCAAAAGGGCCACGCGAAAAAAGTCTAAAAACCAGAAAGGCAGGACAGGCCACGGAGACAAGGGAGCCTTGTTAAGCTGATGGGCGGGATGTCAATGGCCAACAGCCAATCTTCACAAGTGTATCCTCTTTCCCAAAACATGTAAAACACAGAACCACAGAGCATAGGGCACTTCCACACATGGGCGTTGACCTTGGGAAAATGAAAAAAATCAACCAGACACAGGGACCCCAAAGTTGAGGGCTGCTGTCTTGACAAGAACCTCGACTCCGGTACACGTTTCATATCCCAGGAAAGAGCCAAGTGGACAAAGACAAGTGGACAAGTGGACAAAGACAAGTGGACAAGTGGTGCTACGTAGGTCCAATGGAGTGTCACTCAGCCATGAAATCCACGTCATGAGGCTGGTAGCAGCATCCTGAGTGGATTTAGGTATGATCATCCTCAGTGAAATAAGTCCCACAAAAAAGAAACTTATGTTATCACTTATCGAGGGAATGTAAAAATCGCTCCCCATGAACTGAATCCCCAAACAGAACAGAGTCACGCTTTTAGAAAACACACTTATGCCTGCTTCAGGGGAAAGGTGAGGGGGGGTGACGCATAAAACTCGAGTTTGAAATGAGCACAGATACCCTTCCGAAAACCGAATATGGAATGGACACGACCTACTCCTTGCTCAATCAACTGGACTCACCAGACCCTGTTAATCGCACAAGTATCTATTCGACTAGTAAGCATCTTAAAAGCTAAGTCTTGACATCTCTGTGTAAGTGCATCAAGTGTGTGTAAAGCGGCCTAAAAGCAGCAGTGAAAATCAGCTCAGACCCATTCTGAGGATCCATTTCCAACACAAAGAAGAAACAAGCAGGGCAAAACAGAGAGAAATTCTTCCAAAATGCGTTCAGGGACTGGGATGCAAGCGGGATTGACCACATCTACAGCCCCAGCGGCAGAAGACATAAGGCTGGACACTCTTGGGGCTGAGACGATTGGTGAGGTTGGGAAAGCAAATGCAGACCCTTGAAAGGAATCCTGCGTACTACCCATTCCATGGGTCCCAACTCTCCAGGTTCAACGCAATCTTCCGACAGCGAAAGCACTCATTGGAAACCCAGCGGATGCTACACCGTGGGATCGGGAAAGCTTTCTGAAACTCACCTCAGTTTTCATCTGCTGGTGCTCGTGCTCTCCATTCAGGCCACCTTACTAACAATCTCCCCACTTGGAGACTCAGCGCCTTTCCATGCCTCTTTCGTACCGTCTGCAATTTGTCCGCAGGATGAACTGCAAGAGGGGGAACCAATGAGAGACTCGCTGGAGGTGTTTGGTCGGGCACATGTCACTCTCATTTCCCATCACGAAGAAGAATTCACCAAAGGCTCAGCCTGCCACCCCGGATCGACAATAGGGCGTGAAGCCATCCAGCCGTGTTGCGTCCCACTCACAAAAAAGCGACTTGGGAAATGGAGCTCAGGGGCACTGCACTTCCCAAACCTGCAGAGTTCTAAACGACAACTATCGCACCCAAATATATTGAAGTCAGGTTACGAAGAGGCGTTGAACGCAAGGCAGAATTGCAGGAAACGGATGTCAACGGGTACATCGGAATGGCCCCGATAGCACATGAAAAGCGCCAGAACGTGGACAATGATGCGGTTGGCCAAAAAGGGCGTATGCGTTTTTTCCTGAATATATTCAGGAAAAAACGCATACGCCCTTTTTGGCCAACCAAGCAAGCTGGGAGAGCAAATCAGCACTACAAAGAAATCTCTCGCCCCTCCCCTCCCCCGGGCAAAAGGGCCACGCGAAAAAAGTCTAAAAACCAGAAAGGCAGGACAGGCCACGGAGACAAGGGAGCCTTGTTAAGCTGATGGGCGGGATGTCAATGGCCAACAGCCAATCTTCACAAGTGTATCCTCTTTCCCAAAACATGTAAAACACAGAACCACAGAGCATAGGGCACTTCCACACATGGGCGTTGACCTTGGGAAAATGAAAAAAATCAACCAGACACAGGGGCCCCAAAGTTGAGGGCTGCTGTCTTGACAAGAACCTCGACTCCGGTACACGTTTCATATCCCAGGAAAGAGCCAAGTGGACAAAGACAAGTGGACAAGTGGACAAAGACAAGTGGACAAGTGGTGCTACGTAGGTCCAATGGAGTGTCACTCAGCCATGAAATCCACGTCATGAGGCTGGTAGCAGCATCCTGAGTGGATTTAGGTACGATCATCCTCAGTGAAATAAGTCCCACAAAAAAGAAACTTATGTTATCACTTATCGAGGGAATGTAAAAATCGCTCCCCATGAACTGAATCCCCAAACAGAACAGAGTCGCGCTTTTAGAAAACACACTTATGCCTGCTTCAGGGGAAAGGTGAGGGGGGGTGACGCATAAAACTCGAGTTTGAAATGAGCACAGATACCCTTCCGAAAACCGAATATGGAATGGACACGACCTACTCCTTGCTCAATCAACTGGACTCACCAGACCCTGTTCATCGCACAAGTATCTATTCGACTAGTAAGCATCTTAAAAGCTAAGTCTTGACATCTCTGTGTATGTGCATCAAGTGTGTGTAAAGCGGCCTAAAAGCAGCAGTGAAAATCAGCTCAGACCCATTCTGAGGATCCATTTCCAACACAAAGAAGAAACAAGCAGGGCAAAACAGAGAGAAATTCTTCCAAAATGCGTTCAGGGACTGGGATGCAAGCAGGATTGACCACATCTACAGCCCCAGCGGCAGAAGACATAAGGCTGGACACTCTTGGGGCTGAGACGATTGGTGAGGTTGGGAAAGCAAATGCAGACCCTTGAAAGGAATCCTGCGTACTACCCATTCCATGGGTCCCAACTCTCCAGGTTCAACGCAATCTTCCGACAGCGAAAGCACTCATTGGAAACCCAGCGGATGCTACACCGTGGGATCGGGAAAGCTTTCTGAAACTCACCTCAGTTTTCATCTCCTGGTGCTCGTGCTCTCCATTCAGGCCACCTTACTAACAATCTCCCTACTTGGAGACTCAGCGCCTTTCCATGCCTCTTTCGTACCGTCTGCAATTTGTCCGCAGGATGAACTGCAAGAGGGGGAACCAATGAGAGACTCGCTGGAGGTGTTTGGTCGGGCACATGTCACTCTCATTTCCCATCACGAAGAAGAATTCACCAAAGGCTCAGCCTGCCACCCCGGATCGACAATAGGGCGTGAAGCCATCCAGCCGTGTTGCGTCCCACTCACAAAAAAGCGACTTGGGAAATGGAGCTCAGGGGCACTGCACTTCCCAAACCTGCAGAGTTCTAAACGACAACTATCGCCCCCAAATATATTGAAGTCAGGTTACGAAGAGGCGTTGAACGCAAGGCAGAATTGCAGGAAACGGATGTCAACGGGTACATCGGAATGGCCCCGATAGCACATGAAAAGCGCCAGAACGTGGACAATGATGCGGTTGGCCAAAAAGGGCGTATGCGTTTTTTCCTGAATATATTCAGGAAAAAACGCATACGCCCTTTTTGGCCAACCAAGCAAGCTGGGAGAGCAAATCAGCACTACAAAGAAATCTCTCGCCCCTCCCCTCCCCCGGGCAAAAGGGCCACGCGAAAAAAGTCTAAAAACCAGAAAGGCAGGACAGGCCACGGAGACAAGGGAGCCTTGTTAAGCTGATGGGCGGGATGTCAATGGCCAACAGCCAATCTTCACAAGTGTATCCTCTTTCCCAAAACATGTAAAACACAGAACCACAGAGCATAGGGCACTTCCACACATGGGCGTTGACCTTGGGAAAATGAAAAAAATCAACCAGACACAGGGACCCCAAAGTTGAGGGCTGCTGTCTTGACAAGAACCACGACTCCGGTACACGTTTCATATCCCAGGAAAGAGCCAAGTGGACAAAGACAAGTGGACAAGTGGTGCTACGTAGGTCCAATGGAGTGTCACTCAGCCATGAAATCCACGTCATGAGGCTGGTAGCAGCATCCTGAGTGGATTTAGGTACGATCATCCTCAGTGAAATAAGTCCCACAAAAAAGAAACTTATGTTATCACTTATCGAGGGAATGTAAAAATCGCTCCCCATGAACTGAATCCCCAAACAGAACAGAGTCACGCTTTTAGAAAACACACTTATGCCTGCTTCAGGGGAAAGGTGAGGGGGGGTGACGCATAAAACTCGAGTTTGAAATGAGCACAGATACCCTTCCGAAAACCGAATATGGAATGGACACGACCTACTCCTTGCTCAATCAACTGGACTCACCAGACCCTGTTCATCGCACAAGTATCTATTCGACTAGTAAGCATCTTAAAAGCTAAGTCTTGACATCTCTGTGTAAGTGCATCAAGTGTGTGTAAAGCGGCCTAAAAGCAGCAGTGAAAATCAGCTCAGACCCATTCTGAGGATCCATTTCCAACACAAAGAAGAAACAAGCAGGGCAAAACAGAGAGAAATTCTTCCAAAATGCGTTCAGGGACTGGGATGCAAGCAGGATTGACCACATCTACAGCCCCAGCGGCAGAAGACATAAGGCTGGACACTCTTGGGGCTGAGACGATTGGTGAGGTTGGGAAAGCAAATGCAGACCCTTGAAAGGAATCCTGCGTACTACCCATTCCATGGGTCCCAACTCTCCAGGTTCAACGCAATCTTCCGACAGCGAAAGCACTCATTGGAAACCCAGCGGATGCTACACCGTGGGATCGGGAAAGCTTTCTGAAACTCACCTCAGTTTTCATCTCCTGGTGCTCGTGCTCTCCATTCAGGCCACCTTACTAACAATCTCCCCACTTGGAGACTCAGCGCCTTTCCATGCCTCTTTCGTACCGTCTGCAATTTGTCCGCAGGATGAACTGCAAGAGGGGGAACCAATGAGAGACTCGCTGGAGGTGTTTGGTCGGGCACATGTCACTCTCATTTCCCATCACGAAGAAGAATTCACCAAAGGCTCAGCCTGCCACCCCGGATCGACAATAGGGCGTGAAGCCATCCAGCCGTGTTGCGTCCCACTCACAAAAAAGCGACTTGGGAAATGGAGCTCAGGGGCACTGCACTTCCCAAACCTGCAGAGTTCTAAACGACAACTATCGCCCCCAAATATATTGAAGTCAGGTTACGAAGAGGCGTTGAACGCAAGGCAGAATTGCAGGAAACGGATGTCAACGGGTACATCGGAATGGCCCCGATAGCACATGAAAAGCGCCAGAACGTGGACAATGATGCGGTTGGCCAAAAAGGGCGTATGCGTTTTTTCCTGAATATATTCAGGAAAAAACGCATACGCCCTTTTTGGCCAACCAAGCAAGCTGGGAGAGCAAATCAGCACTACAAAGAAATCTCTCGCCCCTCCCCTCCCCCGGGCAAAAGGGCCACGCGAAAAAAGTCTAAAAACCAGAAAGGCAGGACAGGCCACGGAGACAAGGGAGCCTTGTTAAGCTGATGGGCGGGATGTCAATGGCCAACAGCCAATCTTCACAAGTGTATCCTCTTTCCCAAAACATGTAAAACACAGAACCACAGAGCATAGGGCACTTCCACACATGGGCGTTGACCTTGGGAAAATGAAAAAAATCAACCAGACACAGGGACCCCAAAGTTGAGGGCTGCTGTCTTGACAAGAACCTCGACTCCGGTACACGTTTCATATCCCAGGAAAGAGCCAAGTGGACAAAGACAAGTGGACAAGTGGACAAAGACAAGTGGACAAGTGGTGCTACGTAGGTCCAATGGAGTGTCACTCAGCCATGAAATCCACGTCATGAGGCTGGTAGCAGCATCCTGAGTGGATTTAGGTATGATCATCCTCAGTGAAATAAGTCCCACAAAAAAGAAACTTATGTTATCACTTATCGAGGGAATGTAAAAATCGCTCCCCATGAACTGAATCCCCAAACAGAACAGAGTCACGCTTTTAGAAAACACACTTATGCCTGCTTCAGGGGAAAGGTGAGGGGGGGTGACGCATAAAACTCGAGTTTGAAATGAGCACAGATACCCTTCCGAAAACCGAATATGGAATGGACACGACCTACTCCTTGCTCAATCAACTGGACTCACCAGACCCTGTTCATCGCACAAGTATCTATTCGACTAGTAAGCATCTTAAAAGCTAAGTCTTGACATCTCTGTGTAAGTGCATCAAGTGTGTGTAAAGCGGCCTAAAAGCAGCAGTGAAAATCAGCTCAGACCCATTCTGAGGATCCATTTCCAACACAAAGAAGAAACAAGCAGGGCAAAACAGAGAGAAATTCTTCCAAAATGCGTTCAGGGACTGGGATGCAAGCGGGATTGACCACATCTACAGCCCCAGCGGCAGAAGACATAAGGCTGGACACTCTTGGGGCTGAGACGATTGGTGAGGTTGGGAAAGCAAATGCAGACCCTTGAAAGGAATCCTGCGTACTACCCATTCCATGGGTCCCAACTCTCCAGGTTCAACGCAATCTTCCGACAGCGAAAGCACTCATTGGAAACCCAGCGGATGCTACACCGTGGGATCGGGAAAGCTTTCTGAAACTCACCTCAGTTTTCATCTGCTGGTGCTCGTGCTCTCCATTCAGGCCACCTTACTAACAATCTCCCCACTTGGAGACTCAGCGCCTTTCCATGCCTCTTTCGTACCGTCTGCAATTTGTCCGCAGGATGAACTGCAAGAGGGGGAACCAATGAGAGACTCGCTGGAGGTGTTAGGTCGGGCACATGTCACTCTCATTTCCCATCACGAAGAAGAATTCACCAAAGGCTCAGCCTGCCACCCCGGATCGACAATAGGGCGTGAAGCCATCCAGCCGTGTTGCGTCCCACTCACAAAAAAGCGACTTGGGAAATGGAGCTCAGGGGCACTGCACTTCCCAAACCTGCAGAGTTCTAAACGACAACTATCGCCCCCAAATATATTGAAGTCAGGTTACGAAGAGGCGTTGAACGCAAGGCAGAATTGCAGGAAACGGATGTCAACGGGTACATCGGAATGGCCCCGATAGCACATGAAAAGCGCCAGAACGTGGACAATGATGCGGTTGGCCAAAAAGGGCGTATGCGTTTTTTCCTGAATATATTCAGGAAAAAACGCATACGCCCTTTTTGGCCAACCAAGCAAGCTGGGAGAGCAAATCAGCACTACAAAGAAATCTCTCGCCCCTCCCCTCCCCCGGGCAAAAGGGCCACGCGAAAAAAGTCTAAAAACCAGAAAGGCAGGACAGGCCACGGAGACAAGGGAGCCTTGTTAAGCTGATGGGCGGGATGTCAATGGCCAACAGCCAATCTTCACAAGTGTATCCTCTTTCCCAAAACATGTAAAACACAGAACCACAGAGCATAGGGCACTTCCACACATGGTCGTTGACCTTGGGAAAATGAAAAAATCAACCAGACACAGGGACCCCAAAGTTGAGGGCTGCTGTCTTGACAAGAACCTCGACTCCGGTACACGTTTCATATCGCAGGAAAGAGCCAAGTGGACAAAGACAAGTGGACAAGTGGACAAAGACAAGTGGACAAGTGGTGCTACGTAGGTCCAATGGAGTGTCACTCAGCCATGAAATCCACGTCATGAGGCTGGTAGCAGCATCCTGAGTAGATTTAGGTACGATCATCCTCAGTGAAATAAGTCCCACAAAAAAAGAAACTTATGTTATCACTTATCGAGGGAATGTAAAAATCGCTCCCCATGAACTGAATCCCCAAACAGAACAGAGTCACGCTTTTAGAAAACACACTTATGCCTGCTTCAGGGGAAAGGTGAGGGGGGGTGACGCATAAAACTCGAGTTTGAAATGAGCACAGATACCCTTCCGAAAACCGAATATGGAATGGACACGACCTACTCCTTGCTCAATCAACTGGACTCACCAGACCCTGTTCATCGCACAAGTATCTATTCGACTAGTAAGCATCTTAAAAGCTAAGTCTTGACATCTCTGTGTAAGTGCATCAAGTGTGTGTAAAGCGGCCTAAAAGCAGCAGTGAAAATCAGCTCAGACCCATTCTGAGGATCCATTTCCAACACAAAGAAGAAACAAGCAGGGCAAAACAGAGAGAAATTCTTCCAAAATGCGTTCAGGGACTGGGATGCAAGCAGGATTGACCACATCTACAGCCCCAGCGGCAGAAGACATAAGGCTGGACACTCTTGGGGCTGAGACGATTGGTGAGGTTGGGAAAGCAAATGCAGACCCTTGAAAGGAATCCTGCGTACTACCCATTCCATGGGTCCCAACTCTCCAGGTTCAACGCAATCTTCCGACAGCGAAAGCACTCATTGGAAACCCAGCGGATGCTACACCGTGGGATCGGGAAAGCTTTCTGAAACTCACCTCAGTTTTCATCTCCTGGTGCTCGTGCTCTCCATTCAGGCCACCTTACTAACAATCTCCCCACTTGGAGACTCAGCGCCTTTCCATGCCTCTTTCGTACCGTCTGCAATTTGTCCGCAGGATGAACTGCAAGAGGGGGAACCAATGAGAGACTCGCTGGAGGTGTTTGGTCGGGCACATGTCACTCTCATTTCCCATCACGAAGAAGAATTCACCAAAGGCTCAGCCTGCCACCCCGGATCGACAATAGGGCGTGAAGCCATCCAGCCGTGTTGCGTCCCACTCACAAAAAAGCGACTTGGGAAATGGAGCTCAGGGGCACTGCACTTCCCAAACCTGCAGAGTTCTAAACGACAACTATCGCCCCCAAATATATTGAAGTCAGGTTACGAAGAGGCGTTGAACGCAAGGCAGAATTGCAGGAAACGGATGTCAACGGGTACATCGGAATGGCCCCGATAGCACATGAAAAGCGCCAGAACGTGGACAATGATGCGGTTGGCCAAAAAGGGCGTATGCGTTTTTTCCTGAATATATTCAGGAAAAAACGCATACGCCCTTTTTGGCCAACCAAGCAAGCTGGGAGAGCAAATCAGCACTACAAAGAAATCTCTCGCCCCTCCCCTCCCCCGGGCAAAAGGGCCACGCGAAAAAAGTCTAAAAACCAGAAAGGCAGGACAGGCCACGGAGACAAGGGAGCCTTGTTAAGCTGATGGGCGGGATGTCAATGGCCAACAGCCAATCTTCACAAGTGTATCCTCTTTCCCAAAACATGTAAAACACAGAACCACAGAGCATAGGGCACTTCCACACATGGGCGTTGACCTTGGGAAAATGAAAAAAATCAACCAGACACAGGGACCCCAAAGTTGAGGGCTGCTGTCTTGACAAGAACCTCGACTCCGGTACACGTTTCATATCCCAGGAAAGAGCCAAGTGGACAAAGACAAGTGGACAAGTGGACAAAGACAAGTGGACAAGTGGTGCTACGTAGGTCCAATGGAGTGTCACTCAGCCATGAAATCCACGTCATGAGGCTGGTAGCAGCATCCTGAGTGGATTTAGGTACGATCATCCTCAGTGAAATAAGTCCCACAAAAAAGAAACTTATGTTATCACTTATCGAGGGAATGTAAAAATCGCTCCCCATGAACTGAATCCCCAAACAGAACAGAGTCACGCTTTTAGAAAACACACTTATGCCTGCTTCAGGGGAAAGGTGAGGGGGGGTGACGCATAAAACTCGAGTTTGAAATGAGCACAGATACCCTTCCGAAAACCGAATATGGAATGGACACGACCTACTCCTTGCTCAATCAACTGGACTCACCAGACCCTGTTCATCGCACAAGTATCTATTCGACTAGTAAGCATCTTAAAAGCTAAGTCTTGACATCTCTGTGTAAGTGCATCAAGTGTGTGTAAAGCGGCCTAAAAGCAGCAGTGAAAATCAGCTCAGACCCATTCTGAGGATCCATTTCCAACACAAAGAAGAAACAAGCAGGGCAAAACAGAGAGAAATTCTTCCAAAATGCGTTCAGGGACTGGGATGCAAGCAGGATTGACCACATCTACAGCCCCAGCGGCAGAAGACATAAGGCTGGACACTCTTGGGGCTGAGACGATTGGTGAGGTTGGGAAAGCAAATGCAGACCCTTGAAAGGAATCCTGCGTACTACCCATTCCATGGGTCCCAACTCTCCAGGTTCAACGCAATCTTCCGACAGCGAAAGCACTCATTGGAAACCCAGCGGATGCTACACCGTGGGATCGGGAAAGCTTTCTGAAACTCACCTCAGTTTTCATCTCCTGGTGCTCGTGCTCTCCATTCAGGCCACCTTACTAACAATCTCCCCACTTGGAGACTCAGCGCCTTTCCATGCCTCTTTCGTACCGTCTGCAATTTGTCCGCAGGATGAACTGCAAGAGGGGGAACCAATGAGAGACTCGCTGGAGGTGTTTGGTCGGGCACATGTCACTCTCATTTCCCATCACGAAGAAGAATTCACCAAAGGCTCAGCCTGCCACCCCGGATCGACAATAGGGCGTGAAGCCATCCAGCCGTGTTGCGTCCCACTCACAAAAAAGCGACTTGGGAAATGGAGCTCAGGGGCACTGCACTTCCCAAACCTGCAGAGTTCTAAACGACAACTATCGCCCCCAAATATATTGAAGTCAGGTTACGAAGAGGCGTTGAACGCAAGGCAGAATTGCAGGAAACGGATGTCAACGGGTACATCGGAATGGCCCCGATAGCACATGAAAAGCGCCAGAACGTGGACAATGATGCGGTTGGCCAAAAAGGGCGTATGCGTTTTTTCCTGAATATATTCAGGAAAAAACGCATACGCCCTTTTTGGCCAACCAAGCAAGCTGGGAGAGCAAATCAGCACTACAAAGAAATCTCTCGCCCCTCCCCTCCCCCGGGCAAAAGGGCCACGCGAAAAAAGTCTAAAAACCAGAAAGGCAGGACAGGCCACGGAGACAAGGGAGCCTTGTTAAGCTGATGGGCGGGATGTCAATGGCCAACAGCCAATCTTCACAAGTGTATCCTCTTTCCCAAAACATGTAAAACACAGAACCACAGAGCATAGGGCACTTCCACACATGGGCGTTGACCTTGGGAAAATGAAAAAAATCAACCAGACACAGGGACCCCAAAGTTGAGGGCTGCTGTCTTGACAAGAACCTCGACTCCGGTACACGTTTCATATCCCAGGAAAGAGCCAAGTGGACAAAGACAAGTGGACAAGTGGACAAAGACAAGTGGACAAGTGGTGCTACGTAGGTCCAATGGAGTGTCACTCAGCCATGAAATCCACGTCATGAGGCTGGTAGCAGCATCCTGAGTGGATTTAGGTACGATCATCCTCAGTGAAATAAGTCCCACAAAAAAGAAACTTATGTTATCACTTATCGAGGGAATGTAAAAATCGCTCCCCATGAACTGAATCCCCAAACAGAACAGAGTCACGCTTTTAGAAAACACACTTATGCCTGCTTCAGGGGAAAGGTGAGGGGGGGTGACGCATAAAACTCGAGTTTGAAATGAGCACAGATACCCTTCCGAAAACCGAATATGGAATGGACACGACCTACTCCTTGCTCAATCAACTGGACTCACCAGACCCTGTTCATCGCACAAGTATCTATTCGACTAGTAAGCATCTTAAAAGCTAAGTCTTGACATCTCTGTGTAAGTGCATCAAGTGTGTGTAAAGCGGCCTAAAAGCAGCAGTGAAAATCAGCTCAGACCCATTCTGAGGATCCATTTCCAACACAAAGAAGAAACAAGCAGGGCAAAACAGAGAGAAATTCTTCCAAAATGCGTTCAGGGACTGGGATGCAAGCAGGATTGACCACATCTACAGCCCCAGCGGCAGAAGACATAAGGCTGGACACTCTTGGGGCTGAGACGATTGGTGAGGTTGGGAAAGCAAATGCAGACCCTTGAAAGGAATCCTGCGTACTACCCATTCCATGGGTCCCAACTCTCCAGGTTCAACGCAATCTTCCGACAGCGAAAGCACTCATTGGAAACCCAGCGGATGCTACACCGTGGGATCGGGAAAGCTTTCTGAAACTCACCTCAGTTTTCATCTCCTGGTGCTCGTGCTCTCCATTCAGGCCACCTTACTAACAATCTCCCCACTTGGAGACTCAGCGCCTTTCCATGCCTCTTTCGTACCGTCTGCAATTTGTCCGCAGGATGAACTGCAAGAGGGGGAACCAATGAGAGACTCGCTGGAGGTGTTTGGTCGGGCACATGTCACTCTCATTTCCCATCACGAAGAAGAATTCACCAAAGGCTCAGCCTGCCACCCCGGATCGACAATAGGGCGTGAAGCCATCCAGCCGTGTTGCGTCCCACTCACAAAAAAGCGACTTGGGAAATGGAGCTCAGGGGCACTGCACTTCCCAAACCTGCAGAGTTCTAAACGACAACTATCGCCCCCAAATATATTGAAGTCAGGTTACGAAGAGGCGTTGAACGCAAGGCAGAATTGCAGGAAACGGATGTCAACGGGTACATCGGAATGGCCCCGATAGCACATGAAAAGCGCCAGAACGTGGACAATGATGCGGTTGGCCAAAAAGGGCGTATGCGTTTTTTCCTGAATATATTCAGGAAAAAACGCATACGCCCTTTTTGGCCAACCAAGCAAGCTGGGAGAGCAAATCAGCACTACAAAGAAATCTCTCGCCCCTCCCCTCCCCCGGGCAAAAGGGCCACGCGAAAAAAGTCTAAAAACCAGAAAGGCAGGACAGGCCACGGAGACAAGGGAGCCTTGTTAAGCTGATGGGCGGGATGTCAATGGCCAACAGCCAATCTTCACAAGTGTATCCTCTTTCCCAAAACATGTAAAACACAGAACCACAGAGCATAGGGCACTTCCACACATGGGCGTTGACCTTGGGAAAATGAAAAAAATCAACCAGACACAGGGACCCCAAAGTTGAGGGCTGCTGTCTTGACAAGAACCTCGACTCCGGTACACGTTTCATATCCCAGGAAAGAGCCAAGTGGACAAAGACAAGTGGACAAGTGGACAAAGACAAGTGGACAAGTGGTGCTACGTAGGTCCAATGGAGTGTCACTCAGCCATGAAATCCACGTCATGAGGCTGGTAGCAGCATCCTGAGTGGATTTAGGTACGATCATCCTCAGTGAAATAAGTCCCACAAAAAAGAAACTTATGTTATCACTTATCGAGGGAATGTAAAAATCGCTCCCCATGAACTGAATCCCCAAACAGAACAGAGTCACGCTTTTAGAAAACACACTTATGCCTGCTTCAGGGGAAAGGTGAGGGGGGGTGACGCATAAAACTCGAGTTTGAAATGAGCACAGATACCCTTCCGAAAACCGAATATGGAATGGACACGACCTACTCCTTGCTCAATCAACTGGACTCACCAGACCCTGTTCATCGCACAAGTATCTATTCGACTAGTAAGCATCTTAAAAGCTAAGTCTTGACATCTCTGTGTAAGTGCATCAAGTGTGTGTAAAGCGGCCTAAAAGCAGCAGTGAAAATCAGCTCAGACCCATTCTGAGGATCCATTTCCAACACAAAGAAGAAACAAGCAGGGCAAAACAGAGAGAAATTCTTCCAAAATGCGTTCAGGGACTGGGATGCAAGCAGGATTGACCACATCTACAGCCCCAGCGGCAGAAGACATAAGGCTGGACACTCTTGGGGCTGAGACGATTGGTGAGGTTGGGAAAGCAAATGCAGACCCTTGAAAGGAATCCTGCGTACTACCCATTCCATGGGTCCCAACTCTCCAGGTTCAACGCAATCTTCCGACAGCGAAAGCACTCATTGGAAACCCAGCGGATGCTACACCGTGGGATCGGGAAAGCTTTCTGAAACTCACCTCAGTTTTCATCTCCTGGTGCTCGTGCTCTCCATTCAGGCCACCTTACTAACAATCTCCCCACTTGGAGACTCAGCGCCTTTCCATGCCTCTTTCGTACCGTCTGCAATTTGTCCGCAGGATGAACTGCAAGAGGGGGAACCAATGAGAGACTCGCTGGAGGTGTTTGGTCGGGCACATGTCACTCTCATTTCCCATCACGAAGAAGAATTCACCAAAGGCTCAGCCTGCCACCCCGGATCGACAATAGGGCGTGAAGCCATCCAGCCGTGTTGCGTCCCACTCACAAAAAAGCGACTTGGGAAATGGAGCTCAGGGGCACTGCACTTCCCAAACCTGCAGAGTTCTAAACGACAACTATCGCCCCCAAATATATTGAAGTCAGGTTACGAAGAGGCGTTGAACGCAAGGCAGAATTGCAGGAAACGGATGTCAACGGGTACATCGGAATGGCCCCGATAGCACATGAAAAGCGCCAGAACGTGGACAATGATGCGGTTGGCCAAAAAGGGCGTATGCGTTTTTTCCTGAATATATTCAGGAAAAAACGCATACGCCCTTTTTGGCCAACCAAGCAAGCTGGGAGAGCAAATCAGCACTACAAAGAAATCTCTCGCCCCTCCCCTCCCCCGGGCAAAAGGGCCACGCGAAAAAAGTCTAAAAACCAGAAAGGCAGGACAGGCCACGGAGACAAGGGAGCCTTGTTAAGCTGATGGGCGGGATGTCAATGGCCAACAGCCAATCTTCACAAGTGTATCCTCTTTCCCAAAACATGTAAAACACAGAACCACAGAGCATAGGGCACTTCCACACATGGGCGTTGACCTTGGGAAAATGAAAAAAATCAACCAGACACAGGGACCCCAAAGTTGAGGGCTGCTGTCTTGACAAGAACCTCGACTCCGGTACACGTTTCATATCCCAGGAAAGAGCCAAGTGGACAAAGACAAGTGGACAAGTGGACAAAGACAAGTGGACAAGTGGTGCTACGTAGGTCCAATGGAGTGTCACTCAGCCATGAAATCCACGTCATGAGGCTGGTAGCAGCATCCTGAGTGGATTTAGGTACGATCATCCTCAGTGAAATAAGTCCCACAAAAAAGAAACTTATGTTATCACTTATCGAGGGAATGTAAAAATCGCTCCCCATGAACTGAATCCCCAAACAGAACAGAGTCACGCTTTTAGAAAACACACTTATGCCTGCTTCAGGGGAAAGGTGAGGGGGGGTGACGCATAAAACTCGAGTTTGAAATGAGCACAGATACCCTTCCGAAAACCGAATATGGAATGGACACGACCTACTCCTTGCTCAATCAACTGGACTCACCAGACCCTGTTCATCGCACAAGTATCTATTCGACTAGTAAGCATCTTAAAAGCTAAGTCTTGACATCTCTGTGTAAGTGCATCAAGTGTGTGTAAAGCGGCCTAAAAGCAGCAGTGAAAATCAGCTCAGACCCATTCTGAGGATCCATTTCCAACACAAAGAAGAAACAAGCAGGGCAAAACAGAGAGAAATTCTTCCAAAATGCGTTCAGGGACTGGGATGCAAGCAGGATTGACCACATCTACAGCCCCAGCGGCAGAAGACATAAGGCTGGACACTCTTGGGGCTGAGACGATTGGTGAGGTTGGGAAAGCAAATGCAGACCCTTGAAAGGAATCCTGCGTACTACCCATTCCATGGGTCCCAACTCTCCAGGTTCAACGCAATCTTCCGACAGCGAAAGCACTCATTGGAAACCCAGCGGATGCTACACCGTGGGATCGGGAAAGCTTTCTGAAACTCACCTCAGTTTTCATCTCCTGGTGCTCGTGCTCTCCATTCAGGCCACCTTACTAACAATCTCCCCACTTGGAGACTCAGCGCCTTTCCATGCCTCTTTCGTACCGTCTGCAATTTGTCCGCAGGATGAACTGCAAGAGGGGGAACCAATGAGAGACTCGCTGGAGGTGTTTGGTCGGGCACATGTCACTCTCATTTCCCATCACGAAGAAGAATTCACCAAAGGCTCAGCCTGCCACCCCGGATCGACAATAGGGCGTGAAGCCATCCAGCCGTGTTGCGTCCCACTCACAAAAAAGCGACTTGGGAAATGGAGCTCAGGGGCACTGCACTTCCCAAACCTGCAGAGTTCTAAACGACAACTATCGCCCCCAAATATATTGAAGTCAGGTTACGAAGAGGCGTTGAACGCAAGGCAGAATTGCAGGAAACGGATGTCAACGGGTACATCGGAATGGCCCCGATAGCACATGAAAAGCGCCAGAACGTGGACAATGATGCGGTTGGCCAAAAAGGGCGTATGCGTTTTTTCCTGAATATATTCAGGAAAAAACGCATACGCCCTTTTTGGCCAACCAAGCAAGCTGGGAGAGCAAATCAGCACTACAAAGAAATCTCTCGCCCCTCCCCTCCCCCGGGCAAAAGGGCCACGCGAAAAAAGTCTAAAAACCAGAAAGGCAGGACAGGCCACGGAGACAAGGGAGCCTTGTTAAGCTGATGGGCGGGATGTCAATGGCCAACAGCCAATCTTCACAAGTGTATCCTCTTTCCCAAAACATGTAAAACACAGAACCACAGAGCATAGGGCACTTCCACACATGGGCGTTGACCTTGGGAAAATGAAAAAAATCAACCAGACACAGGGACCCCAAAGTTGAGGGCTGCTGTCTTGACAAGAACCTCGACTCCGGTACACGTTTCATATCCCAGGAAAGAGCCAAGTGGACAAAGACAAGTGGACAAGTGGACAAAGACAAGTGGACAAGTGGTGCTACGTAGGTCCAATGGAGTGTCACTCAGCCATGAAATCCACGTCATGAGGCTGGTAGCAGCATCCTGAGTGGATTTAGGTACGATCATCCTCAGTGAAATAAGTCCCACAAAAAAGAAACTTATGTTATCACTTATCGAGGGAATGTAAAAATCGCTCCCCATGAACTGAATCCCCAAACAGAACAGAGTCACGCTTTTAGAAAACACACTTATGCCTGCTTCAGGGGAAAGGTGAGGGGGGGTGACGCATAAAACTCGAGTTTGAAATGAGCACAGATACCCTTCCGAAAACCGAATATGGAATGGACACGACCTACTCCTTGCTCAATCAACTGGACTCACCAGACCCTGTTCATCGCACAAGTATCTATTCGACTAGTAAGCATCTTAAAAGCTAAGTCTTGACATCTCTGTGTAAGTGCATCAAGTGTGTGTAAAGCGGCCTAAAAGCAGCAGTGAAAATCAGCTCAGACCCATTCTGAGGATCCATTTCCAACACAAAGAAGAAACAAGCAGGGCAAAACAGAGAGAAATTCTTCCAAAATGCGTTCAGGGACTGGGATGCAAGCAGGATTGACCACATCTACAGCCCCAGCGGCAGAAGACATAAGGCTGGACACTCTTGGGGCTGAGACGATTGGTGAGGTTGGGAAAGCAAATGCAGACCCTTGAAAGGAATCCTGCGTACTACCCATTCCATGGGTCCCAACACTCCAGGTTCAACGCAATCTTCCGACAGCGAAAGCACTCATTGGAAACCCAGCGGATGCTACACCGTGGGATCGGGAAAGCTTTCTGAAACTCACCTCAGTTTTCATCTCCTGGTGCTCGTGCTCTCCATTCAGGCCACCTTACTAACAATCTCCCCACTTGGAGACTCAGCGCCTTTCCATGCCTCTTTCGTACCGTCTGCAATTTGTCCGCAGGATGAACTGCAAGAGGGGGAACCAATGAGAGACTCGCTGGAGGTGTTTGGTCGGGCACATGTCACTCTCATTTCCCATCACGAAGAAGAATTCACCAAAGGCTCAGCCTGCCACCCCGGATCGACAATAGGGCGTGAAGCCATCCAGCCGTGTTGCGTCCCACTCACAAAAAAGCGACTTGGGAAATGGAGCTCAGGGGCACTGCACTTCCCAAACCTGCAGAGTTCTAAACGACAACTATCGCCCCCAAATATATTGAAGTCAGGTTACGAAGAGGCGTTGAACGCAAGGCAGAATTGCAGGAAACGGATGTCAACGGGTACATCGGAATGGCCCCGATAGCACATGAAAAGCGCCAGAACGTGGACAATGATGCGGTTGGCCAAAAAGGGCGTATGCGTTTTTTCCTGAATATATTCAGGAAAAAACGCATACGCCCTTTTTGGCCAACCAAGCAAGCTGGGAGAGCAAATCAGCACTACAAAGAAATCTCTCGCCCCTCCCCTCCCCCGGGCAAAAGGGCCACGCGAAAAAAGTCTAAAAACCAGAAAGGCAGGACAGGCCACGGAGACAAGGGAGCCTTGTTAAGCTGATGGGCGGGATGTCAATGGCCAACAGCCAATCTTCACAAGTGTATCCTCTTTCCCAAAACATGTAAAACACAGAACCACAGAGCATAGGGCACTTCCACACATGGGCGTTGACCTTGGGAAAATGAAAAAAATCAACCAGACACAGGGGCCCCAAAGTTGAGGGCTGCTGTCTTGACAAGAACCTCGACTCCGGTACACGTTTCATATCCCAGGAAAGAGCCAAGTGGACAAAGACAAGTGGACAAGTGGACAAAGACAAGTGGACAAGTGGTGCTACGTAGGTCCAATGGAGTGTCACTCAGCCATGAAATCCACGTCATGAGGCTGGTAGCAGCATCCTGAGTGGATTTAGGTACGATCATCCTCAGTGAAATAAGTCCCACAAAAAAGAAACTTATGTTATCACTTATCGAGGGAATGTAAAAATCGCTCCCCATGAACTGAATCCCCAAACAGAACAGAGTCGCGCTTTTAGAAAACACACTTATGCCTGCTTCAGGGGAAAGGTGAGGGGGGGTGACGCATAAAACTCGAGTTTGAAATGAGCACAGATACCCTTCCGAAAACCGAATATGGAATGGACACGACCTACTCCTTGCTCAATCAACTGGACTCACCAGACCCTGTTCATCGCACAAGTATCTATTCGACTAGTAAGCATCTTAAAAGCTAAGTCTTGACATCTCTGTGTAAGTGCATCAAGTGTGTGTAAAGCGGCCTAAAAGCAGCAGTGAAAATCAGCTCAGACCCATTCTGAGGATCCATTTCCAACACAAAGAAGAAACAAGCAGGGCAAAACAGAGAGAAATTCTTCCAAAATGCGTTCAGGGACTGGGATGCAAGCAGGATTGACCACATCTACAGCCCCAGCGGCAGAAGACATAAGGCTGGACACTCTTGGGGCTGAGACGATTGGTGAGGTTGGGAAAGCAAATGCAGACCCTTGAAAGGAATCCTGCGTACTACCCATTCCATGGGTCCCAACTCTCCAGGTTCAACGCAATCTTCCGACAGCGAAAGCACTCATTGGAAACCCAGCGGATGCTACACCGTGGGATCGGGAAAGCTTTCTGAAACTCACCTCAGTTTTCATCTCCTGGTGCTCGTGCTCTCCATTCAGGCCACCTTACTAACAATCTCCCTACTTGGAGACTCAGCGCCTTTCCATGCCTCTTTCGTACCGTCTGCAATTTGTCCGCAGGATGAACTGCAAGAGGGGGAACCAATGAGAGACTCGCTGGAGGTGTTTGGTCGGGCACATGTCACTCTCATTTCCCATCACGAAGAAGAATTCACCAAAGGCTCAGCCTGCCACCCCGGATCGACAATAGGGCGTGAAGCCATCCAGCCGTGTTGCGTCCCACTCACAAAAAAGCGACTTGGGAAATGGAGCTCAGGGGCACTGCACTTCCCAAACCTGCAGAGTTCTAAACGACAACTATCGCCCCCAAATATATTGAAGTCAGGTTACGAAGAGGCGTTGAACGCAAGGCAGAATTGCAGGAAACGGATGTCAACGGGTACATCGGAATGGCCCCGATAGCACATGAAAAGCGCCAGAACGTGGACAATGATGCGGTTGGCCAAAAAGGGCGTATGCGTTTTTTCCTGAATATATTCAGGAAAAAACGCATACGCCCTTTTTGGCCAACCAAGCAAGCTGGGAGAGCAAATCAGCACTACAAAGAAATCTCTCGCCCCTCCCCTCCCCCGGGCAAAAGGGCCACGCGAAAAAAGTCTAAAAACCAGAAAGGCAGGACAGGACACGGAGACAAGGGAGCCTTGTTAAGCTGATGGGCGGGATGTCAATGGCCAACAGCCAATCTTCACAAGTGTATCCTCTTTCCCAAAACATGTAAAACACAGAACCACAGAGCATAGGGCACTTCCACACATGGGCGTTGACCTTGGGAAAATGAAAAAAATCAACCAGACACAGGGACCCCAAAGTTGAGGGCTGCTGTCTTGACAAGAACCACGACTCCGGTACACGTTTCATATCCCAGGAAAGAGCCAAGTGGACAAAGACAAGTGGACAAGTGGTGCTACGTAGGTCCAATGGAGTGTCACTCAGCCATGAAATCCACGTCATGAGGCTGGTAGCAGCATCCTGAGTGGATTTAGGTACGATCATCCTCAGTGAAATAAGTCCCACAAAAAAGAAACTTATGTTATCACTTATCGAGGGAATGTAAAAATCGCTCCCCATGAACTGAATCCCCAAACAGAACAGAGTCGCGCTTTTAGAAAACACACTTATGCCTGCTTCAGGGGAAAGGTGAGGGGGGGTGACGCATAAAACTCGAGTTTGAAATGAGCACAGATACCCTTCCGAAAACCGAATATGGAATGGACACGACCTACTCCTTGCTCAATCAACTGGACTCACCAGACCCTGTTCATCGCACAAGTATCTATTCGACTAGTAAGCATCTTAAAAGCTAAGTCTTGACATCTCTGTGTAAGTGCATCAAGTGTGTGTAAAGCGGCCTAAAAGCAGCAGTGAAAATCAGCTCAGACCCATTCTGAGGATCCATTTCCAACACAAAGAAGAAACAAGCAGGGCAAAACAGAGAGAAATTCTTCCAAAATGCGTTCAGGGACTGGGATGCAAGCAGGATTGACCACATCTACAGCCCCAGCGGCAGAAGACATAAGGCTGGACACTCTTGGGGCTGAGACGATTGGTGAGGTTGGGAAAGCAAATGCAGACCCTTGAAAGGAATCCTGCGTACTACCCATTCCATGGGTCCCAACTCTCCAGGTTCAACGCAATCTTCCGACAGCGAAAGCACTCATTGGAAACCCAGCGGATGCTACACCGTGGGATCGGGAAAGCTTTCTGAAACTCACCTCAGTTTTCATCTCCTGGTGCTCGTGCTCTCCATTCAGGCCACCTTACTAACAATCTCCCTACTTGGAGACTCAGCGCCTTTCCATGCCTCTTTCGTACCGTCTGCAATTTGTCCGCAGGATGAACTGCAAGAGGGGGAACCAATGAGAGACTCGCTGGAGGTGTTTGGTCGGGCACATGTCACTCTCATTTCCCATCACGAAGAAGAATTCACCAAAGGCTCAGCCTGCCACCCCGGATCGACAATAGGGCGTGAAGCCATCCAGCCGTGTTGCGTCCCACTCACAAAAAAGCGACTTGGGAAATGGAGCTCAGGGGCACTGCACTTCCCAAACCTGCAGAGTTCTAAACGACAACTATCGCCCCCAAATATATTGAAGTCAGGTTACGAAGAGGCGTTGAACGCAAGGCAGAATTGCAGGAAACGGATGTCAACGGGTACATCGGAATGGCCCCGATAGCACATGAAAAGCGCCAGAACGTGGACAATGATGCGGTTGGCCAAAAAGGGCGTATGCGTTTTTTCCTGAATATATTCAGGAAAAAACGCATACGCCCTTTTTGGCCAACCAAGCAAGCTGGGAGAGCAAATCAGCACTACAAAGAAATCTCTCGCCCCTCCCCTCCCCCGGGCAAAAGGGCCACGCGAAAAAAGTCTAAAAACCAGAAAGGCAGGACAGGCCACGGAGACAAGGGAGCCTTGTTAAGCTGATGGGCGGGATGTCAATGGCCAACAGCCAATCTTCACAAGTGTATCCTCTTTCCCAAAACATGTAAAACACAGAACCACAGAGCATAGGGCACTTCCACACATGGGCGTTGACCTTGGGAAAATGAAAAAAATCAACCAGACACAGGGACCCCAAAGTTGAGGGCTGCTGTCTTGACAAGAACCACGACTCCGGTACACGTTTCATATCCCAGGAAAGAGCCAAGTGGACAAAGACAAGTGGACAAGTGGTGCTACGTAGGTCCAATGGAGTGTCACTCAGCCATGAAATCCACGTCATGAGGCTGGTAGCAGCATCCTGAGTGGATTTAGGTACGATCATCCTCAGTGAAATAAGTCCCACAAAAAAGAAACTTATGTTATCACTTATCGAGGGAATGTAAAAATCGCTCCCCATGAACTGAATCCCCAAACAGAACAGAGTCACGCTTTTAGAAAACACACTTATGCCTGCTTCAGGGGAAAGGTGAGGGGGGGTGACGCATAAAACTCGAGTTTGAAATGAGCACAGATACCCTTCCGAAAACCGAATATGGAATGGACACGACCTACTCCTTGCTCAATCAACTGGACTCACCAGACCCTGTTCATCGCACAAGTATCTATTCGACTAGTAAGCATCTTAAAAGCTAAGTCTTGACATCTCTGTGTAAGTGCATCAAGTGTGTGTAAAGCGGCCTAAAAGCAGCAGTGAAAATCAGCTCAGACCCATTCTGAGGATCCATTTCCAACACAAAGAAGAAACAAGCAGGGCAAAACAGAGAGAAATTCTTCCAAAATGCGTTCAGGGACTGGGATGCAAGCAGGATTGACCACATCTACAGCCCCAGCGGCAGAAGACATAAGGCTGGACACTCTTGGGGCTGAGACGATTGGTGAGGTTGGGAAAGCAAATGCAGACCCTTGAAAGGAATCCTGCGTACTACCCATTCCATGGGTCCCAACTCTCCAGGTTCAACGCAATCTTCCGACAGCGAAAGCACTCATTGGAAACCCAGCGGATGCTACACCGTGGGATCGGGAAAGCTTTCTGAAACTCACCTCAGTTTTCATCTCCTGGTGCTCGTGCTCTCCATTCAGGCCACCTTACTAACAATCTCCCTACTTGGAGACTCAGCGCCTTTCCATGCCTCTTTCGTACCGTCTGCAATTTGTCCGCAGGATGAACTGCAAGAGGGGGAACCAATGAGAGACTCGCTGGAGGTGTTTGGTCGGGCACATGTCACTCTCATTTCCCATCACGAAGAAGAATTCACCAAAGGCTCAGCCTGCCACCCCGGATCGACAATAGGGCGTGAAGCCATCCAGCCGTGTTGCGTCCCACTCACAAAAAAGCGACTTGGGAAATGGAGCTCAGGGGCACTGCACTTCCCAAACCTGCAGAGTTCTAAACGACAACTATCGCCCCCAAATATATTGAAGTCAGGTTACGAAGAGGCGTTGAACGCAAGGCAGAATTGCAGGAAACGGATGTCAACGGGTACATCGGAATGGCCCCGATAGCACATGAAAAGCGCCAGAACGTGGACAATGATGCGGTTGGCCAAAAAGGGCGTATGCGTTTTTTCCTGAATATATTCAGGAAAAAACGCATACGCCCTTTTTGGCCAACCAAGCAAGCTGGGAGAGCAAATCAGCACTACAAAGAAATCTCTCGCCCCTCCCCTCCCCCGGGCAAAAGGGCCACGCGAAAAAAGTCTAAAAACCAGAAAGGCAGGACAGGCCACGGAGACAAGGGAGCCTTGTTAAGCTGATGGGCGGGATGTCAATGGCCAACAGCCAATCTTCACAAGTGTATCCTCTTTCCCAAAACATGTAAAACACAGAACCACAGAGCATAGGGCACTTCCACACATGGGCGTTGACCTTGGGAAAATGAAAAAAATCAACCAGACACAGGGACCCCAAAGTTGAGGGCTGCTGTCTTGACAAGAACCTCGACTCCGGTACACGTTTCATATCCCAGGAAAGAGCCAAGTGGACAAAGACAAGTGGACAAGTGGACAAAGACAAGTGGACAAGTGGTGCTACGTAGGTCCAATGGAGTGTCACTCAGCCATGAAATCCACGTCATGAGGCTGGTAGCAGCATCCTGAGTGGATTTAGGTACGATCATCCTCAGTGAAATAAGTCCCACAAAAAAGAAACTTATGTTATCACTTATCGAGGGAATGTAAAAATCGCTCCCCATGAACTGAATCCCCAAACAGAACAGAGTCACGCTTTTAGAAAACACACTTATGCCTGCTTCAGGGGAAAGGTGAGGGGGGGTGACGCATAAAACTCGAGTTTGAAATGAGCACAGATACCCTTCCGAAAACCGAATATGGAATGGACACGACCTACTCCTTGCTCAATCAACTGGACTCACCAGACCCTGTTCATCGCACAAGTATCTATTCGACTAGTAAGCATCTTAAAAGCTAAGTCTTGACATCTCTGTGTAAGTGCATCAAGTGTGTGTAAAGCGGCCTAAAAGCAGCAGTGAAAATCAGCTCAGACCCATTCTGAGGATCCATTTCCAACACAAAGAAGAAACAAGCAGGGCAAAACAGAGAGAAATTCTTCCAAAATGCGTTCAGGGACTGGGATGCAAGCAGGATTGACCACATCTACAGCCCCAGCGGCAGAAGACATAAGGCTGGACACTCTTGGGGCTGAGACGATTGGTGAGGTTGGGAAAGCAAATGCAGACCCTTGAAAGGAATCCTGCGTACTACCCATTCCATGGGTCCCAACTCTCCAGGTTCAACGCAATCTTCCGACAGCGAAAGCACTCATTGGAAACCCAGCGGATGCTACACCGTGGGATCGGGAAAGCTTTCTGAAACTCACCTCAGTTTTCATCTCCTGGTGCTCGTGCTCTCCATTCAGGCCACCTTACTAACAATCTCCCCACTTGGAGACTCAGCGCCTTTCCATGCCTCTTTCGTACCGACTGCAATTTGTCCGCAGGATGAACTGGAAGAGGGGGAACCAATGAGAGACTCGCTGGAGGTGTTTGGTCGGGCACATGTCACTCTCATTTCCCATCACGAAGAAGAATTCACCAAAGGCTCAGCCTGCCACCCCGGATCGACAATAGGGCGTGAAGCCATCCAGCCGTGTTGCGTCCCACTCACAAAAAAGCGACTTGGGAAATGGAGCTCAGGGGCACTGCACTTCCCAAACCTGCAGAGTTCTAAACGACAACTATCGCCCCCAAATATATTGAAGTCAGGTTACGAAGAGGCGTTGAACGCAAGGCAGAATTGCAGGAAACGGATGTCAACGGGTACATCGGAATGGCCCCGATAGCACATGAAAAGCGCCAGAACGTGGACAATGATGCGGTTGGCCAAAAAGGGCGTATGCGTTTTTTCCTGAATATATTCAGGAAAAAACGCATACGCCCTTTTTGGCCAACCAAGCAAGCTGGGAGAGCAAATCAGCACTACAAAGAAATCTCTCGCCCCTCCCCTCCCCCGGGCAAAAGGGCCACGCGAAAAAAGTCTAAAAACCAGAAAGGCAGGACAGGCCACGGAGACAAGGGAGCCTTGTTAAGCTGATGGGCGGGATGTCAATGGCCAACAGCCAATCTTCACAAGTGTATCCTCTTTCCCAAAACATGTAAAACACAGAACCACAGAGCATAGGGCACTTCCACACATGGGCGTTGACCTTGGGAAAATGAAAAACATCAACCAGACACAGGGGCCCCAAAGTTGAGGGCTGCTGTCTTGACAAGAACCTCGACTCCGGTACACGTTTCATATCCCAGGAAAGAGCCAAGTGGACAAAGACAAGTGGACAAGTGGACAAAGACAAGTGGACAAGTGGTGCTACGTAGGTCCAATGGAGTGTCACTCAGCCATGAAATCCACGTCATGAGGCTGGTAGCAGCATCCTGAGTGGATTTAGGTACGATCATCCTCAGTGAAATAAGTCCCACAAAAAAGAAACTTATGTTATCACTTATCGAGGGAATGTAAAAATCGCTCCCCATGAACTGAATCCCCAAACAGAACAGAGTCACGCTTTTAGAAAACACACTTATGCCTGCTTCAGGGGAAAGGTGAGGGGGGGTGACGCATAAAACTCGAGTTTGAAATGAGCACAGATACCCTTCCGAAAACCGAATATGGAATGGACACGACCTACTCCTTGCTCAATCAACTGGACTCACCAGACCCTGTTCATCGCACAAGTATCTATTCGACTAGTAAGCATCTTAAAAGCTAAGTCTTGACATCTCTGTGTAAGTGCATCAAGTGTGTGTAAAGCGGCCTAAAAGCAGCAGTGAAAATCAGCTCAGACCCATTCTGAGGATCCATTTCCAACACAAAGAAGAAACAAGCAGGGCAAAACAGAGAGAAATTCTTCCAAAATGCGTTCAGGGACTGGGATGCAAGCAGGATTGACCACATCTACAGCCCCAGCGGCAGAAGACATAAGGCTGGACACTCTTGGGGCTGAGACGATTGGTGAGGTTGGGAAAGCAAATGCAGACCCTTGAAAGGAATCCTGCGTACTACCCATTCCATGGGTCCCAACTCTCCAGGTTCAACGCAATCTTCCGACAGCGAAAGCACTCATTGGAAACCCAGCGGATGCTACACCGTGGGATCGGGAAAGCTTTCTGAAACTCACCTCAGTTTTCATCTCCTGGTGCTCGTGCTCTCCATTCAGGCCACCTTACTAACAATCTCCCCACTTGGAGACTCAGCGCCTTTCCATGCCTCTTTCGTACCGTCTGCAATTTGTCCGCAGGATGAACTGCAAGAGGGGGAACCAATGAGAGACTCGCTGGAGGTGTTTGGTCGGGCACATGTCACTCTCATTTCCCATCACGAAGAAGAATTCACCAAAGGCTCAGCCTGCCACCCCGGATCGACAATAGGGCGTGAAGCCATCCAGCCGTGTTGCGTCCCACTCACAAAAAAGCGACTTGGGAAATGGAGCTCAGGGGCACTGCACTTCCCAAACCTGCAGAGTTCTAAACGACAACTATCGCCCCCAAATATATTGAAGTCAGGTTACGAAGAGGCGTTGAACGCAAGGCAGAATTGCAGGAAACGGATGTCAACGGGTACATCGGAATGGCCCCGATAGCACATGAAAAGCGCCAGAACGTGGACAATGATGCGGTTGGCCAAAAAGGGCGTATGCGTTTTTTCCTGAATATATTCAGGAAAAAACGCATACGCCCTTTTTGGCCAACCAAGCAAGCTGGGAGAGCAAATCAGCACTACAAAGAAATCTCTCGCCCCTCCCCTCCCCCGGGCAAAAGGGCCACGCGAAAAAAGTCTAAAAACCAGAAAGGCAGGACAGGCCACGGAGACAAGGGAGCCTTGTTAAGCTGATGGGCGGGATGTCAATGGCCAACAGCCAATCTTCACAAGTGTATCCTCTTTCCCAAAACATGTAAAACACAGAACCACAGAGCATAGGGCACTTCCACACATGGGCGTTGACCTTGGGAAAATGAAAAACATCAACCAGACACAGGGGCCCCAAAGTTGAGGGCTGCTGTCTTGACAAGAACCTCGACTCCGGTACACGTTTCATATCCCAGGAAAGAGCCAAGTGGACAAAGACAAGTGGACAAGTGGACAAAGACAAGTGGACAAGTGGTGCTACGTAGGTCCAATGGAGTGTCACTCAGCCATGAAATCCACGTCATGAGGCTGGTAGCAGCATCCTGAGTGGATTTAGGTACGATCATCCTCAGTGAAATAAGTCCCACAAAAAAGAAACTTATGTTATCACTTATCGAGGGAATGTAAAAATCGCTCCCCATGAACTGAATCCCCAAACAGAACAGAGTCACGCTTTTAGAAAACACACTTATGCCTGCTTCAGGGGAAAGGTGAGGGGGGGTGACGCATAAAACTCGAGTTTGAAATGAGCACAGATACCCTTCCGAAAACCGAATATGGAATGGACACGACCTACTCCTTGCTCAATCAACTGGACTCACCAGACCCTGTTCATCGCACAAGTATCTATTCGACTAGTAAGCATCTTAAAAGCTAAGTCTTGACATCTCTGTGTAAGTGCATCAAGTGTGTGTAAAGCGGCCTAAAAGCAGCAGTGAAAATCAGCTCAGACCCATTCTGAGGATCCATTTCCAACACAAAGAAGAAACAAGCAGGGCAAAACAGAGAGAAATTCTTCCAAAATGCGTTCAGGGACTGGGATGCAAGCAGGATTGACCACATCTACAGCCCCAGCGGCAGAAGACATAAGGCTGGACACTCTTGGGGCTGAGACGATTGGTGAGGTTGGGAAAGCAAATGCAGACCCTTGAAAGGAATCCTGCGTACTACCCATTCCATGGGTCCCAACTCTCCAGGTTCAACGCAATCTTCCGACAGCGAAAGCACTCATTGGAAACCCAGCGGATGCTACACCGTGGGATCGGGAAAGCTTTCTGAAACTCACCTCAGTTTTCATCTCCTGGTGCTCGTGCTCTCCATTCAGGCCACCTTACTAACAATCTCCCCACTTGGAGACTCAGCGCCTTTCCATGCCTCTTTCGTACCGTCTGCAATTTGTCCGCAGGATGAACTGCAAGAGGGGGAACCAATGAGAGACTCGCTGGAGGTGTTTGGTCGGGCACATGTCACTCTCATTTCCCATCACGAAGAAGAATTCACCAAAGGCTCAGCCTGCCACCCCGGATCGACAATAGGGCGTGAAGCCATCCAGCCGTGTTGCGTCCCACTCACAAAAAAGCGACTTGGGAAATGGAGCTCAGGGGCACTGCACTTCCCAAACCTGCAGAGTTCTAAACGACAACTATCGCCCCCAAATATATTGAAGTCAGGTTACGAAGAGGCGTTGAACGCAAGGCAGAATTGCAGGAAACGGATGTCAACGGGTACATCGGAATGGCCCCGATAGCACATGAAAAGCGCCAGAACGTGGACAATGATGCGGTTGGCCAAAAAGGGCGTATGCGTTTTTTCCTGAATATATTCAGGAAAAAACGCATACGCCCTTTTTGGCCAACCAAGCAAGCTGGGAGAGCAAATCAGCACTACAAAGAAATCTCTCGCCCCTCCCCTCCCCCGGGCAAAAGGGCCACGCGAAAAAAGTCTAAAAACCAGAAAGGCAGGACAGGCCACGGAGACAAGGGAGCCTTGTTAAGCTGATGGGCGGGATGTCAATGGCCAACAGCCAATCTTCACAAGTGTATCCTCTTTCCCAAAACATGTAAAACACAGAACCACAGAGCATAGGGCACTTCCACACATGGGCGTTGACCTTGGGAAAATGAAAAAAATCAACCAGACACAGGGGCCCCAAAGTTGAGGTCTGCTGTCTTGACAAGAACCTCGACTCCGGTACACGTTTCATATCCCAGGAAAGAGCCAAGTGGACAAAGACAAGTGGACAAGTGGACAAAGACAAGTGGACAAGTGGTGCTACGTAGGTCCAATGGAGTGTCACTCAGCCATGAAATCCACGTCATGAGGCTGGTAGCAGCATCCTGAGTGGATTTAGGTACGATCATCCTCAGTGAAATAAGTCCCACAAAAAAGAAACTTATGTTATCACTTATCGAGGGAATGTAAAAATCGCTCCCCATGAACTGAATCCCCAAACAGAACAGAGTCACGCTTTTAGAAAACACACTTATGCCTGCTTCAGGGGAAAGGTGAGGGGGGGTGACGCATAAAACTCGAGTTTGAAATGAGCACAGATACCCTTCCGAAAACCGAATATGGAATGGACACGACCTACTCCTTGCTCAATCAACTGGACTCACCAGACCCTGTTCATCGCACAAGTATCTATTCGACTAGTAAGCATCTTAAAAGCTAAGTCTTGACATCTCTGTGTAAGTGCATCAAGTGTGTGTAAAGCGGCCTAAAAGCAGCAGTGAAAATCAGCTCAGACCCATTCTGAGGATCCATTTCCAACACAAAGAAGAAACAAGCAGGGCAAAACAGAGAGAAATTCTTCCAAAATGCGTTCAGGGACTGGGATGCAAGCAGGATTGACCACATCTACAGCCCCAGCGGCAGAAGACATAAGGCTGGACACTCTTGGGGCTGAGACGATTGGTGAGGTTGGGAAAGCAAATGCAGACCCTTGAAAGGAATCCTGCGTACTACCCATTCCATGGGTCCCAACTCTCCAGGTTCAACGCAATCTTCCGACACCGAAAGCACTCATTGGAAACCCAGCGGATGCTACACCGTGGGATCGGGAAAGCTTTCTGAAACTCACCTCAGTTTTCATCTCCTGGTGCTCGTGCTCTCCATTCAGGCCACCTTACTAACAATCTCCCCACTTGGAGACTCAGCGCCTTTCCATGCCTCTTTCGTACCGTCTGCAATTTGTCCGCAGGATGAACTGCAAGAGGGGGAACCAATGAGAGACTCGCTGGAGGTGTTAGGTCGGGCACATGTCACTCTCATTTCCCATCACGAAGAAGAATTCACCAAAGGCTCAGCCTGCCACCCCGGATCGACAATAGGGCGTGAAGCCATCCAGCCGTGTTGCGTCCCACTCACAAAAAAGCGACTTGGGAAATGGAGCTCAGGGGCACTGCACTTCCCAAACCTGCAGAGTTCTAAACGACAACTATCGCCCCCAAATATATTGAAGTCAGGTTACGAAGAGGCGTTGAACGCAAGGCAGAATTGCAGGAAACGGATGTCAACGGGTACATCGGAATGGCCCCGATAGCACATGAAAAGCGCCAGAACGTGGACAATGATGCGGTTGGCCAAAAAGGGCGTATGCGTTTTTTCCTGAATATATTCAGGAAAAAACGCATACGCCCTTTTTGGCCAACCAAGCAAGCTGGGAGAGCAAATCAGCACTACAAAGAAATCTCTCGCCCCTCCCCTCCCCCGGGCAAAAGGGCCACGCGAAAAAAGTCTAAAAACCAGAAAGGCAGGACAGGCCACGGAGACAAGGGAGCCTTGTTAAGCTGATGGGCGGGATGTCAATGGCCAACAGCCAATCTTCACAAGTGTATCCTCTTTCCCAAAACATGTAAAACACAGAACCACAGAGCATAGGGCACTTCCACACATGGGCGTTGACCTTGGGAAAATGAAAAAAATCAACCAGACACAGGGGCCCCAAAGTTGAGGGCTGCTGTCTTGACAAGAACCTCAACTCCGGTACACGTTTCATATCCCAGGAAAGAGCCAAGTGGACAAAGACAAGTGGACAAGTGGACAAAGACAAGTGGACAAGTGGTGCTACGTAGGTCCAATGGAGTGTCACTCAGCCATGAAATCCACGTCATGAGGCTGGTAGCAGCATCCTGAGTGGATTTAGGTACGATCATCCTCAGTGAAATAAGTCCCACAAAAAAGAAACTTATGTTATCACTTATCGAGGGAATGTAAAAATCGCTCCCCATGAACTGAATCCCCAAACAGAACAGAGTCACGCTTTTAGAAAACACACTTATGCCTGCTTCAGGGGAAAGGTGAGGGGGGGTGACGCATAAAACTCGAGTTTGAAATGAGCACAGATACCCTTCCGAAAACCGAATATGGAATGGACACGACCTACTCCTTGCTCAATCAACTGGACTCACCAGACCCTGTTCATCGCACAAGTATCTATTCGACTAGTAAGCATCTTAAAAGCTAAGTCTTGAGATCTCTGTGTAAGTGCATCAAGTGTGTGTAAAGCGGCCTAAAAGCAGCAGTGAAAATCAGCTCAGACCCATTCTGAGGATCCATTTCCAACACAAAGAAGAAACAAGCAGGGCAAAACAGAGAGAAATTCTTCCAAAATGCGTTCAGGGACTGGGATGCAAGCAGGATTGACCACATCTACAGCCCCAGCGGCAGAAGACATAAGGCTGGACACTCTTGGGGCTGAGACGATTGGTGAGGTTGGGAAAGCAAATGCAGACCCTTGAAAGGAATCCTGCGTACTACCCATTCCATGGGTCCCAACTCTCCAGGTTCAACGCAATCTTCCGACAGCGAAAGCACTCATTGGAAACCCAGCGGATGCTACACCGTGGGATCGGGAAAGCTTTCTGAAACTCACCTCAGTTTTCATCTCCTGGTGCTCGTGCTCTCCATTCAGGCCACCTTACTAACAATCTCCCCACTTGGAGACTCAGCGCCTTTCCATGCCTCTTTCGTACCGTCTGCAATTTGTCCGCAGGATGAACTGCAAGAGGGGGAACCAATGAGAGACTCGCTGGAGGTGTTTGGTCGGGCACATGTCACTCTCATTTCCCATCACGAAGAAGAATTCACCAAAGGCTCAGCCTGCCACCCCGGATCGACAATAGGGCGTGAAGCCATCCAGCCGTGTTGCGTCCCACTCACAAAAAAGCGACTTGGGAAATGGAGCTCAGGGGCACTGCACTTCCCAAACCTGCAGAGTTCTAAACGACAACTATCGCCCCCAAATATATTGAAGTCAGGTTACGAAGAGGCGTTGAACGCAAGGCAGAATTGCAGGAAACGGATGTCAACGGGTACATCGGAATGGCCCCGATAGCACATGAAAAGCGCCAGAACGTGGACAATGATGCGGTTGGCCAAAAAGGGCGTATGCGTTTTTTCCTGAATATATTCAGGAAAAAACGCATACGCCCTTTTTGGCCAACCAAGCAAGCTGGGAGAGCAAATCAGCACTACAAAGAAATCTCTCGCCCCTCCCCTCCCCCGGGCAAAAGGGCCACGCGAAAAAAGTCTAAAAACCAGAAAGGCAGGACAGGCCACGGAGACAAGGGAGCCTTGTTAAGCTGATGGGCGGGATGTCAATGGCCAACAGCCAATCTTCACAAGTGTATCCTCTTTCCCAAAACATGTAAAACACAGAACCACAGAGCATAGGGCACTTCCACACATGGGCGTTGACCTTGGGAAAATGAAAAAAATCAACCAGACACAGGGACCCCAAAGTTGAGGGCTGCTGTCTTGACAAGAACCTCGACTCCGGTACACGTTTCATATCCCAGGAAAGAGCCAAGTGGACAAAGACAAGTGGACAAGTGGACAAAGACAAGTGGACAAGTGGTGCTACGTAGGTCCAATGGAGTGTCACTCAGCCATGAAATCCACGTCATGAGGCTGGTAGCAGCATCCTGAGTGGATTTAGGTACGATCATCCTCAGTGAAATAAGTCCCACAAAAAAGAAACTTATGTTATCACTTATCGAGGGAATGTAAAAATCGCTCCCCATGAACTGAATCCCCAAACAGAACAGAGTCACGCTTTTAGAAAACACACTTATGCCTGCTTCAGGGGAAAGGTGAGGGGGGGTGACGCATAAAACTCGAGTTTGAAATGAGCACAGATACCCTTCCGAAAACCGAATATGGAATGGACACGACCTACTCCTTGCTCAATCAACTGGACTCACCAGACCCTGTTCATCGCACAAGTATCTATTCGACTAGTAAGCATCTTAAAAGCTAAGTCTTGACATCTCTGTGTAAGTGCATCAAGTGTGTGTAAAGCGGCCTAAAAGCAGCAGTGAAAATCAGCTCAGACCCATTCTGAGGATCCATTTCCAACACAAAGAAGAAACAAGCAGGGCAAAACAGAGAGAAATTCTTCCAAAATGCGTTCAGGGACTGGGATGCAAGCAGGATTGACCACATCTACAGCCCCAGCGGCAGAAGACATAAGGCTGGACACTCTTGGGGCTGAGACGATTGGTGAGGTTGGGAAAGCAAATGCAGACCCTTGAAAGGAATCCTGCGTACTACCCATTCCATGGGTCCCAACTCTCCAGGTTCAACGCAATCTTCCGACACCGAAAGCACTCATTGGAAACCCAGCGGATGCTACACCGTGGGATCGGGAAAGCTTTCTGAAACTCACCTCAGTTTTCATCTCCTGGTGCTCGTGCTCTCCATTCAGGCCACCTTACTAACAATCTCCCCACTTGGAGACTCAGCGCCTTTCCATGCCTCTTTCGTACCGTCTGCAATTTGTCCGCAGGATGAACTGCAAGAGGGGGAACCAATGAGAGACTCGCTGGAGGTGTTAGGTCGGGCACATGTCACTCTCATTTCCCATCACGAAGAAGAATTCACCAAAGGCTCAGCCTGCCACCCCGGATCGACAATAGGGCGTGAAGCCATCCAGCCGTGTTGCGTCCCACTCACAAAAAAGCGACTTGGGAAATGGAGCTCAGGGGCACTGCACTTCCCAAACCTGCAGAGTTCTAAACGACAACTATCGCCCCCAAATATATTGAAGTCAGGTTACGAAGAGGCGTTGAACGCAAGGCAGAATTGCAGGAAACGGATGTCAACGGGTACATCGGAATGGCCCCGATAGCACATGAAAAGCGCCAGAACGTGGACAATGATGCGGTTGGCCAAAAAGGGCGTATGCGTTTTTTCCTGAATATATTCAGGAAAAAACGCATACGCCCTTTTTGGCCAACCAAGCAAGCTGGGAGAGCAAATCAGCACTACCAAGAAATCTCTCGCCCCTCCCCTCCCCCGGGCAAAAGGGCCACGCGAAAAAAGTCTAAAAACCAGAAAGGCAGGACAGGCCACGGAGACAAGGGAGCCTTGTTAAGCTGATGGGCGGGATGTCAATGGCCAACAGCCAATCTTCACAAGTGTATCCTCTTTCCCAAAACATGTAAAACACAGAACCACAGAGCATAGGGCACTTCCACACATGGGCGTTGACCTTGGGAAAATGAAAAAAATCAACCAGACACAGGGGCCCCAAAGTTGAGGGCTGCTGTCTTGACAAGAACCTCAACTCCGGTACACGTTTCATATCCCAGGAAAGAGCCAAGTGGACAAAGACAAGTGGACAAGTGGACAAAGACAAGTGGACAAGTGGTGCTACGTAGGTCCAATGGAGTGTCACTCAGCCATGAAATCCACGTCATGAGGCTGGTAGCAGCATCCTGAGTGGATTTAGGTACGATCATCCTCAGTGAAATAAGTCCCACAAAAAAGAAACTTATGTTATCACTTATCGAGGGAATGTAAAAATCGCTCCCCATGAACTGAATCCCCAAACAGAACAGAGTCACGCTTTTAGAAAACACACTTATGCCTGCTTCAGGGGAAAGGTGAGGGGGGGTGACGCATAAAACTCGAGTTTGAAATGAGCACAGATACCCTTCCGAAAACCGAATATGGAATGGACACGACCTACTCCTTGCTCAATCAACTGGACTCACCAGACCCTGTTCATCGCACAAGTATCTATTCGACTAGTAAGCATCTTAAAAGCTAAGTCTTGACATCTCTGTGTAAGTGCATCAAGTGTGTGTAAAGCGGCCTAAAAGCAGCAGTGAAAATCAGCTCAGACCCATTCTGAGGATCCATTTCCAACACAAAGAAGAAACAAGCAGGGCAAAACAGAGAGAAATTCTTCCAAAATGCGTTCAGGGACTGGGATGCAAGCAGGATTGACCACATCTACAGCCCCAGCGGCAGAAGACATAAGGCTGGACACTCTTGGGGCTGAGACGATTGGTGAGGTTGGGAAAGCAAATGCAGACCCTTGAAAGGAATCCTGCGTACTACCCATTCCATGGGTCCCAACTCTCCAGGTTCAACGCAATCTTCCGACAGCGAAAGCACTCATTGGAAACCCAGCGGATGCTACACCGTGGGATCGGGAAAGCTTTCTGAAACTCACCTCAGTTTTCATCTCCTGGTGCTCCTGCTCTCCATTCAGGCCACCTTACTAACAATCTCCCCACTTGGAGACTCAGCGCCTTTCCATGCCTCTTTCGTACCGTCTGCAATTTGTCCGCAGGATGAACTGCAAGAGGGGGAACCAATGAGAGACTCGCTGGAGGTGTTAGGTCGGGCACATGTCACTCTCATTTCCCATCACGAAGAAGAATTCACCAAAGGCTCAGCCTGCCACCCCGGATCGACAATAGGGCGTGAAGCCATCCAGCCGTGTTGCGTCCCACTCACAAAAAAGCGACTTGGGAAATGGAGCTCAGGGGCACTGCACTTCCCAAACCTGCAGAGTTCTAAACGACAACTATCGCCCCCAAATATATTGAAGTCAGGTTACGAAGAGGCGTTGAACGCAAGGCAGAATTGCAGGAAACGGATGTCAACGGGTACATCGGAATGGCCCCGATAGCACATGAAAAGCGCCAGAACGTGGACAATGATGCGGTTGGCCAAAAAGGGCGTATGCGTTTTTTCCTGAATATATTCAGGAAAAAACGCATACGCCCTTTTTGGCCAACCAAGCAAGCTGGGAGAGCAAATCAGCACTACAAAGAAATCTCTCGCCCCTCCCCTCCCCCGGGCAAAAGGGCCACGCGAAAAAAGTCTAAAAACCAGAAAGGCAGGACAGGCCACGGAGACAAGGGAGCCTTGTTAAGCTGATGGGCGGGATGTCAATGGCCAACAGCCAATCTTCACAAGTGTATCCTCTTTCCCAAAACATGTAAAACACAGAACCACAGAGCATAGGGCACTTCCACACATGGGCGTTGACCTTGGGAAAATGAAAAAAATCAACCAGACACAGGGACCCCAAAGTTGAGGGCTGCTGTCTTGACAAGAACCACGACTCCGGTACACGTTTCATATCCCAGGAAAGAGCCAAGTGGACAAAGACAAGTGGACAAGTGGTGCTACGTAGGTCCAATGGAGTGTCACTCAGCCATGAAATCCACGTCATGAGGCTGGTAGCAGCATCCTGAGTGGATTTAGGTACGATCATCCTCAGTGAAATAAGTCCCACAAAAAAGAAACTTATGTTATCACTTATCGAGGGAATGTAAAAATCGCTCCCCATGAACTGAATCCCCAAACAGAACAGAGTCACGCTTTTAGAAAACACACTTATGCCTGCTTCAGGGGAAAGGTGAGGGGGGGTGACGCATAAAACTCGAGTTTGAAATGAGCACAGATACCCTTCCGAAAACCGAATATGGAATGGACACGACCTACTCCTTGCTCAATCAACTGGACTCACCAGACCCTGTTCATCGCACAAGTATCTATTCGACTAGTAAGCATCTTAAAAGCTAAGTCTTGACATCTCTGTGTAAGTGCATCAAGTGTGTGTAAAGCGGCCTAAAAGCAGCAGTGAAAATCAGCTCAGACCCATTCTGAGGATCCATTTCCAACACAAAGAAGAAACAAGCAGGGCAAAACAGAGAGAAATTCTTCCAAAATGCGTTCAGGGACTGGGATGCAAGCGGGATTGACCACATCTACAGCCCCAGCGGCAGAAGACATAAGGCTGGACACTCTTGGGGCTGAGACGATTGGTGAGGTTGGGAAAGCAAATGCAGACCCTTGAAAGGAATCCTGCGTACTACCCATTCCATGGGTCCCAACTCTCCAGGTTCAACGCAATCTTCCGACAGCGAAAGCACTCATTGGAAACCCAGCGGATGCTACACCGTGGGATCGGGAAAGCTTTCTGAAACTCACCTCAGTTTTCATCTCCTGGTGCTCGTGCTCTCCATTCAGGCCACCTTACTAACAATCTCCCCACTTGGAGACTCAGCGCCTTTCCATGCCTCTTTCGTACCGTCTGCAATTTGTCCGCAGGATGAACTGCAAGAGGGGGAACCAATGAGAGACTCGCTGGAGGTGTTTGGTCGGGCACATGTCACTCTCATTTCCCATCACGAAGAAGAATTCACCAAAGGCTCAGCCTGCCACCCCGGATCGACAATAGGGCGTGAAGCCATCCAGCCGTGTTGCGTCCCACTCACAAAAAAGCGACTTGGGAAATGGAGCTCAGGGGCACTGCACTTCCCAAACCTGCAGAGTTCTAAACGACAACTATCGCCCCCAAATATATTGAAGTCAGGTTACGAAGAGGCGTTGAACGCAAGGCAGAATTGCAGGAAACGGATGTCAACGGGTACATCGGAATGGCCCCGATAGCACATGAAAAGCGCCAGAACGTGGACAATGATGCGGTTGGCCAAAAAGGGCGTATGCGTTTTTTCCTGAATATATTCAGGAAAAAACGCATACGCCCTTTTTGGCCAACCAAGCAAGCTGGGAGAGCAAATCAGCACTACAAAGAAATCTCTCGCCCCTCCCCTCCCCCGGGCAAAAGGGCCACGCGAAAAAAGTCTAAAAACCAGAAAGGCAGGACAGGCCACGGAGACAAGGGAGCCTTGTTAAGCTGATGGGCGGGATGTCAATGGCCAACAGCCAATCTTCACAAGTGTATCCTCTTTCCCAAAACATGTAAAACACAGAACCACAGAGCATAGGGCACTTCCACACATGGGCGTTGACCTTGGGAAAATGAAAAAAATCAACCAGACACAGGGACCCCAAAGTTGAGGGCTGCTGTCTTGACAAGAACCTCGACTCCGGTACACGTTTCATATCCCAGGAAAGAGCCAAGTGGACAAAGACAAGTGGACAAGTGGACAAAGACAAGTGGACAAGTGGTGCTACGTAGGTCCAATGGAGTGTCACTCAGCCATGAAATCCACGTCATGAGGCTGGTAGCAGCATCCTGAGTGGATTTAGGTACGATCATCCTCAGTGAAATAAGTCCCACAAAAAAGAAACTTATGTTATCACTTATCGAGGGAATGTAAAAATCGCTCCCCATGAACTGAATCCCCAAACAGAACAGAGTCACGCTTTTAGAAAACACACTTATGCCTGCTTCAGGGGAAAGGTGAGGGGGGGTGACGCATAAAACTCGAGTTTGAAATGAGCACAGATACCCTTCCGAAAACCGAATATGGAATGGACACGACCTACTCCTTGCTCAATCAACTGGACTCACCAGACCCTGTTCATCGCACAAGTATCTATTCGACTAGTAAGCATCTTAAAAGCTAAGTCTTGACATCTCTGTGTAAGTGCATCAAGTGTGTGTAAAGCGGCCTAAAAGCAGCAGTGAAAATCAGCTCAGACCCATTCTGAGGATCCATTTCCAACACAAAGAAGAAACAAGCAGGGCAAAACAGAGAGAAATTCTTCCAAAATGCGTTCAGGGACTGGGATGCAAGCGGGATTGACCACATCTACAGCCCCAGCGGCAGAAGACATAAGGCTGGACACTCTTGGGGCTGAGACGATTGGTGAGGTTGGGAAAGCAAATGCAGACCCTTGAAAGGAATCCTGCGTACTACCCATTCCATGGGTCCCAACTCTCCAGGTTCAACGCAATCTTCCGACAGCGAAAGCACTCATTGGAAACCCAGCGGATGCTACACCGTGGGATCGGGAAAGCTTTCTGAAACTCACCTCAGTTTTCATCTCCTGGTGCTCGTGCTCTCCATTCAGGCCACCTTACTAACAATCTCCCCACTTGGAGACTCAGCGCCTTTCCATGCCTCTTTCGTACCGTCTGCAATTTGTCCGCAGGATGAACTGCAAGAGGGGGAACCAATGAGAGACTCGCTGGAGGTGTTAGGTCGGGCACATGTCACTCTCATTTCCCATCACGAAGAAGAATTCACCAAAGGCTCAGCCTGCCACCCCGGATCGACAATAGGGCGTGAAGCCATCCAGCCGTGTTGCGTCCCACTCACAAAAAAGCGACTTGGGAAATGGAGCTCAGGGGCACTGCACTTCCCAAACCTGCAGAGTTCTAAACGACAACTATCGCCCCCAAATATATTGAAGTCAGGTTACGAAGAGGCGTTGAACGCAAGGCAGAATTGCAGGAAACGGATGTCAACGGGTACATCGGAATGGCCCCGATAGCACATGAAAAGCGCCAGAACGTGGACAATGATGCGGTTGGCCAAAAAGGGCGTATGCGTTTTTTCCTGAATATATTCAGGAAAAAACGCATACGCCCTTTTTGGCCAACCAAGCAAGCTGGGAGAGCAAATCAGCACTACAAAGAAATCTCTCGCCCCTCCCCTCCCCCGGGCAAAAGGGCCACGCGAAAAAAGTCTAAAAACCAGAAAGGCAGGACAGGCCACGGAGACAAGGGAGCCTTGTTAAGCTGATGGGCGGGATGTCAATGGCCAACAGCCAATCTTCACAAGTGTATCCTCTTTCCCAAAACATGTAAAACACAGAACCACAGAGCATAGGGCACTTCCACACATGGGCGTTGACCTTGGGAAAATGAAAAAAATCAACCAGACACAGGGGCCCCAAAGTTGAGGGCTGCTGTCTTGACAAGAACCTCGACTCCGGTACACGTTTCATATCCCAGGAAAGAGCCAAGTGGACAAAGACAAGTGGACAAGTGGACAAAGACAAGTGGACAAGTGGTGCTACGTAGGTCCAATGGAGTGTCACTCAGCCATGAAATCCACGTCATGAGGCTGGTAGCAGCATCCTGAGTGGATTTAGGTACGATCATCCTCAGTGAAATAAGTCCCACAAAAAAGAAACTTATGTTATCACTTATCGAGGGAATGTAAAAATCGCTCCCCATGAACTGAATCCCCAAACAGAACAGAGTCGCGCTTTTAGAAAACACACTTATGCCTGCTTCAGGGGAAAGGTGAGGGGGGGTGACGCATAAAACTCGAGTTTGAAATGAGCACAGATACCCTTCCGAAAACCGAATATGGAATGGACACGACCTACTCCTTGCTCAATCAACTGGACTCACCAGACCCTGTTCATCGCACAAGTATCTATTCGACTAGTAAGCATCTTAAAAGCTAAGTCTTGACATCTCTGTGTATGTGCATCAAGTGTGTGTAAAGCGGCCTAAAAGCAGCAGTGAAAATCAGCTCAGACCCATTCTGAGGATCCATTTCCAACACAAAGAAGAAACAAGCAGGGCAAAACAGAGAGAAATTCTTCCAAAATGCGTTCAGGGACTGGGATGCAAGCAGGATTGACCACATCTACAGCCCCAGCGGCAGAAGACATAAGGCTGGACACTCTTGGGGCTGAGACGATTGGTGAGGTTGGGAAAGCAAATGCAGACCCTTGAAAGGAATCCTGCGTACTACCCATTCCATGGGTCCCAACTCTCCAGGTTCAACGCAATCTTCCGACAGCGAAAGCACTCATTGGAAACCCAGCGGATGCTACACCGTGGGATCGGGAAAGCTTTCTGAAACTCACCTCAGTTTTCATCTCCTGGTGCTCGTGCTCTCCATTCAGGCCACCTTACTAACAATCTCCCTACTTGGAGACTCAGCGCCTTTCCATGCCTCTTTCGTACCGTCTGCAATTTGTCCGCAGGATGAACTGCAAGAGGGGGAACCAATGAGAGACTCGCTGGAGGTGTTTGGTCGGGCACATGTCACTCTCATTTCCCATCACGAAGAAGAATTCACCAAAGGCTCAGCCTGCCACCCCGGATCGACAATAGGGCGTGAAGCCATCCAGCCGTGTTGCGTCCCACTCACAAAAAAGCGACTTGGGAAATGGAGCTCAGGGGCACTGCACTTCCCAAACCTGCAGAGTTCTAAACGACAACTATCGCCCCCAAATATATTGAAGTCAGGTTACGAAGAGGCGTTGAACGCAAGGCAGAATTGCAGGAAACGGATGTCAACGGGTACATCGGAATGGCCCCGATAGCACATGAAAAGCGCCAGAACGTGGACAATGATGCGGTTGGCCAAAAAGGGCGTATGCGTTTTTTCCTGAATATATTCAGGAAAAAACGCATACGCCCTTTTTGGCCAACCAAGCAAGCTGGGAGAGCAAATCAGCACTACAAAGAAATCTCTCGCCCCTCCCCTCCCCCGGGCAAAAGGGCCACGCGAAAAAAGTCTAAAAACCAGAAAGGCAGGACAGGCCACGGAGACAAGGGAGCCTTGTTAAGCTGATGGGCGGGATGTCAATGGCCAACAGCCAATCTTCACAAGTGTATCCTCTTTCCCAAAACATGTAAAACACAGAACCACAGAGCATAGGGCACTTCCACACATGGGCGTTGACCTTGGGAAAATGAAAAAAATCAACCAGACACAGGGACCCCAAAGTTGAGGGCTGCTGTCTTGACAAGAACCACGACTCCGGTACACGTTTCATATCCCAGGAAAGAGCCAAGTGGACAAAGACAAGTGGACAAGTGGTGCTACGTAGGTCCAATGGAGTGTCACTCAGCCATGAAATCCACGTCATGAGGCTGGTAGCAGCATCCTGAGTGGATTTAGGTACGATCATCCTCAGTGAAATAAGTCCCACAAAAAAGAAACTTATGTTATCACTTATCGAGGGAATGTAAAAATCGCTCCCCATGAACTGAATCCCCAAACAGAACAGAGTCACGCTTTTAGAAAACACACTTATGCCTGCTTCAGGGGAAAGGTGAGGGGGGGTGACGCATAAAACTCGAGTTTGAAATGAGCACAGATACCCTTCCGAAAACCGAATATGGAATGGACACGACCTACTCCTTGCTCAATCAACTGGACTCACCAGACCCTGTTCATCGCACAAGTATCTATTCGACTAGTAAGCATCTTAAAAGCTAAGTCTTGACATCTCTGTGTAAGTGCATCAAGTGTGTGTAAAGCGGCCTAAAAGCAGCAGTGAAAATCAGCTCAGACCCATTCTGAGGATCCATTTCCAACACAAAGAAGAAACAAGCAGGGCAAAACAGAGAGAAATTCTTCCAAAATGCGTTCAGGGACTGGGATGCAAGCGGGATTGACCACATCTACAGCCCCAGCGGCAGAAGACATAAGGCTGGACACTCTTGGGGCTGAGACGATTGGTGAGGTTGGGAAAGCAAATGCAGACCCTTGAAAGGAATCCTGCGTACTACCCATTCCATGGGTCCCAACTCTCCAGGTTCAACGCAATCTTCCGACAGCGAAAGCACTCATTGGAAACCCAGCGGATGCTACACCGTGGGATCGGGAAAGCTTTCTGAAACTCACCTCAGTTTTCATCTCCTGGTGCTCGTGCTCTCCATTCAGGCCACCTTACTAACAATCTCCCCACTTGGAGACTCAGCGCCTTTCCATGCCTCTTTCGTACCGTCTGCAATTTGTCCGCAGGATGAACTGCAAGAGGGGGAACCAATGAGAGACTCGCTGGAGGTGTTTGGTCGGGCACATGTCACTCTCATTTCCCATCACGAAGAAGAATTCACCAAAGGCTCAGCCTGCCACCCCGGATCGACAATAGGGCGTGAAGCCATCCAGCCGTGTTGCGTCCCACTCACAAAAAAGCGACTTGGGAAATGGAGCTCAGGGGCACTGCACTTCCCAAACCTGCAGAGTTCTAAACGACAACTATCGCCCCCAAATATATTGAAGTCAGGTTACGAAGAGGCGTTGAACGCAAGGCAGAATTGCAGGAAACGGATGTCAACGGGTACATCGGAATGGCCCCGATAGCACATGAAAAGCGCCAGAACGTGGACAATGATGCGGTTGGCCAAAAAGGGCGTATGCGTTTTTTCCTGAATATATTCAGGAAAAAACGCATACGCCCTTTTTGGCCAACCAAGCAAGCTGGGAGAGCAAATCAGCACTACAAAGAAATCTCTCGCCCCTCCCCTCCCCCGGGCAAAAGGGCCACGCGAAAAAAGTCTAAAAACCAGAAAGGCAGGACAGGCCACGGAGACAAGGGAGCCTTGTTAAGCTGATGGGCGGGATGTCAATGGCCAACAGCCAATCTTCACAAGTGTATCCTCTTTCCCAAAACATGTAAAACACAGAACCACAGAGCATAGGGCACTTCCACACATGGGCGTTGACCTTGGGAAAATGAAAAAAATCAACCAGACACAGGGACCCCAAAGTTGAGGGCTGCTGTCTTGACAAGAACCTCGACTCCGGTACACGTTTCATATCCCAGGAAAGAGCCAAGTGGACAAAGACAAGTGGACAAGTGGACAAAGACAAGTGGACAAGTGGTGCTACGTAGGTCCAATGGAGTGTCACTCAGCCATGAAATCCACGTCATGAGGCTGGTAGCAGCATCCTGAGTGGATTTAGGTACGATCATCCTCAGTGAAATAAGTCCCACAAAAAAGAAACTTATGTTATCACTTATCGAGGGAATGTAAAAATCGCTCCCCATGAACTGAATCCCCAAACAGAACAGAGTCACGCTTTTAGAAAACACACTTATGCCTGCTTCAGGGGAAAGGTGAGGGGGGGTGACGCATAAAACTCGAGTTTGAAATGAGCACAGATACCCTTCCGAAAACCGAATATGGAATGGACACGACCTACTCCTTGCTCAATCAACTGGACTCACCAGACCCTGTTCATCGCACAAGTATCTATTCGACTAGTAAGCATCTTAAAAGCTAAGTCTTGACATCTCTGTGTAAGTGCATCAAGTGTGTGTAAAGCGGCCTAAAAGCAGCAGTGAAAATCAGCTCAGACCCATTCTGAGGATCCATTTCCAACACAAAGAAGAAACAAGCAGGGCAAAACAGAGAGAAATTCTTCCAAAATGCGTTCAGGGACTGGGATGCAAGCGGGATTGACCACATCTACAGCCCCAGCGGCAGAAGACATAAGGCTGGACACTCTTGGGGCTGAGACGATTGGTGAGGTTGGGAAAGCAAATGCAGACCCTTGAAAGGAATCCTGCGTACTACCCATTCCATGGGTCCCAACTCTCCAGGTTCAACGCAATCTTCCGACAGCGAAAGCACTCATTGGAAACCCAGCGGATGCTACACCGTGGGATCGGGAAAGCTTTCTGAAACTCACCTCAGTTTTCATCTCCTGGTGCTCGTGCTCTCCATTCAGGCCACCTTACTAACAATCTCCCCACTTGGAGACTCAGCGCCTTTCCATGCCTCTTTCGTACCGTCTGCAATTTGTCCGCAGGATGAACTGCAAGAGGGGGAACCAATGAGAGACTCGCTGGAGGTGTTAGGTCGGGCACATGTCACTCTCATTTCCCATCACGAAGAAGAATTCACCAAAGGCTCAGCCTGCCACCCCGGATCGACAATAGGGCGTGAAGCCATCCAGCCGTGTTGCGTCCCACTCACAAAAAAGCGACTTGGGAAATGGAGCTCAGGGGCACTGCACTTCCCAAACCTGCAGAGTTCTAAACGACAACTATCGCCCCCAAATATATTGAAGTCAGGTTACGAAGAGGCGTTGAACGCAAGGCAGAATTGCAGGAAACGGATGTCAACGGGTACATCGGAATGGCCCCGATAGCACATGAAAAGCGCCAGAACGTGGACAATGATGCGGTTGGCCAAAAAGGGCGTATGCGTTTTTTCCTGAATATATTCAGGAAAAAACGCATACGCCCTTTTTGGCCAACCAAGCAAGCTGGGAGAGCAAATCAGCACTACAAAGAAATCTCTCGCCCCTCCCCTCCCCCGGGCAAAAGGGCCACGCGAAAAAAGTCTAAAAACCAGAAAGGCAGGACAGGCCACGGAGACAAGGGAGCCTTGTTAAGCTGATGGGCGGGATGTCAATGGCCAACAGCCAATCTTCACAAGTGTATCCTCTTTCCCAAAACATGTAAAACACAGAACCACAGAGCATAGGGCACTTCCACACATGGGCGTTGACCTTGGGAAAATGAAAAAAATCAACCAGACACAGGGACCCCAAAGTTGAGGGCTGCTGTCTTGACAAGAACCTCGACTCCGGTACACGTTTCATATCCCAGGAAAGAGCCAAGTGGACAAAGACAAGTGGACAAGTGGACAAAGACAAGTGGACAAGTGGTGCTACGTAGGTCCAATGGAGTGTCACTCAGCCATGAAATCCACGTCATGAGGCTGGTAGCAGCATCCTGAGTGGATTTAGGTACGATCATCCTCAGTGAAATAAGTCCCACAAAAAAGAAACTTATGTTATCACTTATCGAGGGAATGTAAAAATCGCTCCCCATGAACTGAATCCCCAAACAGAACAGAGTCACGCTTTTAGAAAACACACTTATGCCTGCTTCAGGGGAAAGGTGAGGGGGGGTGACGCATAAAACTCGAGTTTGAAATGAGCACAGATACCCTTCCGAAAACCGAATATGGAATGGACACGACCTACTCCTTGCTCAATCAACTGGACTCACCAGACCCTGTTCATCGCACAAGTATCTATTCGACTAGTAAGCATCTTAAAAGCTAAGTCTTGAGATCTCTGTGTAAGTGCATCAAGTGTGTGTAAAGCGGCCTAAAAGCAGCAGTGAAAATCAGCTCAGACCCATTCTGAGGATCCATTTCCAACACAAAGAAGAAACAAGCAGGGCAAAACAGAGAGAAATTCTTCCAAAATGCGTTCAGGGACTGGGATGCAAGCAGGATTGACCACATCTACAGCCCCAGCGGCAGAAGACATAAGGCTGGACACTCTTGGGGCTGAGACGATTGGTGAGGTTGGGAAAGCAAATGCAGACCCTTGAAAGGAATCCTGCGTACTACCCATTCCATGGGTCCCAACTCTCCAGGTTCAACGCAATCTTCCGACAGCGAAAGCACTCATTGGAAACCCAGCGGATGCTACACCGTGGGATCGGGAAAGCTTTCTGAAACTCACCTCAGTTTTCATCTCCTGGTGCTCGTGCTCTCCATTCAGGCCACCTTACTAACAATCTCCCCACTTGGAGACTCAGCGCCTTTCCATGCCTCTTTCGTACCGTCTGCAATTTGTCCGCAGGATGAACTGCAAGAGGGGGAACCAATGAGAGACTCGCTGGAGGTGTTTGGTCGGGCACATGTCACTCTCATTTCCCATCACGAAGAAGAATTCACCAAAGGCTCAGCCTGCCACCCCGGATCGACAATAGGGCGTGAAGCCATCCAGCCGTGTTGCGTCCCACTCACAAAAAAGCGACTTGGGAAATGGAGCTCAGGGGCACTGCACTTCCCAAACCTGCAGAGTTCTAAACGACAACTATCGCCCCCAAATATATTGAAGTCAGGTTACGAAGAGGCGTTGAACGCAAGGCAGAATTGCAGGAAACGGATGTCAACGGGTACATCGGAATGGCCCCGATAGCACATGAAAAGCGCCAGAACGTGGACAATGATGCGGTTGGCCAAAAAGGGCGTATGCGTTTTTTCCTGAATATATTCAGGAAAAAACGCATACGCCCTTTTTGGCCAACCAAGCAAGCTGGGAGAGCAAATCAGCACTACAAAGAAATCTCTCGCCCCTCCCCTCCCCCGGGCAAAAGGGCCACGCGAAAAAAGTCTAAAAACCAGAAAGGCAGGACAGGCCACGGAGACAAGGGAGCCTTGTTAAGCTGATGGGCGGGATGTCAATGGCCAACAGCCAATCTTCACAAGTGTATCCTCTTTCCCAAAACATGTAAAACACAGAACCACAGAGCATAGGGCACTTCCACACATGGGCGTTGACCTTGGGAAAATGAAAAAAATCAACCAGACACAGGGACCCCAAAGTTGAGGGCTGCTGTCTTGACAAGAACCTCGACTCCGGTACACGTTTCATATCCCAGGAAAGAGCCAAGTGGACAAAGACAAGTGGACAAGTGGACAAAGACAAGTGGACAAGTGGTGCTACGTAGGTCCAATGGAGTGTCACTCAGCCATGAAATCCACGTCATGAGGCTGGTAGCAGCATCCTGAGTGGATTTAGGTACGATCATCCTCAGTGAAATAAGTCCCACAAAAAAGAAACTTATGTTATCACTTATCGAGGGAATGTAAAAATCGCTCCCCATGAACTGAATCCCCAAACAGAACAGAGTCACGCTTTTAGAAAACACACTTATGCCTGCTTCAGGGGAAAGGTGAGGGGGGGTGACGCATAAAACTCGAGTTTGAAATGAGCACAGATACCCTTCCGAAAACCGAATATGGAATGGACACGACCTACTCCTTGCTCAATCAACTGGACTCACCAGACCCTGTTCATCGCACAAGTATCTATTCGACTAGTAAGCATCTTAAAAGCTAAGTCTTGAGATCTCTGTGTAAGTGCATCAAGTGTGTGTAAAGCGGCCTAAAAGCAGCAGTGAAAATCAGCTCAGACCCATTCTGAGGATCCATTTCCAACACAAAGAAGAAACAAGCAGGGCAAAACAGAGAGAAATTCTTCCAAAATGCGTTCAGGGACTGGGATGCAAGCAGGATTGACCACATCTACAGCCCCAGCGGCAGAAGACATAAGGCTGGACACTCTTGGGGCTGAGACGATTGGTGAGGTTGGGAAAGCAAATGCAGACCCTTGAAAGGAATCCTGCGTACTACCCATTCCATGGGTCCCAACTCTCCAGGTTCAACGCAATCTTCCGACAGCGAAAGCACTCATTGGAAACCCAGCGGATGCTACACCGTGGGATCGGGAAAGCTTTCTGAAACTCACCTCAGTTTTCATCTCCTGGTGCTCGTGCTCTCCATTCAGGCCACCTTACTAACAATCTCCCCACTTGGAGACTCAGCGCCTTTCCATGCCTCTTTCGTACCGTCTGCAATTTGTCCGCAGGATGAACTGCAAGAGGGGGAACCAATGAGAGACTCGCTGGAGGTGTTTGGTCGGGCACATGTCACTCTCATTTCCCATCACGAAGAAGAATTCACCAAAGGCTCAGCCTGCCACCCCGGATCGACAATAGGGCGTGAAGCCATCCAGCCGTGTTGCGTCCCACTCACAAAAAAGCGACTTGGGAAATGGAGCTCAGGGGCACTGCACTTCCCAAACCTGCAGAGTTCTAAACGACAACTATCGCCCCCAAATATATTGAAGTCAGGTTACGAAGAGGCGTTGAACGCAAGGCAGAATTGCAGGAAACGGATGTCAACGGGTACATCGGAATGGCCCCGATAGCACATGAAAAGCGCCAGAACGTGGACAATGATGCGGTTGGCCAAAAAGGGCGTATGCGTTTTTTCCTGAATATATTCAGGAAAAAACGCATACGCCCTTTTTGGCCAACCAAGCAAGCTGGGAGAGCAAATCAGCACTACAAAGAAATCTCTCGCCCCTCCCCTCCCCCGGGCAAAAGGGCCACGCGAAAAAAGTCTAAAAACCAGAAAGGCAGGACAGGCCACGGAGACAAGGGAGCCTTGTTAAGCTGATGGGCGGGATGTCAATGGCCAACAGCCAATCTTCACAAGTGTATCCTCTTTCCCAAAACATGTAAAACACAGAACCACAGAGCATAGGGCACTTCCACACATGGGCGTTGACCTTGGGAAAATGAAAAAAATCAACCAGACACAGGGACCCCAAAGTTGAGGGCTGCTGTCTTGACAAGAACCTCGACTCCGGTACACGTTTCATATCCCAGGAAAGAGCCAAGTGGACAAAGACAAGTGGACAAGTGGACAAAGACAAGTGGACAAGTGGTGCTACGTAGGTCCAATGGAGTGTCACTCAGCCATGAAATCCACGTCATGAGGCTGGTAGCAGCATCCTGAGTGGATTTAGGTACGATCATCCTCAGTGAAATAAGTCCCACAAAAAAGAAACTTATGTTATCACTTATCGAGGGAATGTAAAAATCGCTCCCCATGAACTGAATCCCCAAACAGAACAGAGTCACGCTTTTAGAAAACACACTTATGCCTGCTTCAGGGGAAAGGTGAGGGGGGGTGACGCATAAAACTCGAGTTTGAAATGAGCACAGATACCCTTCCGAAAACCGAATATGGAATGGACACGACCTACTCCTTGCTCAATCAACTGGACTCACCAGACCCTGTTCATCGCACAAGTATCTATTCGACTAGTAAGCATCTTAAAAGCTAAGTCTTGACATCTCTGTGTAAGTGCATCAAGTGTGTGTAAAGCGGCCTAAAAGCAGCAGTGAAAATCAGCTCAGACCCATTCTGAGGATCCATTTCCAACACAAAGAAGAAACAAGCAGGGCAAAACAGAGAGAAATTCTTCCAAAATGCGTTCAGGGACTGGGATGCAAGCAGGATTGACCACATCTACAGCCCCAGCGGCAGAAGACATAAGGCTGGACACTCTTGGGGCTGAGACGATTGGTGAGGTTGGGAAAGCAAATGCAGACCCTTGAAAGGAATCCTGCGTACTACCCATTCCATGGGTCCCAACTCTCCAGGTTCAACGCAATCTTCCGACAGCGAAAGCACTCATTGGAAACCCAGCGGATGCTACACCGTGGGATCGGGAAAGCTTTCTGAAACTCACCTCAGTTTTCATCTCCTGGTGCTCGTGCTCTCCATTCAGGCCACCTTACTAACAATCTCCCCACTTGGAGACTCAGCGCCTTTCCATGCCTCTTTCGTACCGTCTGCAATTTGTCCGCAGGATGAACTGCAAGAGGGGGAACCAATGAGAGACTCGCTGGAGGTGTTTGGTCGGGCACATGTCACTCTCATTTCCCATCACGAAGAAGAATTCACCAAAGGCTCAGCCTGCCACCCCGGATCGACAATAGGGCGTGAAGCCATCCAGCCGTGTTGCGTCCCACTCACAAAAAAGCGACTTGGGAAATGGAGCTCAGGGGCACTGCACTTCCCAAACCTGCAGAGTTCTAAACGACAACTATCGCCCCCAAATATATTGAAGTCAGGTTACGAAGAGGCGTTGAACGCAAGGCAGAATTGCAGGAAACGGATGTCAACGGGTACATCGGAATGGCCCCGATAGCACATGAAAAGCGCCAGAACGTGGACAATGATGCGGTTGGCCAAAAAGGGCGTATGCGTTTTTTCCTGAATATATTCAGGAAAAAACGCATACGCCCTTTTTGGCCAACCAAGCAAGCTGGGAGAGCAAATCAGCACTACAAAGAAATCTCTCGCCCCTCCCCTCCCCCGGGCAAAAGGGCCACGCGAAAAAAGTCTAAAAACCAGAAAGGCAGGACAGGCCACGGAGACAAGGGAGCCTTGTTAAGCTGATGGGCGGGATGTCAATGGCCAACAGCCAATCTTCACAAGTGTATCCTCTTTCCCAAAACATGTAAAACACAGAACCACAGAGCATAGGGCACTTCCACACATGGGCGTTGACCTTGGGAAAATGAAAAAAATCAACCAGACACAGGGACCCCAAAGTTGAGGGCTGCTGTCTTGACAAGAACCTCGACTCCGGTACACGTTTCATATCCCAGGAAAGAGCCAAGTGGACAAAGACAAGTGGACAAGTGGACAAAGACAAGTGGACAAGTGGTGCTACGTAGGTCCAATGGAGTGTCACTCAGCCATGAAATCCACGTCATGAGGCTGGTAGCAGCATCCTGAGTGGATTTAGGTACGATCATCCTCAGTGAAATAAGTCCCACAAAAAAGAAACTTATGTTATCACTTATCGAGGGAATGTAAAAATCGCTCCCCATGAACTGAATCCCCAAACAGAACAGAGTCACGCTTTTAGAAAACACACTTATGCCTGCTTCAGGGGAAAGGTGAGGGGGGGTGACGCATAAAACTCGAGTTTGAAATGAGCACAGATACCCTTCCGAAAACCGAATATGGAATGGACACGACCTACTCCTTGCTCAATCAACTGGACTCACCAGACCCTGTTCATCGCACAAGTATCTATTCGACTAGTAAGCATCTTAAAAGCTAAGTCTTGACATCTCTGTGTAAGTGCATCAAGTGTGTGTAAAGCGGCCTAAAAGCAGCAGTGAAAATCAGCTCAGACCCATTCTGAGGATCCATTTCCAACACAAAGAAGAAACAAGCAGGGCAAAACAGAGAGAAATTCTTCCAAAATGCGTTCAGGGACTGGGATGCAAGCAGGATTGACCACATCTACAGCCCCAGCGGCAGAAGACATAAGGCTGGACACTCTTGGGGCTGAGACGATTGGTGAGGTTGGGAAAGCAAATGCAGACCCTTGAAAGGAATCCTGCGTACTACCCATTCCATGGGTCCCAACTCTCCAGGTTCAACGCAATCTTCCGACAGCGAAAGCACTCATTGGAAACCCAGCGGATGCTACACCGTGGGATCGGGAAAGCTTTCTGAAACTCACCTCAGTTTTCATCTCCTGGTGCTCGTGCTCTCCATTCAGGCCACCTTACTAACAATCTCCCCACTTGGAGACTCAGCGCCTTTCCATGCCTCTTTCGTACCGTCTGCAATTTGTCCGCAGGATGAACTGCAAGAGGGGGAACCAATGAGAGACTCGCTGGAGGTGTTTGGTCGGGCACATGTCACTCTCATTTCCCATCACGAAGAAGAATTCACCAAAGGCTCAGCCTGCCACCCCGGATCGACAATAGGGCGTGAAGCCATCCAGCCGTGTTGCGTCCCACTCACAAAAAAGCGACTTGGGAAATGGAGCTCAGGGGCACTGCACTTCCCAAACCTGCAGAGTTCTAAACGACAACTATCGCCCCCAAATATATTGAAGTCAGGTTACGAAGAGGCGTTGAACGCAAGGCAGAATTGCAGGAAACGGATGTCAACGGGTACATCGGAATGGCCCCGATAGCACATGAAAAGCGCCAGAACGTGGACAATGATGCGGTTGGCCAAAAAGGGCGTATGCGTTTTTTCCTGAATATATTCAGGAAAAAACGCATACGCCCTTTTTGGCCAACCAAGCAAGCTGGGAGAGCAAATCAGCACTACAAAGAAATCTCTCGCCCCTCCCCTCCCCCGGGCAAAAGGGCCACGCGAAAAAAGTCTAAAAACCAGAAAGGCAGGACAGGCCACGGAGACAAGGGAGCCTTGTTAAGCTGATGGGCGGGATGTCAATGGCCAACAGCCAATCTTCACAAGTGTATCCTCTTTCCCAAAACATGTAAAACACAGAACCACAGAGCATAGGGCACTTCCACACATGGGCGTTGACCTTGGGAAAATGAAAAAAATCAACCAGACACAGGGACCCCAAAGTTGAGGGCTGCTGTCTTGACAAGAACCTCGACTCCGGTACACGTTTCATATCCCAGGAAAGAGCCAAGTGGACAAAGACAAGTGGACAAGTGGACAAAGACAAGTGGACAAGTGGTGCTACGTAGGTCCAATGGAGTGTCACTCAGCCATGAAATCCACGTCATGAGGCTGGTAGCAGCATCCTGAGTGGATTTAGGTACGATCATCCTCAGTGAAATAAGTCCCACAAAAAAGAAACTTATGTTATCACTTATCGAGGGAATGTAAAAATCGCTCCCCATGAACTGAATCCCCAAACAGAACAGAGTCACGCTTTTAGAAAACACACTTATGCCTGCTTCAGGGGAAAGGTGAGGGGGGGTGACGCATAAAACTCGAGTTTGAAATGAGCACAGATACCCTTCCGAAAACCGAATATGGAATGGACACGACCTACTCCTTGCTCAATCAACTGGACTCACCAGACCCTGTTCATCGCACAAGTATCTATTCGACTAGTAAGCATCTTAAAAGCTAAGTCTTGACATCTCTGTGTAAGTGCATCAAGTGTGTGTAAAGCGGCCTAAAAGCAGCAGTGAAAATCAGCTCAGACCCATTCTGAGGATCCATTTCCAACACAAAGAAGAAACAAGCAGGGCAAAACAGAGAGAAATTCTTCCAAAATGCGTTCAGGGACTGGGATGCAAGCAGGATTGACCACATCTACAGCCCCAGCGGCAGAAGACATAAGGCTGGACACTCTTGGGGCTGAGACGATTGGTGAGGTTGGGAAAGCAAATGCAGACCCTTGAAAGGAATCCTGCGTACTACCCATTCCATGGGTCCCAACTCTCCAGGTTCAACGCAATCTTCCGACAGCGAAAGCACTCATTGGAAACCCAGCGGATGCTACACCGTGGGATCGGGAAAGCTTTCTGAAACTCACCTCAGTTTTCATCTCCTGGTGCTCGTGCTCTCCATTCAGGCCACCTTACTAAAAATCTCCCCACTTGGAGACTCAGCGCCTTTCCATGCCTCTTTCGTACCGTCTGCAATTTGTCCGCAGGATGAACTGCAAGAGGGGGAACCAATGAGAGACTCGCTGGAGGTGTTTGGTCGGGCACATGTCACTCTCATTTCCCATCACGAAGAAGAATTCACCAAAGGCTCAGCCTGCCACCCCGGATCGACAATAGGGCGTGAAGCCATCCAGCCGTGTTGCGTCCCACTCACAAAAAAGCGACTTGGGAAATGGAGCTCAGGGGCACTGCACTTCCCAAACCTGCAGAGTTCTAAACGACAACTATCGCCCCCAAATATATTGAAGTCAGGTTACGAAGAGGCGTTGAACGCAAGGCAGAATTGCAGGAAACGGATGTCAACGGGTACATCGGAATGGCCCCGATAGCACATGAAAAGCGCCAGAACGTGGACAATGATGCGGTTGGCCAAAAAGGGCGTATGCGTTTTTTCCTGAATATATTCAGGAAAAAACGCATACGCCCTTTTTGGCCAACCAAGCAAGCTGGGAGAGCAAATCAGCACTACAAAGAAATCTCTCGCCCCTCCCCTCCCCCGGGCAAAAGGGCCACGCGAAAAAAGTCTAAAAACCAGAAAGGCAGGACAGGCCACGGAGACAAGGGAGCCTTGTTAAGCTGATGGGCGGGATGTCAATGGCCAACAGCCAATCTTCACAAGTGTATCCTCTTTCCCAAAACATGTAAAACACAGAACCACAGAGCATAGGGCACTTCCACACATGGGCGTTGACCTTGGGAAAATGAAAAAAATCAACCAGACACAGGGGCCCCAAAGTTGAGGGCTGCTGTCTTGACAAGAACCTCGACTCCGGTACACGTTTCATATCCCAGGAAAGAGCCAAGTGGACAAAGACAAGTGGACAAGTGGACAAAGACAAGTGGACAAGTGGTGCTACGTAGGTCCAATGGAGTGTCACTCAGCCATGAAATCCACGTCATGAGGCTGGTAGCAGCATCCTGAGTGGATTTAGGTACGATCATCCTCAGTGAAATAAGTCCCACAAAAAAGAAACTTATGTTATCACTTATCGAGGGAATGTAAAAATCGCTCCCCATGAACTGAATCCCCAAACAGAACAGAGTCGCGCTTTTAGAAAACACACTTATGCCTGCTTCAGGGGAAAGGTGAGGGGGGGTGACGCATAAAACTCGAGTTTGAAATGAGCACAGATACCCTTCCGAAAACCGAATATGGAATGGACACGACCTACTCCTTGCTCAATCAACTGGACTCACCAGACCCTGTTCATCGCACAAGTATCTATTCGACTAGTAAGCATCTTAAAAGCTAAGTCTTGACATCTCTGTGTAAGTGCATCAAGTGTGTGTAAAGCGGCCTAAAAGCAGCAGTGAAAATCAGCTCAGACCCATTCTGAGGATCCATTTCCAACACAAAGAAGAAACAAGCAGGGCAAAACAGAGAGAAATTCTTCCAAAATGCGTTCAGGGACTGGGATGCAAGCAGGATTGACCACATCTACAGCCCCAGCGGCAGAAGACATAAGGCTGGACACTCTTGGGGCTGAGACGATTGGTGAGGTTGGGAAAGCAAATGCAGACCCTTGAAAGGAATCCTGCGTACTACCCATTCCATGGGTCCCAACTCTCCAGGTTCAACGCAATCTTCCGACAGCGAAAGCACTCATTGGAAACCCAGCGGATGCTACACCGTGGGATCGGGAAAGCTTTCTGAAACTCACCTCAGTTTTCATCTCCTGGTGCTCGTGCTCTCCATTCAGGCCACCTTACTAACAATCTCCCTACTTGGAGACTCAGCGCCTTTCCATGCCTCTTTCGTACCGTCTGCAATTTGTCCGCAGGATGAACTGCAAGAGGGGGAACCAATGAGAGACTCGCTGGAGGTGTTTGGTCGGGCACATGTCACTCTCATTTCCCATCACGAAGAAGAATTCACCAAAGGCTCAGCCTGCCACCCCGGATCGACAATAGGGCGTGAAGCCATCCAGCCATGTTGCGTCCCACTCACAAAAAAGCGACTTGGGAAATGGAGCTCAGGGGCACTGCACTTCCCAAACCTGCAGAGTTCTAAACGACAACTATCGCCCCCAAATATATTGAAGTCAGGTTACGAAGAGGCGTTGAACGCAAGGCAGAATTGCAGGAAACGGATGTCAACGGGTACATCGGAATGGCCCCGATAGCACATGAAAAGCGCCAGAACGTGGACAATGATGCGGTTGGCCAAAAAGGGCGTATGCGTTTTTTCCTGAATATATTCAGGAAAAAACGCATACGCCCTTTTTGGCCAACCAAGCAAGCTGGGAGAGCAAATCAGCACTACAAAGAAATCTCTCGCCCCTCCCCTCCCCCGGGCAAAAGGGCCACGCGAAAAAAGTCTAAAAACCAGAAAGGCAGGACAGGCCACGGAGACAAGGGAGCCTTGTTAAGCTGATGGGCGGGATGTCAATGGCCAACAGCCAATCTTCACAAGTGTATCCTCTTTCCCAAAACATGTAAAACACAGAACCACAGAGCATAGGGCACTTCCACACATGGGCGTTGACCTTGGGAAAATGAAAAAAATCAACCAGACACAGGGACCCCAAAGTTGAGGGCTGCTGTCTTGACAAGAACCACGACTCCGGTACACGTTTCATATCCCAGGAAAGAGCCAAGTGGACAAAGACAAGTGGACAAGTGGTGCTACGTAGGTCCAATGGAGTGTCACTCAGCCATGAAATCCACGTCATGAGGCTGGTAGCAGCATCCTGAGTGGATTTAGGTACGATCATCCTCAGTGAAATAAGTCCCACAAAAAAGAAACTTATGTTATCACTTATCGAGGGAATGTAAAAATCGCTCCCCATGAACTGAATCCCCAAACAGAACAGAGTCACGCTTTTAGAAAACACACTTATGCCTGCTTCAGGGGAAAGGTGAGGGGGGGTGACGCATAAAACTCGAGTTTGAAATGAGCACAGATACCCTTCCGAAAACCGAATATGGAATGGACACGACCTACTCCTTGCTCAATCAACTGGACTCACCAGACCCTGTTCATCGCACAAGTATCTATTCGACTAGTAAGCATCTTAAAAGCTAAGTCTTGACATCTCTGTGTAAGTGCATCAAGTGTGTGTAAAGCGGCCTAAAAGCAGCAGTGAAAATCAGCTCAGACCCATTCTGAGGATCCATTTCCAACACAAAGAAGAAACAAGCAGGGCAAAACAGAGAGAAATTCTTCCAAAATGCGTTCAGGGACTGGGATGCAAGCAGGATTGACCACATCTACAGCCCCAGCGGCAGAAGACATAAGGCTGGACACTCTTGGGGCTGAGACGATTGGTGAGGTTGGGAAAGCAAATGCAGACCCTTGAAAGGAATCCTGCGTACTACCCATTCCATGGGTCCCAACTCTCCAGGTTCAACGCAATCTTCCGACAGCGAAAGCACTCATTGGAAACCCAGCGGATGCTACACCGTGGGATCGGGAAAGCTTTCTGAAACTCACCTCAGTTTTCATCTCCTGGTGCTCGTGCTCTCCATTCAGGCCACCTTACTAACAATCTCCCCACTTGGAGACTCAGCGCCTTTCCATGCCTCTTTCGTACCGTCTGCAATTTGTCCGCAGGATGAACTGCAAGAGGGGGAACCAATGAGAGACTCGCTGGAGGTGTTTGGTCGGGCACATGTCACTCTCATTTCCCATCACGAAGAAGAATTCACCAAAGGCTCAGCCTGCCACCCCGGATCGACAATAGGGCGTGAAGCCATCCAGCCGTGTTGCGTCCCACTCACAAAAAAGCGACTTGGGAAATGGAGCTCAGGGGCACTGCACTTCCCAAACCTGCAGAGTTCTAAACGACAACTATCGCCCCCAAATATATTGAAGTCAGGTTACGAAGAGGCGTTGAACGCAAGGCAGAATTGCAGGAAACGGATGTCAACGGGTACATCGGAATGGCCCCGATAGCACATGAAAAGCGCCAGAACGTGGACAATGATGCGGTTGGCCAAAAAGGGCGTATGCGTTTTTTCCTGAATATATTCAGGAAAAAACGCATACGCCCTTTTTGGCCAACCAAGCAAGCTGGGAGAGCAAATCAGCACTACAAAGAAATCTCTCGCCCCTCCCCTCCCCCGGGCAAAAGGGCCACGCGAAAAAAGTCTAAAAACCAGAAAGGCAGGACAGGCCACGGAGACAAGGGAGCCTTGTTAAGCTGATGGGCGGGATGTCAATGGCCAACAGCCAATCTTCACAAGTGTATCCTCTTTCCCAAAACATGTAAAACACAGAACCACAGAGCATAGGGCACTTCCACACATGGGCGTTGACCTTGGGAAAATGAAAAAAATCAACCAGACACAGGGACCCCAAAGTTGAGGGCTGCTGTCTTGACAAGAACCTCGACTCCGGTACACGTTTCATATCCCAGGAAAGAGCCAAGTGGACAAAGACAAGTGGACAAGTGGACAAAGACAAGTGGACAAGTGGTGCTACGTAGGTCCAATGGAGTGTCACTCAGCCATGAAATCCACGTCATGAGGCTGGTAGCAGCATCCTGAGTGGATTTAGGTACGATCATCCTCAGTGAAATAAGTCCCACAAAAAAGAAACTTATGTTATCACTTATCGAGGGAATGTAAAAATCGCTCCCCATGAACTGAATCCCCAAACAGAACAGAGTCACGCTTTTAGAAAACACACTTATGCCTGCTTCAGGGGAAAGGTGAGGGGGGGTGACGCATAAAACTCGAGTTTGAAATGAGCACAGATACCCTTCCGAAAACCGAATATGGAATGGACACGACCTACTCCTTGCTCAATCAACTGGACTCACCAGACCCTGTTCATCGCACAAGTATCTATTCGACTAGTAAGCATCTTAAAAGCTAAGTCTTGACATCTCTGTGTAAGTGCATCAAGTGTGTGTAAAGCGGCCTAAAAGCAGCAGTGAAAATCAGCTCAGACCCATTCTGAGGATCCATTTCCAACACAAAGAAGAAACAAGCAGGGCAAAACAGAGAGAAATTCTTCCAAAATGCGTTCAGGGACTGGGATGCAAGCAGGATTGACCACATCTACAGCCCCAGCGGCAGAAGACATAAGGCTGGACACTCTTGGGGCTGAGACGATTGGTGAGGTTGGGAAAGCAAATGCAGACCCTTGAAAGGAATCCTGCGTACTACCCATTCCATGGGTCCCAACTCTCCAGGTTCAACGCAATCTTCCGACAGCGAAAGCACTCATTGGAAACCCAGCGGATGCTACACCGTGGGATCGGGAAAGCTTTCTGAAACTCACCTCAGTTTTCATCTGCTGGTGCTCGTGCTCTCCATTCAGGCCACCTTACTAACAATCTCCCCACTTGGAGACTCAGCGCCTTTCCATGCCTCTTTCGTACCGTCTGCAATTTGTCCGCAGGATGAACTGCAAGAGGGGGAACCAATGAGAGACTCGCTGGAGGTGTTAGGTCGGGCACATGTCACTCTCATTTCCCATCACGAAGAAGAATTCACCAAAGGCTCAGCCTGCCACCCCGGATCGACAATAGGGCGTGAAGCCATCCAGCCGTGTTGCGTCCCACTCACAAAAAAGCGACTTGGGAAATGGAGCTCAGGGGCACTGCACTTCCCAAACCTGCAGAGTTCTAAACGACAACTATCGCCCCCAAATATATTGAAGTCAGGTTACGAAGAGGCGTTGAACGCAAGGCAGAATTGCAGGAAACGGATGTCAACGGGTACATCGGAATGGCCCCGATAGCACATGAAAAGCGCCAGAACGTGGACAATGATGCGGTTGGCCAAAAAGGGCGTATGCGTTTTTTCCTGAATATATTCAGGAAAAAACGCATACGCCCTTTTTGGCCAACCAAGCAAGCTGGGAGAGCAAATCAGCACTACAAAGAAATCTCTCGCCCCTCCCCTCCCCCGGGCAAAAGGGCCACGCGAAAAAAGTCTAAAAACCAGAAAGGCAGGACAGGCCACGGAGACAAGGGAGCCTTGTTAAGCTGATGGGCGGGATGTCAATGGCCAACAGCCAATCTTCACAAGTGTATCCTCTTTCCCAAAACATGTAAAACACAGAACCACAGAGCATAGGGCACTTCCACACATGGTCGTTGACCTTGGGAAAATGAAAAAATCAACCAGACACAGGGACCCCAAAGTTGAGGGCTGCTGTCTTGACAAGAACCTCGACTCCGGTACACGTTTCATATCGCAGGAAAGAGCCAAGTGGACAAAGACAAGTGGACAAGTGGACAAAGACAAGTGGACAAGTGGTGCTACGTAGGTCCAATGGAGTGTCACTCAGCCATGAAATCCACGTCATGAGGCTGGTAGCAGCATCCTGAGTAGATTTAGGTACGATCATCCTCAGTGAAATAAGTCCCACAAAAAAAGAAACTTATGTTATCACTTATCGAGGGAATGTAAAAATCGCTCCCCATGAACTGAATCCCCAAACAGAACAGAGTCACGCTTTTAGAAAACACACTTATGCCTGCTTCAGGGGAAAGGTGAGGGGGGGTGACGCATAAAACTCGAGTTTGAAATGAGCACAGATACCCTTCCGAAAACCGAATATGGAATGGACACGACCTACTCCTTGCTCAATCAACTGGACTCACCAGACCCTGTTCATCGCACAAGTATCTATTCGACTAGTAAGCATCTTAAAAGCTAAGTCTTGAGATCTCTGTGTAAGTGCATCAAGTGTGTGTAAAGCGGCCTAAAAGCAGCAGTGAAAATCAGCTCAGACCCATTCTGAGGATCCATTTCCAACACAAAGAAGAAACAAGCAGGGCAAAACAGAGAGAAATTCTTCCAAAATGCGTTCAGGGACTGGGATGCAAGCAGGATTGACCACATCTACAGCCCCAGCGGCAGAAGACATAAGGCTGGACACTCTTGGGGCTGAGACGATTGGTGAGGTTGGGAAAGCAAATGCAGACCCTTGAAAGGAATCCTGCGTACTACCCATTCCATGGGTCCCAACTCTCCAGGTTCAACGCAATCTTCCGACAGCGAAAGCACTCATTGGAAACCCAGCGGATGCTACACCGTGGGATCGGGAAAGCTTTCTGAAACTCACCTCAGTTTTCATCTCCTGGTGCTCGTGCTCTCCATTCAGGCCACCTTACTAACAATCTCCCCACTTGGAGACTCAGCGCCTTTCCATGCCTCTTTCGTACCGTCTGCAATTTGTCCGCAGGATGAACTGCAAGAGGGGGAACCAATGAGAGACTCGCTGGAGGTGTTTGGTCGGGCACATGTCACTCTCATTTCCCATCACGAAGAAGAATTCACCAAAGGCTCAGCCTGCCACCCCGGATCGACAATAGGGCGTGAAGCCATCCAGCCGTGTTGCGTCCCACTCACAAAAAAGCGACTTGGGAAATGGAGCTCAGGGGCACTGCACTTCCCAAACCTGCAGAGTTCTAAACGACAACTATCGCCCCCAAATATATTGAAGTCAGGTTACGAAGAGGCGTTGAACGCAAGGCAGAATTGCAGGAAACGGATGTCAACGGGTACATCGGAATGGCCCCGATAGCACATGAAAAGCGCCAGAACGTGGACAATGATGCGGTTGGCCAAAAAGGGCGTATGCGTTTTTTCCTGAATATATTCAGGAAAAAACGCATACGCCCTTTTTGGCCAACCAAGCAAGCTGGGAGAGCAAATCAGCACTACAAAGAAATCTCTCGCCCCTCCCCTCCCCCGGGCAAAAGGGCCACGCGAAAAAAGTCTAAAAACCAGAAAGGCAGGACAGGCCACGGAGACAAGGGAGCCTTGTTAAGCTGATGGGCGGGATGTCAATGGCCAACAGCCAATCTTCACAAGTGTATCCTCTTTCCCAAAACATGTAAAACACAGAACCACAGAGCATAGGGCACTTCCACACATGGGCGTTGACCTTGGGAAAATGAAAAAAATCAACCAGACACAGGGACCCCAAAGTTGAGGGCTGCTGTCTTGACAAGAACCTCGACTCCGGTACACGTTTCATATCCCAGGAAAGAGCCAAGTGGACAAAGACAAGTGGACAAGTGGACAAAGACAAGTGGACAAGTGGTGCTACGTAGGTCCAATGGAGTGTCACTCAGCCATGAAATCCACGTCATGAGGCTGGTAGCAGCATCCTGAGTGGATTTAGGTACGATCATCCTCAGTGAAATAAGTCCCACAAAAAAGAAACTTATGTTATCACTTATCGAGGGAATGTAAAAATCGCTCCCCATGAACTGAATCCCCAAACAGAACAGAGTCACGCTTTTAGAAAACACACTTATGCCTGCTTCAGGGGAAAGGTGAGGGGGGGTGACGCATAAAACTCGAGTTTGAAATGAGCACAGATACCCTTCCGAAAACCGAATATGGAATGGACACGACCTACTCCTTGCTCAATCAACTGGACTCACCAGACCCTGTTCATCGCACAAGTATCTATTCGACTAGTAAGCATCTTAAAAGCTAAGTCTTGACATCTCTGTGTAAGTGCATCAAGTGTGTGTAAAGCGGCCTAAAAGCAGCAGTGAAAATCAGCTCAGACCCATTCTGAGGATCCATTTCCAACACAAAGAAGAAACAAGCAGGGCAAAACAGAGAGAAATTCTTCCAAAATGCGTTCAGGGACTGGGATGCAAGCAGGATTGACCACATCTACAGCCCCAGCGGCAGAAGACATAAGGCTGGACACTCTTGGGGCTGAGACGATTGGTGAGGTTGGGAAAGCAAATGCAGACCCTTGAAAGGAATCCTGCGTACTACCCATTCCATGGGTCCCAACTCTCCAGGTTCAACGCAATCTTCCGACAGCGAAAGCACTCATTGGAAACCCAGCGGATGCTACACCGTGGGATCGGGAAAGCTTTCTGAAACTCACCTCAGTTTTCATCTCCTGGTGCTCGTGCTCTCCATTCAGGCCACCTTACTAAAAATCTCCCCACTTGGAGACTCAGCGCCTTTCCATGCCTCTTTCGTACCGTCTGCAATTTGTCCGCAGGATGAACTGCAAGAGGGGGAACCAATGAGAGACTCGCTGGAGGTGTTTGGTCGGGCACATGTCACTCTCATTTCCCATCACGAAGAAGAATTCACCAAAGGCTCAGCCTGCCACCCCGGATCGACAATAGGGCGTGAAGCCATCCAGCCGTGTTGCGTCCCACTCACAAAAAAGCGACTTGGGAAATGGAGCTCAGGGGCACTGCACTTCCCAAACCTGCAGAGTTCTAAACGACAACTATCGCCCCCAAATATATTGAAGTCAGGTTACGAAGAGGCGTTGAACGCAAGGCAGAATTGCAGGAAACGGATGTCAACGGGTACATCGGAATGGCCCCGATAGCACATGAAAAGCGCCAGAACGTGGACAATGATGCGGTTGGCCAAAAAGGGCGTATGCGTTTTTTCCTGAATATATTCAGGAAAAAACGCATACGCCCTTTTTGGCCAACCAAGCAAGCTGGGAGAGCAAATCAGCACTACAAAGAAATCTCTCGCCCCTCCCCTCCCCCGGGCAAAAGGGCCACGCGAAAAAAGTCTAAAAACCAGAAAGGCAGGACAGGCCACGGAGACAAGGGAGCCTTGTTAAGCTGATGGGCGGGATGTCAATGGCCAACAGCCAATCTTCACAAGTGTATCCTCTTTCCCAAAACATGTAAAACACAGAACCACAGAGCATAGGGCACTTCCACACATGGGCGTTGACCTTGGGAAAATGAAAAAAATCAACCAGACACAGGGGCCCCAAAGTTGAGGGCTGCTGTCTTGACAAGAACCTCGACTCCGGTACACGTTTCATATCCCAGGAAAGAGCCAAGTGGACAAAGACAAGTGGACAAGTGGACAAAGACAAGTGGACAAGTGGTGCTACGTAGGTCCAATGGAGTGTCACTCAGCCATGAAATCCACGTCATGAGGCTGGTAGCAGCATCCTGAGTGGATTTAGGTACGATCATCCTCAGTGAAATAAGTCCCACAAAAAAGAAACTTATGTTATCACTTATCGAGGGAATGTAAAAATCGCTCCCCATGAACTGAATCCCCAAACAGAACAGAGTCGCGCTTTTAGAAAACACACTTATGCCTGCTTCAGGGGAAAGGTGAGGGGGGGTGACGCATAAAACTCGAGTTTGAAATGAGCACAGATACCCTTCCGAAAACCGAATATGGAATGGACACGACCTACTCCTTGCTCAATCAACTGGACTCACCAGACCCTGTTCATCGCACAAGTATCTATTCGACTAGTAAGCATCTTAAAAGCTAAGTCTTGACATCTCTGTGTAAGTGCATCAAGTGTGTGTAAAGCGGCCTAAAAGCAGCAGTGAAAATCAGCTCAGACCCATTCTGAGGATCCATTTCCAACACAAAGAAGAAACAAGCAGGGCAAAACAGAGAGAAATTCTTCCAAAATGCGTTCAGGGACTGGGATGCAAGCAGGATTGACCACATCTACAGCCCCAGCGGCAGAAGACATAAGGCTGGACACTCTTGGGGCTGAGACGATTGGTGAGGTTGGGAAAGCAAATGCAGACCCTTGAAAGGAATCCTGCGTACTACCCATTCCATGGGTCCCAACTCTCCAGGTTCAACGCAATCTTCCGACAGCGAAAGCACTCATTGGAAACCCAGCGGATGCTACACCGTGGGATCGGGAAAGCTTTCTGAAACTCACCTCAGTTTTCATCTCCTGGTGCTCGTGCTCTCCATTCAGGCCACCTTACTAACAATCTCCCTACTTGGAGACTCAGCGCCTTTCCATGCCTCTTTCGTACCGTCTGCAATTTGTCCGCAGGATGAACTGCAAGAGGGGGAACCAATGAGAGACTCGCTGGAGGTGTTTGGTCGGGCACATGTCACTCTCATTTCCCATCACGAAGAAGAATTCACCAAAGGCTCAGCCTGCCACCCCGGATCGACAATAGGGCGTGAAGCCATCCAGCCATGTTGCGTCCCACTCACAAAAAAGCGACTTGGGAAATGGAGCTCAGGGGCACTGCACTTCCCAAACCTGCAGAGTTCTAAACGACAACTATCGCCCCCAAATATATTGAAGTCAGGTTACGAAGAGGCGTTGAACGCAAGGCAGAATTGCAGGAAACGGATGTCAACGGGTACATCGGAATGGCCCCGATAGCACATGAAAAGCGCCAGAACGTGGACAATGATGCGGTTGGCCAAAAAGGGCGTATGCGTTTTTTCCTGAATATATTCAGGAAAAAACGCATACGCCCTTTTTGGCCAACCAAGCAAGCTGGGAGAGCAAATCAGCACTACAAAGAAATCTCTCGCCCCTCCCCTCCCCCGGGCAAAAGGGCCACGCGAAAAAAGTCTAAAAACCAGAAAGGCAGGACAGGCCACGGAGACAAGGGAGCCTTGTTAAGCTGATGGGCGGGATGTCAATGGCCAACAGCCAATCTTCACAAGTGTATCCTCTTTCCCAAAACATGTAAAACACAGAACCACAGAGCATAGGGCACTTCCACACATGGGCGTTGACCTTGGGAAAATGAAAAAAATCAACCAGACACAGGGACCCCAAAGTTGAGGGCTGCTGTCTTGACAAGAACCACGACTCCGGTACACGTTTCATATCCCAGGAAAGAGCCAAGTGGACAAAGACAAGTGGACAAGTGGTGCTACGTAGGTCCAATGGAGTGTCACTCAGCCATGAAATCCACGTCATGAGGCTGGTAGCAGCATCCTGAGTGGATTTAGGTACGATCATCCTCAGTGAAATAAGTCCCACAAAAAAGAAACTTATGTTATCACTTATCGAGGGAATGTAAAAATCGCTCCCCATGAACTGAATCCCCAAACAGAACAGAGTCACGCTTTTAGAAAACACACTTATGCCTGCTTCAGGGGAAAGGTGAGGGGGGGTGACGCATAAAACTCGAGTTTGAAATGAGCACAGATACCCTTCCGAAAACCGAATATGGAATGGACACGACCTACTCCTTGCTCAATCAACTGGACTCACCAGACCCTGTTCATCGCACAAGTATCTATTCGACTAGTAAGCATCTTAAAAGCTAAGTCTTGACATCTCTGTGTAAGTGCATCAAGTGTGTGTAAAGCGGCCTAAAAGCAGCAGTGAAAATCAGCTCAGACCCATTCTGAGGATCCATTTCCAACACAAAGAAGAAACAAGCAGGGCAAAACAGAGAGAAATTCTTCCAAAATGCGTTCAGGGACTGGGATGCAAGCAGGATTGACCACATCTACAGCCCCAGCGGCAGAAGACATAAGGCTGGACACTCTTGGGGCTGAGACGATTGGTGAGGTTGGGAAAGCAAATGCAGACCCTTGAAAGGAATCCTGCGTACTACCCATTCCATGGGTCCCAACTCTCCAGGTTCAACGCAATCTTCCGACAGCGAAAGCACTCATTGGAAACCCAGCGGATGCTACACCGTGGGATCGGGAAAGCTTTCTGAAACTCACCTCAGTTTTCATCTCCTGGTGCTCGTGCTCTCCATTCAGGCCACCTTACTAACAATCTCCCCACTTGGAGACTCAGCGCCTTTCCATGCCTCTTTCGTACCGTCTGCAATTTGTCCGCAGGATGAACTGCAAGAGGGGGAACCAATGAGAGACTCGCTGGAGGTGTTTGGTCGGGCACATGTCACTCTCATTTCCCATCACGAAGAAGAATTCACCAAAGGCTCAGCCTGCCACCCCGGATCGACAATAGGGCGTGAAGCCATCCAGCCGTGTTGCGTCCCACTCACAAAAAAGCGACTTGGGAAATGGAGCTCAGGGGCACTGCACTTCCCAAACCTGCAGAGTTCTAAACGACAACTATCGCCCCCAAATATATTGAAGTCAGGTTACGAAGAGGCGTTGAACGCAAGGCAGAATTGCAGGAAACGGATGTCAACGGGTACATCGGAATGGCCCCGATAGCACATGAAAAGCGCCAGAACGTGGACAATGATGCGGTTGGCCAAAAAGGGCGTATGCGTTTTTTCCTGAATATATTCAGGAAAAAACGCATACGCCCTTTTTGGCCAACCAAGCAAGCTGGGAGAGCAAATCAGCACTACAAAGAAATCTCTCGCCCCTCCCCTCCCCCGGGCAAAAGGGCCACGCGAAAAAAGTCTAAAAACCAGAAAGGCAGGACAGGCCACGGAGACAAGGGAGCCTTGTTAAGCTGATGGGCGGGATGTCAATGGCCAACAGCCAATCTTCACAAGTGTATCCTCTTTCCCAAAACATGTAAAACACAGAACCACAGAGCATAGGGCACTTCCACACATGGGCGTTGACCTTGGGAAAATGAAAAAAATCAACCAGACACAGGGACCCCAAAGTTGAGGGCTGCTGTCTTGACAAGAACCTCGACTCCGGTACACGTTTCATATCCCAGGAAAGAGCCAAGTGGACAAAGACAAGTGGACAAGTGGACAAAGACAAGTGGACAAGTGGTGCTACGTAGGTCCAATGGAGTGTCACTCAGCCATGAAATCCACGTCATGAGGCTGGTAGCAGCATCCTGAGTGGATTTAGGTACGATCATCCTCAGTGAAATAAGTCCCACAAAAAAGAAACTTATGTTATCACTTATCGAGGGAATGTAAAAATCGCTCCCCATGAACTGAATCCCCAAACAGAACAGAGTCACGCTTTTAGAAAACACACTTATGCCTGCTTCAGGGGAAAGGTGAGGGGGGGTGACGCATAAAACTCGAGTTTGAAATGAGCACAGATACCCTTCCGAAAACCGAATATGGAATGGACACGACCTACTCCTTGCTCAATCAACTGGACTCACCAGACCCTGTTCATCGCACAAGTATCTATTCGACTAGTAAGCATCTTAAAAGCTAAGTCTTGACATCTCTGTGTAAGTGCATCAAGTGTGTGTAAAGCGGCCTAAAAGCAGCAGTGAAAATCAGCTCAGACCCATTCTGAGGATCCATTTCCAACACAAAGAAGAAACAAGCAGGGCAAAACAGAGAGAAATTCTTCCAAAATGCGTTCAGGGACTGGGATGCAAGCAGGATTGACCACATCTACAGCCCCAGCGGCAGAAGACATAAGGCTGGACACTCTTGGGGCTGAGACGATTGGTGAGGTTGGGAAAGCAAATGCAGACCCTTGAAAGGAATCCTGCGTACTACCCATTCCATGGGTCCCAACTCTCCAGGTTCAACGCAATCTTCCGACAGCGAAAGCACTCATTGGAAACCCAGCGGATGCTACACCGTGGGATCGGGAAAGCTTTCTGAAACTCACCTCAGTTTTCATCTCCTGGTGCTCGTGCTCTCCATTCAGGCCACCTTACTAACAATCTCCCCACTTGGAGACTCAGCGCCTTTCCATGCCTCTTTCGTACCGTCTGCAATTTGTCCGCAGGATGAACTGCAAGAGGGGGAACCAATGAGAGACTCGCTGGAGGTGTTTGGTCGGGCACATGTCACTCTCATTTCCCATCACGAAGAAGAATTCACCAAAGGCTCAGCCTGCCACCCCGGATCGACAATAGGGCGTGAAGCCATCCAGCCGTGTTGCGTCCCACTCACAAAAAAAGCGACTTGGGAAATGGAGCTCAGGGGCACTGCACTTCCCAAACCTGCAGAGTTCTAAACGACAACTATCGCCCCCAAATATATTGAAGTCAGGTTACGAAGAGGCGTTGAACGCAAGGCAGAATTGCAGGAAACGGATGTCAACGGGTACATCGGAATGGCCCCGATAGCACATGAAAAGCGCCAGAACGTGGACAATGATGCGGTTGGCCAAAAAGGGCGTATGCGTTTTTTCCTGAATATATTCAGGAAAAAACGCATACGCCCTTTTTGGCCAACCAAGCAAGCTGGGAGAGCAAATCAGCACTACAAAGAAATCTCTCGCCCCTCCCCTCCCCCGGGCAAAAGGGCCACGCGAAAAAAGTCTAAAAACCAGAAAGGCAGGACAGGCCACGGAGACAAGGGAGCCTTGTTAAGCTGATGGGCGGGATGTCAATGGCCAACAGCCAATCTTCACAAGTGTATCCTCTTTCCCAAAACATGTAAAACACAGAACCACAGAGCATAGGGCACTTCCACACATGGGCGTTGACCTTGGGAAAATGAAAAAAATCAACCAGACACAGGGACCCCAAAGTTGAGGGCTGCTGTCTTGACAAGAACCTCGACTCCGGTACACGTTTCATATCCCAGGAAAGAGCCAAGTGGACAAAGACAAGTGGACAAGTGGACAAAGACAAGTGGACAAGTGGTGCTACGTAGGTCCAATGGAGTGTCACTCAGCCATGAAATCCACGTCATGAGGCTGGTAGCAGCATCCTGAGTGGATTTAGGTACGATCATCCTCAGTGAAATAAGTCCCACAAAAAAGAAACTTATGTTATCACTTATCGAGGGAATGTAAAAATCGCTCCCCATGAACTGAATCCCCAAACAGAACAGAGTCACGCTTTTAGAAAACACACTTATGCCTGCTTCAGGGGAAAGGTGAGGGGGGGTGACGCATAAAACTCGAGTTTGAAATGAGCACAGATACCCTTCCGAAAACCGAATATGGAATGGACACGACCTACTCCTTGCTCAATCAACTGGACTCACCAGACCCTGTTCATCGCACAAGTATCTATTCGACTAGTAAGCATCTTAAAAGCTAAGTCTTGACATCTCTGTGTAAGTGCATCAAGTGTGTGTAAAGCGGCCTAAAAGCAGCAGTGAAAATCAGCTCAGACCCATTCTGAGGATCCATTTCCAACACAAAGAAGAAACAAGCAGGGCAAAACAGAGAGAAATTCTTCCAAAATGCGTTCAGGGACTGGGATGCAAGCAGGATTGACCACATCTACAGCCCCAGCGGCAGAAGACATAAGGCTGGACACTCTTGGGGCTGAGACGATTGGTGAGGTTGGGAAAGCAAATGCAGACCCTTGAAAGGAATCCTGCGTACTACCCATTCCATGGGTCCCAACTCTCCAGGTTCAACGCAATCTTCCGACAGCGAAAGCACTCATTGGAAACCCAGCGGATGCTACACCGTGGGATCGGGAAAGCTTTCTGAAACTCACCTCAGTTTTCATCTCCTGGTGCTCGTGCTCTCCATTCAGGCCACCTTACTAACAATCTCCCCACTTGGAGACTCAGCGCCTTTCCATGCCTCTTTCGTACCGTCTGCAATTTGTCCGCAGGATGAACTGCAAGAGGGGGAACCAATGAGAGACTCGCTGGAGGTGTTTGGTCGGGCACATGTCACTCTCATTTCCCATCACGAAGAAGAATTCACCAAAGGCTCAGCCTGCCACCCCGGATCGACAATAGGGCGTGAAGCCATCCAGCCGTGTTGCGTCCCACTCACAAAAAAGCGACTTGGGAAATGGAGCTCAGGGGCACTGCACTTCCCAAACCTGCAGAGTTCTAAACGACAACTATCGCCCCCAAATATATTGAAGTCAGGTTACGAAGAGGCGTTGAACGCAAGGCAGAATTGCAGGAAACGGATGTCAACGGGTACATCGGAATGGCCCCGATAGCACATGAAAAGCGCCAGAACGTGGACAATGATGCGGTTGGCCAAAAAGGGCGTATGCGTTTTTTCCTGAATATATTCAGGAAAAAACGCATACGCCCTTTTTGGCCAACCAAGCAAGCTGGGAGAGCAAATCAGCACTACAAAGAAATCTCTCGCCCCTCCCCTCCCCCGGGCAAAAGGGCCACGCGAAAAAAGTCTAAAAACCAGAAAGGCAGGACAGGCCACGGAGACAAGGGAGCCTTGTTAAGCTGATGGGCGGGATGTCAATGGCCAACAGCCAATCTTCACAAGTGTATCCTCTTTCCCAAAACATGTAAAACACAGAACCACAGAGCATAGGGCACTTCCACACATGGGCGTTGACCTTGGGAAAATGAAAAAAATCAACCAGACACAGGGACCCCAAAGTTGAGGGCTGCTGTCTTGACAAGAACCTCGACTCCGGTACACGTTTCATATCCCAGGAAAGAGCCAAGTGGACAAAGACAAGTGGACAAGTGGAAAAAGACAAGTGGACAAGTGGTGCTACGTAGGTCCAATGGAGTGTCACTCAGCCATGAAATCCACGTCATGAGGCTGGTAGCAGCATCCTGAGTGGATTTAGGTACGATCATCCTCAGTGAAATAAGTCCCACAAAAAAGAAACTTATGTTATCACTTATCGAGGGAATGTAAAAATCGCTCCCCATGAACTGAATCCCCAAACAGAACAGAGTCACGCTTTTAGAAAACACACTTATGCCTGCTTCAGGGGAAAGGTGAGGGGGGGTGACGCATAAAACTCGAGTTTGAAATGAGCACAGATACCCTTCCGAAAACCGAATATGGAATGGACACGACCTACTCCTTGCTCAATCAACTGGACTCACCAGACCCTGTTCATCGCACAAGTATCTATTCGACTAGTAAGCATCTTAAAAGCTAAGTCTTGACATCTCTGTGTAAGTGCATCAAGTGTGTGTAAAGCGGCCTAAAAGCAGCAGTGAAAATCAGCTCAGACCCATTCTGAGGATCCATTTCCAACACAAAGAAGAAACAAGCAGGGCAAAACAGAGAGAAATTCTTCCAAAATGCGTTCAGGGACTGGGATGCAAGCAGGATTGACCACATCTACAGCCCCAGCGGCAGAAGACATAAGGCTGGACACTCTTGGGGCTGAGACGATTGGTGAGGTTGGGAAAGCAAATGCAGACCCTTGAAAGGAATCCTGCGTACTACCCATTCCATGGGTCCCAACTCTCCAGGTTCAACGCAATCTTCCGACAGCGAAAGCACTCATTGGAAACCCAGCGGATGCTACACCGTGGGATCGGGAAAGCTTTCTGAAACTCACCTCAGTTTTCATCTCCTGGTGCTCGTGCTCTCCATTCAGGCCACCTTACTAACAATCTCCCCACTTGGAGACTCAGCGCCTTTCCATGCCTCTTTCGTACCGTCTGCAATTTGTCCGCAGGATGAACTGCAAGAGGGGGAACCAATGAGAGACTCGCTGGAGGTGTTTGGTCGGGCACATGTCACTCTCATTTCCCATCACGAAGAAGAATTCACCAAAGGCTCAGCCTGCCACCCCGGATCGACAATAGGGCGTGAAGCCATCCAGCCGTGTTGCGTCCCACTCACAAAAAAGCGACTTGGGAAATGGAGCTCAGGGGCACTGCACTTCCCAAACCTGCAGAGTTCTAAACGACAACTATCGCCCCCAAATATATTGAAGTCAGGTTACGAAGAGGCGTTGAACGCAAGGCAGAATTGCAGGAAACGGATGTCAACGGGTACATCGGAATGGCCCCGATAGCACATGAAAAGCGCCAGAACGTGGACAATGATGCGGTTGGCCAAAAAGGGCGTATGCGTTTTTTCCTGAATATATTCAGGAAAAAACGCATACGCCCTTTTTGGCCAACCAAGCAAGCTGGGAGAGCAAATCAGCACTACAAAGAAATCTCTCGCCCCTCCCCTCCCCCGGGCAAAAGGGCCACGCGAAAAAAGTCTAAAAACCAGAAAGGCAGGACAGGCCACGGAGACAAGGGAGCCTTGTTAAGCTGATGGGCGGGATGTCAATGGCCAACAGCCAATCTTCACAAGTGTATCCTCTTTCCCAAAACATGTAAAACACAGAACCACAGAGCATAGGGCACTTCCACACATGGGCGTTGACCTTGGGAAAATGAAAAAAATCAACCAGACACAGGGGCCCCAAAGTTGAGGGCTGCTGTCTTGACAAGAACCTCGACTCCGGTACACGTTTCATATCCCAGGAAAGAGCCAAGTGGACAAAGACAAGTGGACAAGTGGACAAAGACAAGTGGACAAGTGGTGCTACGTAGGTCCAATGGAGTGTCACTCAGCCATGAAATCCACGTCATGAGGCTGGTAGCAGCATCCTGAGTGGATTTAGGTACGATCATCCTCAGTGAAATAAGTCCCACAAAAAAGAAACTTATGTTATCACTTATCGAGGGAATGTAAAAATCGCTCCCCATGAACTGAATCCCCAAACAGAACAGAGTCGCGCTTTTAGAAAACACACTTATGCCTGCTTCAGGGGAAAGGTGAGGGGGGGTGACGCATAAAACTCGAGTTTGAAATGAGCACAGATACCCTTCCGAAAACCGAATATGGAATGGACACGACCTACTCCTTGCTCAATCAACTGGACTCACCAGACCCTGTTCATCGCACAAGTATCTATTCGACTAGTAAGCATCTTAAAAGCTAAGTCTTGACATCTCTGTGTATGTGCATCAAGTGTGTGTAAAGCGGCCTAAAAGCAGCAGTGAAAATCAGCTCAGACCCATTCTGAGGATCCATTTCCAACACAAAGAAGAAACAAGCAGGGCAAAACAGAGAGAAATTCTTCCAAAATGCGTTCAGGGACTGGGATGCAAGCAGGATTGACCACATCTACAGCCCCAGCGGCAGAAGACATAAGGCTGGACACTCTTGGGGCTGAGACGATTGGTGAGGTTGGGAAAGCAAATGCAGACCCTTGAAAGGAATCCTGCGTACTACCCATTCCATGGGTCCCAACTCTCCAGGTTCAACGCAATCTTCCGACAGCGAAAGCACTCATTGGAAACCCAGCGGATGCTACACCGTGGGATCGGGAAAGCTTTCTGAAACTCACCTCAGTTTTCATCTCCTGGTGCTCGTGCTCTCCATTCAGGCCACCTTACTAACAATCTCCCTACTTGGAGACTCAGCGCCTTTCCATGCCTCTTTCGTACCGTCTGCAATTTGTCCGCAGGATGAACTGCAAGAGGGGGAACCAATGAGAGACTCGCTGGAGGTGTTTGGTCGGGCACATGTCACTCTCATTTCCCATCACGAAGAAGAATTCACCAAAGGCTCAGCCTGCCACCCCGGATCGACAATAGGGCGTGAAGCCATCCAGCCGTGTTGCGTCCCACTCACAAAAAAGCGACTTGGGAAATGGAGCTCAGGGGCACTGCACTTCCCAAACCTGCAGAGTTCTAAACGACAACTATCGCCCCCAAATATATTGAAGTCAGGTTACGAAGAGGCGTTGAACGCAAGGCAGAATTGCAGGAAACGGATGTCAACGGGTACATCGGAATGGCCCCGATAGCACATGAAAAGCGCCAGAACGTGGACAATGATGCGGTTGGCCAAAAAGGGCGTATGCGTTTTTTCCTGAATATATTCAGGAAAAAACGCATACGCCCTTTTTGGCCAACCAAGCAAGCTGGGAGAGCAAATCAGCACTACAAAGAAATCTCTCGCCCCTCCCCTCCCCCGGGCAAAAGGGCCACGCGAAAAAAGTCTAAAAACCAGAAAGGCAGGACAGGCCACGGAGACAAGGGAGCCTTGTTAAGCTGATGGGCGGGATGTCAATGGCCAACAGCCAATCTTCACAAGTGTATCCTCTTTCCCAAAACATGTAAAACACAGAACCACAGAGCATAGGGCACTTCCACACATGGGCGTTGACCTTGGGAAAATGAAAAAAATCAACCAGACACAGGGACCCCAAAGTTGAGGGCTGCTGTCTTGACAAGAACCACGACTCCGGTACACGTTTCATATCCCAGGAAAGAGCCAAGTGGACAAAGACAAGTGGACAAGTGGTGCTACGTAGGTCCAATGGAGTGTCACTCAGCCATGAAATCCACGTCATGAGGCTGGTAGCAGCATCCTGAGTGGATTTAGGTACGATCATCCTCAGTGAAATAAGTCCCACAAAAAAGAAACTTATGTTATCACTTATCGAGGGAATGTAAAAATCGCTCCCCATGAACTGAATCCCCAAACAGAACAGAGTCACGCTTTTAGAAAACACACTTATGCCTGCTTCAGGGGAAAGGTGAGGGGGGGTGACGCATAAAACTCGAGTTTGAAATGAGCACAGATACCCTTCCGAAAACCGAATATGGAATGGACACGACCTACTCCTTGCTCAATCAACTGGACTCACCAGACCCTGTTCATCGCACAAGTATCTATTCGACTAGTAAGCATCTTAAAAGCTAAGTCTTGACATCTCTGTGTAAGTGCATCAAGTGTGTGTAAAGCGGCCTAAAAGCAGCAGTGAAAATCAGCTCAGACCCATTCTGAGGATCCATTTCCAACACAAAGAAGAAACAAGCAGGGCAAAACAGAGAGAAATTCTTCCAAAATGCGTTCAGGGACTGGGATGCAAGCAGGATTGACCACATCTACAGCCCCAGCGGCAGAAGACATAAGGCTGGACACTCTTGGGGCTGAGACGATTGGTGAGGTTGGGAAAGCAAATGCAGACCCTTGAAAGGAATCCTGCGTACTACCCATTCCATGGGTCCCAACTCTCCAGGTTCAACGCAATCTTCCGACAGCGAAAGCACTCATTGGAAACCCAGCGGATGCTACACCGTGGGATCGGGAAAGCTTTCTGAAACTCACCTCAGTTTTCATCTCCTGGTGCTCGTGCTCTCCATTCAGGCCACCTTACTAACAATCTCCCCACTTGGAGACTCAGCGCCTTTCCATGCCTCTTTCGTACCGTCTGCAATTTGTCCGCAGGATGAACTGCAAGAGGGGGAACCAATGAGAGACTCGCTGGAGGTGTTTGGTCGGGCACATGTCACTCTCATTTCCCATCACGAAGAAGAATTCACCAAAGGCTCAGCCTGCCACCCCGGATCGACAATAGGGCGTGAAGCCATCCAGCCGTGTTGCGTCCCACTCACAAAAAAGCGACTTGGGAAATGGAGCTCAGGGGCACTGCACTTCCCAAACCTGCAGAGTTCTAAACGACAACTATCGCCCCCAAATATATTGAAGTCAGGTTACGAAGAGGCGTTGAACGCAAGGCAGAATTGCAGGAAACGGATGTCAACGGGTACATCGGAATGGCCCCGATAGCACATGAAAAGCGCCAGAACGTGGACAATGATGCGGTTGGCCAAAAAGGGCGTATGCGTTTTTTCCTGAATATATTCAGGAAAAAACGCATACGCCCTTTTTGGCCAACCAAGCAAGCTGGGAGAGCAAATCAGCACTACAAAGAAATCTCTCGCCCCTCCCCTCCCCCGGGCAAAAGGGCCACGCGAAAAAAGTCTAAAAACCAGAAAGGCAGGACAGGCCACGGAGACAAGGGAGCCTTGTTAAGCTGATGGGCGGGATGTCAATGGCCAACAGCCAATCTTCACAAGTGTATCCTCTTTCCCAAAACATGTAAAACACAGAACCACAGAGCATAGGGCACTTCCACACATGGGCGTTGACCTTGGGAAAATGAAAAAAATCAACCAGACACAGGGACCCCAAAGTTGAGGGCTGCTGTCTTGACAAGAACCTCGACTCCGGTACACGTTTCATATCCCAGGAAAGAGCCAAGTGGACAAAGACAAGTGGACAAGTGGACAAAGACAAGTGGACAAGTGGTGCTACGTAGGTCCAATGGAGTGTCACTCAGCCATGAAATCCACGTCATGAGGCTGGTAGCAGCATCCTGAGTGGATTTAGGTATGATCATCCTCAGTGAAATAAGTCCCACAAAAAAGAAACTTATGTTATCACTTATCGAGGGAATGTAAAAATCGCTCCCCATGAACTGAATCCCCAAACAGAACAGAGTCACGCTTTTAGAAAACACACTTATGCCTGCTTCAGGGGAAAGGTGAGGGGGGGTGACGCATAAAACTCGAGTTTGAAATGAGCACAGATACCCTTCCGAAAACCGAATATGGAATGGACACGACCTACTCCTTGCTCAATCAACTGGACTCACCAGACCCTGTTCATCGCACAAGTATCTATTCGACTAGTAAGCATCTTAAAAGCTAAGTCTTGACATCTCTGTGTAAGTGCATCAAGTGTGTGTAAAGCGGCCTAAAAGCAGCAGTGAAAATCAGCTCAGACCCATTCTGAGGATCCATTTCCAACACAAAGAAGAAACAAGCAGGGCAAAACAGAGAGAAATTCTTCCAAAATGCGTTCAGGGACTGGGATGCAAGCGGGATTGACCACATCTACAGCCCCAGCGGCAGAAGACATAAGGCTGGACACTCTTGGGGCTGAGACGATTGGTGAGGTTGGGAAAGCAAATGCAGACCCTTGAAAGGAATCCTGCGTACTACCCATTCCATGGGTCCCAACTCTCCAGGTTCAACGCAATCTTCCGACAGCGAAAGCACTCATTGGAAACCCAGCGGATGCTACACCGTGGGATCGGGAAAGCTTTCTGAAACTCACCTCAGTTTTCATCTGCTGGTGCTCGTGCTCTCCATTCAGGCCACCTTACTAACAATCTCCCCACTTGGAGACTCAGCGCCTTTCCATGCCTCTTTCGTACCGTCTGCAATTTGTCCGCAGGATGAACTGCAAGAGGGGGAACCAATGAGAGACTCGCTGGAGGTGTTAGGTCGGGCACATGTCACTCTCATTTCCCATCACGAAGAAGAATTCACCAAAGGCTCAGCCTGCCACCCCGGATCGACAATAGGGCGTGAAGCCATCCAGCCGTGTTGCGTCCCACTCACAAAAAAGCGACTTGGGAAATGGAGCTCAGGGGCACTGCACTTCCCAAACCTGCAGAGTTCTAAACGACAACTATCGCCCCCAAATATATTGAAGTCAGGTTACGAAGAGGCGTTGAACGCAAGGCAGAATTGCAGGAAACGGATGTCAACGGGTACATCGGAATGGCCCCGATAGCACATGAAAAGCGCCAGAACGTGGACAATGATGCGGTTGGCCAAAAAGGGCGTATGCGTTTTTTCCTGAATATATTCAGGAAAAAACGCATACGCCCTTTTTGGCCAACCAAGCAAGCTGGGAGAGCAAATCAGCACTACAAAGAAATCTCTCGCCCCTCCCCTCCCCCGGGCAAAAGGGCCACGCGAAAAAAGTCTAAAAACCAGAAAGGCAGGACAGGCCACGGAGACAAGGGAGCCTTGTTAAGCTGATGGGCGGGATGTCAATGGCCAACAGCCAATCTTCACAAGTGTATCCTCTTTCCCAAAACATGTAAAACACAGAACCACAGAGCATAGGGCACTTCCACACATGGGCGTTGACCTTGGGAAAATGAAAAAAATCAACCAGACACAGGGACCCCAAAGTTGAGGGCTGCTGTCTTGACAAGAACCTCGACTCCGGTACACGTTTCATATCCCAGGAAAGAGCCAAGTGGACAAAGACAAGTGGACAAGTGGACAAAGACAAGTGGACAAGTGGTGCTACGTAGGTCCAATGGAGTGTCACTCAGCCATGAAATCCACGTCATGAGGCTGGTAGCAGCATCCTGAGTGGATTTAGGTACGATCATCCTCAGTGAAATAAGTCCCACAAAAAAGAAACTTATGTTATCACTTATCGAGGGAATGTAAAAATCGCTCCCCATGAACTGAATCCCCAAACAGAACAGAGTCACGCTTTTAGAAAACACACTTATGCCTGCTTCAGGGGAAAGGTGAGGGGGGGTGACGCATAAAACTCGAGTTTGAAATGAGCACAGATACCCTTCCGAAAACCGAATATGGAATGGACACGACCTACTCCTTGCTCAATCAACTGGACTCACCAGACCCTGTTCATCGCACAAGTATCTATTCGACTAGTAAGCATCTTAAAAGCTAAGTCTTGACATCTCTGTGTAAGTGCATCAAGTGTGTGTAAAGCGGCCTAAAAGCAGCAGTGAAAATCAGCTCAGACCCATTCTGAGGATCCATTTCCAACACAAAGAAGAAACAAGCAGGGCAAAACAGAGAGAAATTCTTCCAAAATGCGTTCAGGGACTGGGATGCAAGCAGGATTGACCACATCTACAGCCCCAGCGGCAGAAGACATAAGGCTGGACACTCTTGGGGCTGAGACGATTGGTGAGGTTGGGAAAGCAAATGCAGACCCTTGAAAGGAATCCTGCGTACTACCCATTCCATGGGTCCCAACTCTCCAGGTTCAACGCAATCTTCCGACAGCGAAAGCACTCATTGGAAACCCAGCGGATGCTACACCGTGGGATCGGGAAAGCTTTCTGAAACTCACCTCAGTTTTCATCTCCTGGTGCTCGTGCTCTCCATTCAGGCCACCTTACTAACAATCTCCCCACTTGGAGACTCAGCGCCTTTCCATGCCTCTTTCGTACCGTCTGCAATTTGTCCGCAGGATGAACTGCAAGAGGGGGAACCAATGAGAGACTCGCTGGAGGTGTTTGGTCGGGCACATGTCACTCTCATTTCCCATCACGAAGAAGAATTCACCAAAGGCTCAGCCTGCCACCCCGGATCGACAATAGGGCGTGAAGCCATCCAGCCGTGTTGCGTCCCACTCACAAAAAAGCGACTTGGGAAATGGAGCTCAGGGGCACTGCACTTCCCAAACCTGCAGAGTTCTAAACGACAACTATCGCCCCCAAATATATTGAAGTCAGGTTACGAAGAGGCGTTGAACGCAAGGCAGAATTGCAGGAAACGGATGTCAACGGGTACATCGGAATGGCCCCGATAGCACATGAAAAGCGCCAGAACGTGGACAATGATGCGGTTGGCCAAAAAGGGCGTATGCGTTTTTTCCTGAATATATTCAGGAAAAAACGCATACGCCCTTTTTGGCCAACCAAGCAAGCTGGGAGAGCAAATCAGCACTACAAAGAAATCTCTCGCCCCTCCCCTCCCCCGGGCAAAAGGGCCACGCGAAAAAAGTCTAAAAACCAGAAAGGCAGGACAGGCCACGGAGACAAGGGAGCCTTGTTAAGCTGATGGGCGGGATGTCAATGGCCAACAGCCAATCTTCACAAGTGTATCCTCTTTCCCAAAACATGTAAAACACAGAACCACAGAGCATAGGGCACTTCCACACATGGGCGTTGACCTTGGGAAAATGAAAAAAATCAACCAGACACAGGGACCCCAAAGTTGAGGGCTGCTGTCTTGACAAGAACCTCGACTCCGGTACACGTTTCATATCCCAGGAAAGAGCCAAGTGGACAAAGACAAGTGGACAAGTGGACAAAGACAAGTGGACAAGTGGTGCTACGTAGGTCCAATGGAGTGTCACTCAGCCATGAAATCCACGTCATGAGGCTGGTAGCAGCATCCTGAGTGGATTTAGGTACGATCATCCTCAGTGAAATAAGTCCCACAAAAAAGAAACTTATGTTATCACTTATCGAGGGAATGTAAAAATCGCTCCCCATGAACTGAATCCCCAAACAGAACAGAGTCACGCTTTTAGAAAACACACTTATGCCTGCTTCAGGGGAAAGGTGAGGGGGGGTGACGCATAAAACTCGAGTTTGAAATGAGCACAGATACCCTTCCGAAAACCGAATATGGAATGGACACGACCTACTCCTTGCTCAATCAACTGGACTCACCAGACCCTGTTCATCGCACAAGTATCTATTCGACTAGTAAGCATCTTAAAAGCTAAGTCTTGACATCTCTGTGTAAGTGCATCAAGTGTGTGTAAAGCGGCCTAAAAGCAGCAGTGAAAATCAGCTCAGACCCATTCTGAGGATCCATTTCCAACACAAAGAAGAAACAAGCAGGGCAAAACAGAGAGAAATTCTTCCAAAATGCGTTCAGGGACTGGGATGCAAGCAGGATTGACCACATCTACAGCCCCAGCGGCAGAAGACATAAGGCTGGACACTCTTGGGGCTGAGACGATTGGTGAGGTTGGGAAAGCAAATGCAGACCCTTGAAAGGAATCCTGCGTACTACCCATTCCATGGGTCCCAACTCTCCAGGTTCAACGCAATCTTCCGACAGCGAAAGCACTCATTGGAAACCCAGCGGATGCTACACCGTGGGATCGGGAAAGCTTTCTGAAACTCACCTCAGTTTTCATCTCCTGGTGCTCGTGCTCTCCATTCAGGCCACCTTACTAACAATCTCCCCACTTGGAGACTCAGCGCCTTTCCATGCCTCTTTCGTACCGTCTGCAATTTGTCCGCAGGATGAACTGCAAGAGGGGGAACCAATGAGAGACTCGCTGGAGGTGTTTGGTCGGGCACATGTCACTCTCATTTCCCATCACGAAGAAGAATTCACCAAAGGCTCAGCCTGCCACCCCGGATCGACAATAGGGCGTGAAGCCATCCAGCCGTGTTGCGTCCCACTCACAAAAAAGCGACTTGGGAAATGGAGCTCAGGGGCACTGCACTTCCCAAACCTGCAGAGTTCTAAACGACAACTATCGCCCCCAAATATATTGAAGTCAGGTTACGAAGAGGCGTTGAACGCAAGGCAGAATTGCAGGAAACGGATGTCAACGGGTACATCGGAATGGCCCCGATAGCACATGAAAAGCGCCAGAACGTGGACAATGATGCGGTTGGCCAAAAAGGGCGTATGCGTTTTTTCCTGAATATATTCAGGAAAAAACGCATACGCCCTTTTTGGCCAACCAAGCAAGCTGGGAGAGCAAATCAGCACTACAAAGAAATCTCTCGCCCCTCCCCTCCCCCGGGCAAAAGGGCCACGCGAAAAAAGTCTAAAAACCAGAAAGGCAGGACAGGCCACGGAGACAAGGGAGCCTTGTTAAGCTGATGGGCGGGATGTCAATGGCCAACAGCCAATCTTCACAAGTGTATCCTCTTTCCCAAAACATGTAAAACACAGAACCACAGAGCATAGGGCACTTCCACACATGGGCGTTGACCTTGGGAAAATGAAAAAAATCAACCAGACACAGGGACCCCAAAGTTGAGGGCTGCTGTCTTGACAAGAACCTCGACTCCGGTACACGTTTCATATCCCAGGAAAGAGCCAAGTGGACAAAGACAAGTGGACAAGTGGAAAAAGACAAGTGGACAAGTGGTGCTACGTAGGTCCAATGGAGTGTCACTCAGCCATGAAATCCACGTCATGAGGCTGGTAGCAGCATCCTGAGTGGATTTAGGTACGATCATCCTCAGTGAAATAAGTCCCACAAAAAAGAAACTTATGTTATCACTTATCGAGGGAATGTAAAAATCGCTCCCCATGAACTGAATCCCCAAACAGAACAGAGTCACGCTTTTAGAAAACACACTTATGCCTGCTTCAGGGGAAAGGTGAGGGGGGGTGACGCATAAAACTCGAGTTTGAAATGAGCACAGATACCCTTCCGAAAACCGAATATGGAATGGACACGACCTACTCCTTGCTCAATCAACTGGACTCACCAGACCCTGTTCATCGCACAAGTATCTATTCGACTAGTAAGCATCTTAAAAGCTAAGTCTTGACATCTCTGTGTAAGTGCATCAAGTGTGTGTAAAGCGGCCTAAAAGCAGCAGTGAAAATCAGCTCAGACCCATTCTGAGGATCCATTTCCAACACAAAGAAGAAACAAGCAGGGCAAAACAGAGAGAAATTCTTCCAAAATGCGTTCAGGGACTGGGATGCAAGCAGGATTGACCACATCTACAGCCCCAGCGGCAGAAGACATAAGGCTGGACACTCTTGGGGCTGAGACGATTGGTGAGGTTGGGAAAGCAAATGCAGACCCTTGAAAGGAATCCTGCGTACTACCCATTCCATGGGTCCCAACTCTCCAGGTTCAACGCAATCTTCCGACAGCGAAAGCACTCATTGGAAACCCAGCGGATGCTACACCGTGGGATCGGGAAAGCTTTCTGAAACTCACCTCAGTTTTCATCTCCTGGTGCTCGTGCTCTCCATTCAGGCCACCTTACTAACAATCTCCCCACTTGGAGACTCAGCGCCTTTCCATGCCTCTTTCGTACCGTCTGCAATTTGTCCGCAGGATGAACTGCAAGAGGGGGAACCAATGAGAGACTCGCTGGAGGTGTTTGGTCGGGCACATGTCACTCTCATTTCCCATCACGAAGAAGAATTCACCAAAGGCTCAGCCTGCCACCCCGGATCGACAATAGGGCGTGAAGCCATCCAGCCGTGTTGCGTCCCACTCACAAAAAAGCGACTTGGGAAATGGAGCTCAGGGGCACTGCACTTCCCAAACCTGCAGAGTTCTAAACGACAACTATCGCCCCCAAATATATTGAAGTCAGGTTACGAAGAGGCGTTGAACGCAAGGCAGAATTGCAGGAAACGGATGTCAACGGGTACATCGGAATGGCCCCGATAGCACATGAAAAGCGCCAGAACGTGGACAATGATGCGGTTGGCCAAAAAGGGCGTATGCGTTTTTTCCTGAATATATTCAGGAAAAAACGCATACGCCCTTTTTGGCCAACCAAGCAAGCTGGGAGAGCAAATCAGCACTACAAAGAAATCTCTCGCCCCTCCCCTCCCCCGGGCAAAAGGGCCACGCGAAAAAAGTCTAAAAACCAGAAAGGCAGGACAGGCCACGGAGACAAGGGAGCCTTGTTAAGCTGATGGGCGGGATGTCAATGGCCAACAGCCAATCTTCACAAGTGTATCCTCTTTCCCAAAACATGTAAAACACAGAACCACAGAGCATAGGGCACTTCCACACATGGGCGTTGACCTTGGGAAAATGAAAAAAATCAACCAGACACAGGGGCCCCAAAGTTGAGGGCTGCTGTCTTGACAAGAACCTCGACTCCGGTACACGTTTCATATCCCAGGAAAGAGCCAAGTGGACAAAGACAAGTGGACAAGTGGACAAAGACAAGTGGACAAGTGGTGCTACGTAGGTCCAATGGAGTGTCACTCAGCCATGAAATCCACGTCATGAGGCTGGTAGCAGCATCCTGAGTGGATTTAGGTACGATCATCCTCAGTGAAATAAGTCCCACAAAAAAGAAACTTATGTTATCACTTATCGAGGGAATGTAAAAATCGCTCCCCATGAACTGAATCCCCAAACAGAACAGAGTCGCGCTTTTAGAAAACACACTTATGCCTGCTTCAGGGGAAAGGTGAGGGGGGGTGACGCATAAAACTCGAGTTTGAAATGAGCACAGATACCCTTCCGAAAACCGAATATGGAATGGACACGACCTACTCCTTGCTCAATCAACTGGACTCACCAGACCCTGTTCATCGCACAAGTATCTATTCGACTAGTAAGCATCTTAAAAGCTAAGTCTTGACATCTCTGTGTATGTGCATCAAGTGTGTGTAAAGCGGCCTAAAAGCAGCAGTGAAAATCAGCTCAGACCCATTCTGAGGATCCATTTCCAACACAAAGAAGAAACAAGCAGGGCAAAACAGAGAGAAATTCTTCCAAAATGCGTTCAGGGACTGGGATGCAAGCAGGATTGACCACATCTACAGCCCCAGCGGCAGAAGACATAAGGCTGGACACTCTTGGGGCTGAGACGATTGGTGAGGTTGGGAAAGCAAATGCAGACCCTTGAAAGGAATCCTGCGTACTACCCATTCCATGGGTCCCAACTCTCCAGGTTCAACGCAATCTTCCGACAGCGAAAGCACTCATTGGAAACCCAGCGGATGCTACACCGTGGGATCGGGAAAGCTTTCTGAAACTCACCTCAGTTTTCATCTCCTGGTGCTCGTGCTCTCCATTCAGGCCACCTTACTAACAATCTCCCTACTTGGAGACTCAGCGCCTTTCCATGCCTCTTTCGTACCGTCTGCAATTTGTCCGCAGGATGAACTGCAAGAGGGGGAACCAATGAGAGACTCGCTGGAGGTGTTTGGTCGGGCACATGTCACTCTCATTTCCCATCACGAAGAAGAATTCACCAAAGGCTCAGCCTGCCACCCCGGATCGACAATAGGGCGTGAAGCCATCCAGCCGTGTTGCGTCCCACTCACAAAAAAGCGACTTGGGAAATGGAGCTCAGGGGCACTGCACTTCCCAAACCTGCAGAGTTCTAAACGACAACTATCGCCCCCAAATATATTGAAGTCAGGTTACGAAGAGGCGTTGAACGCAAGGCAGAATTGCAGGAAACGGATGTCAACGGGTACATCGGAATGGCCCCGATAGCACATGAAAAGCGCCAGAACGTGGACAATGATGCGGTTGGCCAAAAAGGGCGTATGCGTTTTTTCCTGAATATATTCAGGAAAAAACGCATACGCCCTTTTTGGCCAACCAAGCAAGCTGGGAGAGCAAATCAGCACTACAAAGAAATCTCTCGCCCCTCCCCTCCCCCGGGCAAAAGGGCCACGCGAAAAAAGTCTAAAAACCAGAAAGGCAGGACAGGCCACGGAGACAAGGGAGCCTTGTTAAGCTGATGGGCGGGATGTCAATGGCCAACAGCCAATCTTCACAAGTGTATCCTCTTTCCCAAAACATGTAAAACACAGAACCACAGAGCATAGGGCACTTCCACACATGGGCGTTGACCTTGGGAAAATGAAAAAAATCAACCAGACACAGGGACCCCAAAGTTGAGGGCTGCTGTCTTGACAAGAACCACGACTCCGGTACACGTTTCATATCCCAGGAAAGAGCCAAGTGGACAAAGACAAGTGGACAAGTGGTGCTACGTAGGTCCAATGGAGTGTCACTCAGCCATGAAATCCACGTCATGAGGCTGGTAGCAGCATCCTGAGTGGATTTAGGTACGATCATCCTCAGTGAAATAAGTCCCACAAAAAAGAAACTTATGTTATCACTTATCGAGGGAATGTAAAAATCGCTCCCCATGAACTGAATCCCCAAACAGAACAGAGTCACGCTTTTAGAAAACACACTTATGCCTGCTTCAGGGGAAAGGTGAGGGGGGGTGACGCATAAAACTCGAGTTTGAAATGAGCACAGATACCCTTCCGAAAACCGAATATGGAATGGACACGACCTACTCCTTGCTCAATCAACTGGACTCACCAGACCCTGTTCATCGCACAAGTATCTATTCGACTAGTAAGCATCTTAAAAGCTAAGTCTTGACATCTCTGTGTAAGTGCATCAAGTGTGTGTAAAGCGGCCTAAAAGCAGCAGTGAAAATCAGCTCAGACCCATTCTGAGGATCCATTTCCAACACAAAGAAGAAACAAGCAGGGCAAAACAGAGAGAAATTCTTCCAAAATGCGTTCAGGGACTGGGATGCAAGCAGGATTGACCACATCTACAGCCCCAGCGGCAGAAGACATAAGGCTGGACACTCTTGGGGCTGAGACGATTGGTGAGGTTGGGAAAGCAAATGCAGACCCTTGAAAGGAATCCTGCGTACTACCCATTCCATGGGTCCCAACTCTCCAGGTTCAACGCAATCTTCCGACAGCGAAAGCACTCATTGGAAACCCAGCGGATGCTACACCGTGGGATCGGGAAAGCTTTCTGAAACTCACCTCAGTTTTCATCTCCTGGTGCTCGTGCTCTCCATTCAGGCCACCTTACTAACAATCTCCCCACTTGGAGACTCAGCGCCTTTCCATGCCTCTTTCGTACCGTCTGCAATTTGTCCGCAGGATGAACTGCAAGAGGGGGAACCAATGAGAGACTCGCTGGAGGTGTTTGGTCGGGCACATGTCACTCTCATTTCCCATCACGAAGAAGAATTCACCAAAGGCTCAGCCTGCCACCCCGGATCGACAATAGGGCGTGAAGCCATCCAGCCGTGTTGCGTCCCACTCACAAAAAAGCGACTTGGGAAATGGAGCTCAGGGGCACTGCACTTCCCAAACCTGCAGAGTTCTAAACGACAACTATCGCCCCCAAATATATTGAAGTCAGGTTACGAAGAGGCGTTGAACGCAAGGCAGAATTGCAGGAAACGGATGTCAACGGGTACATCGGAATGGCCCCGATAGCACATGAAAAGCGCCAGAACGTGGACAATGATGCGGTTGGCCAAAAAGGGCGTATGCGTTTTTTCCTGAATATATTCAGGAAAAAACGCATACGCCCTTTTTGGCCAACCAAGCAAGCTGGGAGAGCAAATCAGCACTACAAAGAAATCTCTCGCCCCTCCCCTCCCCCGGGCAAAAGGGCCACGCGAAAAAAGTCTAAAAACCAGAAAGGCAGGACAGGCCACGGAGACAAGGGAGCCTTGTTAAGCTGATGGGCGGGATGTCAATGGCCAACAGCCAATCTTCACAAGTGTATCCTCTTTCCCAAAACATGTAAAACACAGAACCACAGAGCATAGGGCACTTCCACACATGGGCGTTGACCTTGGGAAAATGAAAAAAATCAACCAGACACAGGGACCCCAAAGTTGAGGGCTGCTGTCTTGACAAGAACCTCGACTCCGGTACACGTTTCATATCCCAGGAAAGAGCCAAGTGGACAAAGACAAGTGGACAAGTGGACAAAGACAAGTGGACAAGTGGTGCTACGTAGGTCCAATGGAGTGTCACTCAGCCATGAAATCCACGTCATGAGGCTGGTAGCAGCATCCTGAGTGGATTTAGGTATGATCATCCTCAGTGAAATAAGTCCCACAAAAAAGAAACTTATGTTATCACTTATCGAGGGAATGTAAAAATCGCTCCCCATGAACTGAATCCCCAAACAGAACAGAGTCACGCTTTTAGAAAACACACTTATGCCTGCTTCAGGGGAAAGGTGAGGGGGGGTGACGCATAAAACTCGAGTTTGAAATGAGCACAGATACCCTTCCGAAAACCGAATATGGAATGGACACGACCTACTCCTTGCTCAATCAACTGGACTCACCAGACCCTGTTCATCGCACAAGTATCTATTCGACTAGTAAGCATCTTAAAAGCTAAGTCTTGACATCTCTGTGTAAGTGCATCAAGTGTGTGTAAAGCGGCCTAAAAGCAGCAGTGAAAATCAGCTCAGACCCATTCTGAGGATCCATTTCCAACACAAAGAAGAAACAAGCAGGGCAAAACAGAGAGAAATTCTTCCAAAATGCGTTCAGGGACTGGGATGCAAGCAGGATTGACCACATCTACAGCCCCAGCGGCAGAAGACATAAGGCTGGACACTCTTGGGGCTGAGACGATTGGTGAGGTTGGGAAAGCAAATGCAGACCCTTGAAAGGAATCCTGCGTACTACCCATTCCATGGGTCCCAACTCTCCAGGTTCAACGCAATCTTCCGACAGCGAAAGCACTCATTGGAAACCCAGCGGATGCTACACCGTGGGATCGGGAAAGCTTTCTGAAACTCACCTCAGTTTTCATCTGCTGGTGCTCGTGCTCTCCATTCAGGCCACCTTACTAACAATCTCCCCACTTGGAGACTCAGCGCCTTTCCATGCCTCTTTCGTACCGTCTGCAATTTGTCCGCAGGATGAACTGCAAGAGGGGGAACCAATGAGAGACTCGCTGGAGGTGTTAGGTCGGGCACATGTCACTCTCATTTCCCATCACGAAGAAGAATTCACCAAAGGCTCAGCCTGCCACCCCGGATCGACAATAGGGCGTGAAGCCATCCAGCCGTGTTGCGTCCCACTCACAAAAAAGCGACTTGGGAAATGGAGCTCAGGGGCACTGCACTTCCCAAACCTGCAGAGTTCTAAACGACAACTATCGCCCCCAAATATATTGAAGTCAGGTTACGAAGAGGCGTTGAACGCAAGGCAGAATTGCAGGAAACGGATGTCAACGGGTACATCGGAATGGCCCCGATAGCACATGAAAAGCGCCAGAACGTGGACAATGATGCGGTTGGCCAAAAAGGGCGTATGCGTTTTTTCCTGAATATATTCAGGAAAAAACGCATACGCCCTTTTTGGCCAACCAAGCAAGCTGGGAGAGCAAATCAGCACTACAAAGAAATCTCTCGCCCCTCCCCTCCCCCGGGCAAAAGGGCCACGCGAAAAAAGTCTAAAAACCAGAAAGGCAGGACAGGCCACGGAGACAAGGGAGCCTTGTTAAGCTGATGGGCGGGATGTCAATGGCCAACAGCCAATCTTCACAAGTGTATCCTCTTTCCCAAAACATGTAAAACACAGAACCACAGAGCATAGGGCACTTCCACACATGGTCGTTGACCTTGGGAAAATGAAAAAATCAACCAGACACAGGGACCCCAAAGTTGAGGGCTGCTGTCTTGACAAGAACCTCGACTCCGGTACACGTTTCATATCGCAGGAAAGAGCCAAGTGGACAAAGACAAGTGGACAAGTGGACAAAGACAAGTGGACAAGTGGTGCTACGTAGGTCCAATGGAGTGTCACTCAGCCATGAAATCCACGTCATGAGGCTGGTAGCAGCATCCTGAGTAGATTTAGGTACGATCATCCTCAGTGAAATAAGTCCCACAAAAAAAGAAACTTATGTTATCACTTATCGAGGGAATGTAAAAATCGCTCCCCATGAACTGAATCCCCAAACAGAACAGAGTCACGCTTTTAGAAAACACACTTATGCCTGCTTCAGGGGAAAGGTGAGGGGGGGTGACGCATAAAACTCGAGTTTGAAATGAGCACAGATACCCTTCCGAAAACCGAATATGGAATGGACACGACCTACTCCTTGCTCAATCAACTGGACTCACCAGACCCTGTTCATCGCACAAGTATCTATTCGACTAGTAAGCATCTTAAAAGCTAAGTCTTGACATCTCTGTGTAAGTGCATCAAGTGTGTGTAAAGCGGCCTAAAAGCAGCAGTGAAAATCAGCTCAGACCCATTCTGAGGATCCATTTCCAACACAAAGAAGAAACAAGCAGGGCAAAACAGAGAGAAATTCTTCCAAAATGCGTTCAGGGACTGGGATGCAAGCAGGATTGACCACATCTACAGCCCCAGCGGCAGAAGACATAAGGCTGGACACTCTTGGGGCTGAGACGATTGGTGAGGTTGGGAAAGCAAATGCAGACCCTTGAAAGGAATCCTGCGTACTACCCATTCCATGGGTCCCAACTCTCCAGGTTCAACGCAATCTTCCGACAGCGAAAGCACTCATTGGAAACCCAGCGGATGCTACACCGTGGGATCGGGAAAGCTTTCTGAAACTCACCTCAGTTTTCATCTCCTGGTGCTCGTGCTCTCCATTCAGGCCACCTTACTAACAATCTCCCCACTTGGAGACTCAGCGCCTTTCCATGCCTCTTTCGTACCGTCTGCAATTTGTCCGCAGGATGAACTGCAAGAGGGGGAACCAATGAGAGACTCGCTGGAGGTGTTTGGTCGGGCACATGTCACTCTCATTTCCCATCACGAAGAAGAATTCACCAAAGGCTCAGCCTGCCACCCCGGATCGACAATAGGGCGTGAAGCCATCCAGCCGTGTTGCGTCCCACTCACAAAAAAGCGACTTGGGAAATGGAGCTCAGGGGCACTGCACTTCCCAAACCTGCAGAGTTCTAAACGACAACTATCGCCCCCAAATATATTGAAGTCAGGTTACGAAGAGGCGTTGAACGCAAGGCAGAATTGCAGGAAACGGATGTCAACGGGTACATCGGAATGGCCCCGATAGCACATGAAAAGCGCCAGAACGTGGACAATGATGCGGTTGGCCAAAAAGGGCGTATGCGTTTTTTCCTGAATATATTCAGGAAAAAACGCATACGCCCTTTTTGGCCAACCAAGCAAGCTGGGAGAGCAAATCAGCACTACAAAGAAATCTCTCGCCCCTCCCCTCCCCCGGGCAAAAGGGCCACGCGAAAAAAGTCTAAAAACCAGAAAGGCAGGACAGGCCACGGAGACAAGGGAGCCTTGTTAAGCTGATGGGCGGGATGTCAATGGCCAACAGCCAATCTTCACAAGTGTATCCTCTTTCCCAAAACATGTAAAACACAGAACCACAGAGCATAGGGCACTTCCACACATGGGCGTTGACCTTGGGAAAATGAAAAAAATCAACCAGACACAGGGACCCCAAAGTTGAGGGCTGCTGTCTTGACAAGAACCTCGACTCCGGTACACGTTTCATATCCCAGGAAAGAGCCAAGTGGACAAAGACAAGTGGACAAGTGGACAAAGACAAGTGGACAAGTGGTGCTACGTAGGTCCAATGGAGTGTCACTCAGCCATGAAATCCACGTCATGAGGCTGGTAGCAGCATCCTGAGTGGATTTAGGTACGATCATCCTCAGTGAAATAAGTCCCACAAAAAAGAAACTTATGTTATCACTTATCGAGGGAATGTAAAAATCGCTCCCCATGAACTGAATCCCCAAACAGAACAGAGTCACGCTTTTAGAAAACACACTTATGCCTGCTTCAGGGGAAAGGTGAGGGGGGGTGACGCATAAAACTCGAGTTTGAAATGAGCACAGATACCCTTCCGAAAACCGAATATGGAATGGACACGACCTACTCCTTGCTCAATCAACTGGACTCACCAGACCCTGTTCATCGCACAAGTATCTATTCGACTAGTAAGCATCTTAAAAGCTAAGTCTTGACATCTCTGTGTAAGTGCATCAAGTGTGTGTAAAGCGGCCTAAAAGCAGCAGTGAAAATCAGCTCAGACCCATTCTGAGGATCCATTTCCAACACAAAGAAGAAACAAGCAGGGCAAAACAGAGAGAAATTCTTCCAAAATGCGTTCAGGGACTGGGATGCAAGCAGGATTGACCACATCTACAGCCCCAGCGGCAGAAGACATAAGGCTGGACACTCTTGGGGCTGAGACGATTGGTGAGGTTGGGAAAGCAAATGCAGACCCTTGAAAGGAATCCTGCGTACTACCCATTCCATGGGTCCCAACTCTCCAGGTTCAACGCAATCTTCCGACAGCGAAAGCACTCATTGGAAACCCAGCGGATGCTACACCGTGGGATCGGGAAAGCTTTCTGAAACTCACCTCAGTTTTCATCTCCTGGTGCTCGTGCTCTCCATTCAGGCCACCTTACTAACAATCTCCCCACTTGGAGACTCAGCGCCTTTCCATGCCTCTTTCGTACCGTCTGCAATTTGTCCGCAGGATGAACTGCAAGAGGGGGAACCAATGAGAGACTCGCTGGAGGTGTTTGGTCGGGCACATGTCACTCTCATTTCCCATCACGAAGAAGAATTCACCAAAGGCTCAGCCTGCCACCCCGGATCGACAATAGGGCGTGAAGCCATCCAGCCGTGTTGCGTCCCACTCACAAAAAAGCGACTTGGGAAATGGAGCTCAGGGGCACTGCACTTCCCAAACCTGCAGAGTTCTAAACGACAACTATCGCCCCCAAATATATTGAAGTCAGGTTACGAAGAGGCGTTGAACGCAAGGCAGAATTGCAGGAAACGGATGTCAACGGGTACATCGGAATGGCCCCGATAGCACATGAAAAGCGCCAGAACGTGGACAATGATGCGGTTGGCCAAAAAGGGCGTATGCGTTTTTTCCTGAATATATTCAGGAAAAAACGCATACGCCCTTTTTGGCCAACCAAGCAAGCTGGGAGAGCAAATCAGCACTACAAAGAAATCTCTCGCCCCTCCCCTCCCCCGGGCAAAAGGGCCACGCGAAAAAAGTCTAAAAACCAGAAAGGCAGGACAGGCCACGGAGACAAGGGAGCCTTGTTAAGCTGATGGGCGGGATGTCAATGGCCAACAGCCAATCTTCACAAGTGTATCCTCTTTCCCAAAACATGTAAAACACAGAACCACAGAGCATAGGGCACTTCCACACATGGGCGTTGACCTTGGGAAAATGAAAAAAATCAACCAGACACAGGGACCCCAAAGTTGAGGGCTGCTGTCTTGACAAGAACCTCGACTCCGGTACACGTTTCATATCCCAGGAAAGAGCCAAGTGGACAAAGACAAGTGGACAAGTGGAAAAAGACAAGTGGACAAGTGGTGCTACGTAGGTCCAATGGAGTGTCACTCAGCCATGAAATCCACGTCATGAGGCTGGTAGCAGCATCCTGAGTGGATTTAGGTACGATCATCCTCAGTGAAATAAGTCCCACAAAAAAGAAACTTATGTTATCACTTATCGAGGGAATGTAAAAATCGCTCCCCATGAACTGAATCCCCAAACAGAACAGAGTCACGCTTTTAGAAAACACACTTATGCCTGCTTCAGGGGAAAGGTGAGGGGGGGTGACGCATAAAACTCGAGTTTGAAATGAGCACAGATACCCTTCCGAAAACCGAATATGGAATGGACACGACCTACTCCTTGCTCAATCAACTGGACTCACCAGACCCTGTTCATCGCACAAGTATCTATTCGACTAGTAAGCATCTTAAAAGCTAAGTCTTGACATCTCTGTGTAAGTGCATCAAGTGTGTGTAAAGCGGCCTAAAAGCAGCAGTGAAAATCAGCTCAGACCCATTCTGAGGATCCATTTCCAACACAAAGAAGAAACAAGCAGGGCAAAACAGAGAGAAATTCTTCCAAAATGCGTTCAGGGACTGGGATGCAAGCAGGATTGACCACATCTACAGCCCCAGCGGCAGAAGACATAAGGCTGGACACTCTTGGGGCTGAGACGATTGGTGAGGTTGGGAAAGCAAATGCAGACCCTTGAAAGGAATCCTGCGTACTACCCATTCCATGGGTCCCAACTCTCCAGGTTCAACGCAATCTTCCGACAGCGAAAGCACTCATTGGAAACCCAGCGGATGCTACACCGTGGGATCGGGAAAGCTTTCTGAAACTCACCTCAGTTTTCATCTCCTGGTGCTCGTGCTCTCCATTCAGGCCACCTTACTAACAATCTCCCCACTTGGAGACTCAGCGCCTTTCCATGCCTCTTTCGTACCGTCTGCAATTTGTCCGCAGGATGAACTGCAAGAGGGGGAACCAATGAGAGACTCGCTGGAGGTGTTTGGTCGGGCACATGTCACTCTCATTTCCCATCACGAAGAAGAATTCACCAAAGGCTCAGCCTGCCACCCCGGATCGACAATAGGGCGTGAAGCCATCCAGCCGTGTTGCGTCCCACTCACAAAAAAGCGACTTGGGAAATGGAGCTCAGGGGCACTGCACTTCCCAAACCTGCAGAGTTCTAAACGACAACTATCGCCCCCAAATATATTGAAGTCAGGTTACGAAGAGGCGTTGAACGCAAGGCAGAATTGCAGGAAACGGATGTCAACGGGTACATCGGAATGGCCCCGATAGCACATGAAAAGCGCCAGAACGTGGACAATGATGCGGTTGGCCAAAAAGGGCGTATGCGTTTTTTCCTGAATATATTCAGGAAAAAACGCATACGCCCTTTTTGGCCAACCAAGCAAGCTGGGAGAGCAAATCAGCACTACAAAGAAATCTCTCGCCCCTCCCCTCCCCCGGGCAAAAGGGCCACGCGAAAAAAGTCTAAAAACCAGAAAGGCAGGACAGGCCACGGAGACAAGGGAGCCTTGTTAAGCTGATGGGCGGGATGTCAATGGCCAACAGCCAATCTTCACAAGTGTATCCTCTTTCCCAAAACATGTAAAACACAGAACCACAGAGCATAGGGCACTTCCACACATGGGCGTTGACCTTGGGAAAATGAAAAAAATCAACCAGACACAGGGGCCCCAAAGTTGAGGGCTGCTGTCTTGACAAGAACCTCGACTCCGGTACACGTTTCATATCCCAGGAAAGAGCCAAGTGGACAAAGACAAGTGGACAAGTGGACAAAGACAAGTGGACAAGTGGTGCTACGTAGGTCCAATGGAGTGTCACTCAGCCATGAAATCCACGTCATGAGGCTGGTAGCAGCATCCTGAGTGGATTTAGGTACGATCATCCTCAGTGAAATAAGTCCCACAAAAAAGAAACTTATGTTATCACTTATCGAGGGAATGTAAAAATCGCTCCCCATGAACTGAATCCCCAAACAGAACAGAGTCGCGCTTTTAGAAAACACACTTATGCCTGCTTCAGGGGAAAGGTGAGGGGGGGTGACGCATAAAACTCGAGTTTGAAATGAGCACAGATACCCTTCCGAAAACCGAATATGGAATGGACACGACCTACTCCTTGCTCAATCAACTGGACTCACCAGACCCTGTTCATCGCACAAGTATCTATTCGACTAGTAAGCATCTTAAAAGCTAAGTCTTGACATCTCTGTGTATGTGCATCAAGTGTGTGTAAAGCGGCCTAAAAGCAGCAGTGAAAATCAGCTCAGACCCATTCTGAGGATCCATTTCCAACACAAAGAAGAAACAAGCAGGGCAAAACAGAGAGAAATTCTTCCAAAATGCGTTCAGGGACTGGGATGCAAGCAGGATTGACCACATCTACAGCCCCAGCGGCAGAAGACATAAGGCTGGACACTCTTGGGGCTGAGACGATTGGTGAGGTTGGGAAAGCAAATGCAGACCCTTGAAAGGAATCCTGCGTACTACCCATTCCATGGGTCCCAACTCTCCAGGTTCAACGCAATCTTCCGACAGCGAAAGCACTCATTGGAAACCCAGCGGATGCTACACCGTGGGATCGGGAAAGCTTTCTGAAACTCACCTCAGTTTTCATCTCCTGGTGCTCGTGCTCTCCATTCAGGCCACCTTACTAACAATCTCCCTACTTGGAGACTCAGCGCCTTTCCATGCCTCTTTCGTACCGTCTGCAATTTGTCCGCAGGATGAACTGCAAGAGGGGGAACCAATGAGAGACTCGCTGGAGGTGTTTGGTCGGGCACATGTCACTCTCATTTCCCATCACGAAGAAGAATTCACCAAAGGCTCAGCCTGCCACCCCGGATCGACAATAGGGCGTGAAGCCATCCAGCCGTGTTGCGTCCCACTCACAAAAAAGCGACTTGGGAAATGGAGCTCAGGGGCACTGCACTTCCCAAACCTGCAGAGTTCTAAACGACAACTATCGCCCCCAAATATATTGAAGTCAGGTTACGAAGAGGCGTTGAACGCAAGGCAGAATTGCAGGAAACGGATGTCAACGGGTACATCGGAATGGCCCCGATAGCACATGAAAAGCGCCAGAACGTGGACAATGATGCGGTTGGCCAAAAAGGGCGTATGCGTTTTTTCCTGAATATATTCAGGAAAAAACGCATACGCCCTTTTTGGCCAACCAAGCAAGCTGGGAGAGCAAATCAGCACTACAAAGAAATCTCTCGCCCCTCCCCTCCCCCGGGCAAAAGGGCCACGCGAAAAAAGTCTAAAAACCAGAAAGGCAGGACAGGCCACGGAGACAAGGGAGCCTTGTTAAGCTGATGGGCGGGATGTCAATGGCCAACAGCCAATCTTCACAAGTGTATCCTCTTTCCCAAAACATGTAAAACACAGAACCACAGAGCATAGGGCACTTCCACACATGGGCGTTGACCTTGGGAAAATGAAAAAAATCAACCAGACACAGGGACCCCAAAGTTGAGGGCTGCTGTCTTGACAAGAACCACGACTCCGGTACACGTTTCATATCCCAGGAAAGAGCCAAGTGGACAAAGACAAGTGGACAAGTGGTGCTACGTAGGTCCAATGGAGTGTCACTCAGCCATGAAATCCACGTCATGAGGCTGGTAGCAGCATCCTGAGTGGATTTAGGTACGATCATCCTCAGTGAAATAAGTCCCACAAAAAAGAAACTTATGTTATCACTTATCGAGGGAATGTAAAAATCGCTCCCCATGAACTGAATCCCCAAACAGAACAGAGTCACGCTTTTAGAAAACACACTTATGCCTGCTTCAGGGGAAAGGTGAGGGGGGGTGACGCATAAAACTCGAGTTTGAAATGAGCACAGATACCCTTCCGAAAACCGAATATGGAATGGACACGACCTACTCCTTGCTCAATCAACTGGACTCACCAGACCCTGTTCATCGCACAAGTATCTATTCGACTAGTAAGCATCTTAAAAGCTAAGTCTTGACATCTCTGTGTAAGTGCATCAAGTGTGTGTAAAGCGGCCTAAAAGCAGCAGTGAAAATCAGCTCAGACCCATTCTGAGGATCCATTTCCAACACAAAGAAGAAACAAGCAGGGCAAAACAGAGAGAAATTCTTCCAAAATGCGTTCAGGGACTGGGATGCAAGCAGGATTGACCACATCTACAGCCCCAGCGGCAGAAGACATAAGGCTGGACACTCTTGGGGCTGAGACGATTGGTGAGGTTGGGAAAGCAAATGCAGACCCTTGAAAGGAATCCTGCGTACTACCCATTCCATGGGTCCCAACTCTCCAGGTTCAACGCAATCTTCCGACAGCGAAAGCACTCATTGGAAACCCAGCGGATGCTACACCGTGGGATCGGGAAAGCTTTCTGAAACTCACCTCAGTTTTCATCTCCTGGTGCTCGTGCTCTCCATTCAGGCCACCTTACTAACAATCTCCCCACTTGGAGACTCAGCGCCTTTCCATGCCTCTTTCGTACCGTCTGCAATTTGTCCGCAGGATGAACTGCAAGAGGGGGAACCAATGAGAGACTCGCTGGAGGTGTTTGGTCGGGCACATGTCACTCTCATTTCCCATCACGAAGAAGAATTCACCAAAGGCTCAGCCTGCCACCCCGGATCGACAATAGGGCGTGAAGCCATCCAGCCGTGTTGCGTCCCACTCACAAAAAAGCGACTTGGGAAATGGAGCTCAGGGGCACTGCACTTCCCAAACCTGCAGAGTTCTAAACGACAACTATCGCCCCCAAATATATTGAAGTCAGGTTACGAAGAGGCGTTGAACGCAAGGCAGAATTGCAGGAAACGGATGTCAACGGGTACATCGGAATGGCCCCGATAGCACATGAAAAGCGCCAGAACGTGGACAATGATGCGGTTGGCCAAAAAGGGCGTATGCGTTTTTTCCTGAATATATTCAGGAAAAAACGCATACGCCCTTTTTGGCCAACCAAGCAAGCTGGGAGAGCAAATCAGCACTACAAAGAAATCTCTCGCCCCTCCCCTCCCCCGGGCAAAAGGGCCACGCGAAAAAAGTCTAAAAACCAGAAAGGCAGGACAGGCCACGGAGACAAGGGAGCCTTGTTAAGCTGATGGGCGGGATGTCAATGGCCAACAGCCAATCTTCACAAGTGTATCCTCTTTCCCAAAACATGTAAAACACAGAACCACAGAGCATAGGGCACTTCCACACATGGGCGTTGACCTTGGGAAAATGAAAAAAATCAACCAGACACAGGGACCCCAAAGTTGAGGGCTGCTGTCTTGACAAGAACCTCGACTCCGGTACACGTTTCATATCCCAGGAAAGAGCCAAGTGGACAAAGACAAGTGGACAAGTGGACAAAGACAAGTGGACAAGTGGTGCTACGTAGGTCCAATGGAGTGTCACTCAGCCATGAAATCCACGTCATGAGGCTGGTAGCAGCATCCTGAGTGGATTTAGGTACGATCATCCTCAGTGAAATAAGTCCCACAAAAAAGAAACTTATGTTATCACTTATCGAGGGAATGTAAAAATCGCTCCCCATGAACTGAATCCCCAAACAGAACAGAGTCACGCTTTTAGAAAACACACTTATGCCTGCTTCAGGGGAAAGGTGAGGGGGGGTGACGCATAAAACTCGAGTTTGAAATGAGCACAGATACCCTTCCGAAAACCGAATATGGAATGGACACGACCTACTCCTTGCTCAATCAACTGGACTCACCAGACCCTGTTCATCGCACAAGTATCTATTCGACTAGTAAGCATCTTAAAAGCTAAGTCTTGACATCTCTGTGTAAGTGCATCAAGTGTGTGTAAAGCGGCCTAAAAGCAGCAGTGAAAATCAGCTCAGACCCATTCTGAGGATCCATTTCCAACACAAAGAAGAAACAAGCAGGGCAAAACAGAGAGAAATTCTTCCAAAATGCGTTCAGGGACTGGGATGCAAGCGGGATTGACCACATCTACAGCCCCAGCGGCAGAAGACATAAGGCTGGACACTCTTGGGGCTGAGACGATTGGTGAGGTTGGGAAAGCAAATGCAGACCCTTGAAAGGAATCCTGCGTACTACCCATTCCATGGGTCCCAACTCTCCAGGTTCAACGCAATCTTCCGACAGCGAAAGCACTCATTGGAAACCCAGCGGATGCTACACCGTGGGATCGGGAAAGCTTTCTGAAACTCACCTCAGTTTTCATCTGCTGGTGCTCGTGCTCTCCATTCAGGCCACCTTACTAACAATCTCCCCACTTGGAGACTCAGCGCCTTTCCATGCCTCTTTCGTACCGTCTGCAATTTGTCCGCAGGATGAACTGCAAGAGGGGGAACCAATGAGAGACTCGCTGGAGGTGTTAGGTCGGGCACATGTCACTCTCATTTCCCATCACGAAGAAGAATTCACCAAAGGCTCAGCCTGCCACCCCGGATCGACAATAGGGCGTGAAGCCATCCAGCCGTGTTGCGTCCCACTCACAAAAAAGCGACTTGGGAAATGGAGCTCAGGGGCACTGCACTTCCCAAACCTGCAGAGTTCTAAACGACAACTATCGCCCCCAAATATATTGAAGTCAGGTTACGAAGAGGCGTTGAACGCAAGGCAGAATTGCAGGAAACGGATGTCAACGGGTACATCGGAATGGCCCCGATAGCACATGAAAAGCGCCAGAACGTGGACAATGATGCGGTTGGCCAAAAAGGGCGTATGCGTTTTTTCCTGAATATATTCAGGAAAAAACGCATACGCCCTTTTTGGCCAACCAAGCAAGCTGGGAGAGCAAATCAGCACTACAAAGAAATCTCTCGCCCCTCCCCTCCCCCGGGCAAAAGGGCCACGCGAAAAAAGTCTAAAAACCAGAAAGGCAGGACAGGCCACGGAGACAAGGGAGCCTTGTTAAGCTGATGGGCGGGATGTCAATGGCCAACAGCCAATCTTCACAAGTGTATCCTCTTTCCCAAAACATGTAAAACACAGAACCACAGAGCATAGGGCACTTCCACACATGGGCGTTGACCTTGGGAAAATGAAAAAAATCAACCAGACACAGGGACCCCAAAGTTGAGGGCTGCTGTCTTGACAAGAACCTCGACTCCGGTACACGTTTCATATCCCAGGAAAGAGCCAAGTGGACAAAGACAAGTGGACAAGTGGACAAAGACAAGTGGACAAGTGGTGCTACGTAGGTCCAATGGAGTGTCACTCAGCCATGAAATCCACGTCATGAGGCTGGTAGCAGCATCCTGAGTGGATTTAGGTACGATCATCCTCAGTGAAATAAGTCCCACAAAAAAGAAACTTATGTTATCACTTATCGAGGGAATGTAAAAATCGCTCCCCATGAACTGAATCCCCAAACAGAACAGAGTCACGCTTTTAGAAAACACACTTATGCCTGCTTCAGGGGAAAGGTGAGGGGGGGTGACGCATAAAACTCGAGTTTGAAATGAGCACAGATACCCTTCCGAAAACCGAATATGGAATGGACACGACCTACTCCTTGCTCAATCAACTGGACTCACCAGACCCTGTTCATCGCACAAGTATCTATTCGACTAGTAAGCATCTTAAAAGCTAAGTCTTGAGATCTCTGTGTAAGTGCATCAAGTGTGTGTAAAGCGGCCTAAAAGCAGCAGTGAAAATCAGCTCAGACCCATTCTGAGGATCCATTTCCAACACAAAGAAGAAACAAGCAGGGCAAAACAGAGAGAAATTCTTCCAAAATGCGTTCAGGGACTGGGATGCAAGCAGGATTGACCACATCTACAGCCCCAGCGGCAGAAGACATAAGGCTGGACACTCTTGGGGCTGAGACGATTGGTGAGGTTGGGAAAGCAAATGCAGACCCTTGAAAGGAATCCTGCGTACTACCCATTCCATGGGTCCCAACTCTCCAGGTTCAACGCAATCTTCCGACAGCGAAAGCACTCATTGGAAACCCAGCGGATGCTACACCGTGGGATCGGGAAAGCTTTCTGAAACTCACCTCAGTTTTCATCTCCTGGTGCTCGTGCTCTCCATTCAGGCCACCTTACTAACAATCTCCCCACTTGGAGACTCAGCGCCTTTCCATGCCTCTTTCGTACCGTCTGCAATTTGTCCGCAGGATGAACTGCAAGAGGGGGAACCAATGAGAGACTCGCTGGAGGTGTTTGGTCGGGCACATGTCACTCTCATTTCCCATCACGAAGAAGAATTCACCAAAGGCTCAGCCTGCCACCCCGGATCGACAATAGGGCGTGAAGCCATCCAGCCGTGTTGCGTCCCACTCACAAAAAAGCGACTTGGGAAATGGAGCTCAGGGGCACTGCACTTCCCAAACCTGCAGAGTTCTAAACGACAACTATCGCCCCCAAATATATTGAAGTCAGGTTACGAAGAGGCGTTGAACGCAAGGCAGAATTGCAGGAAACGGATGTCAACGGGTACATCGGAATGGCCCCGATAGCACATGAAAAGCGCCAGAACGTGGACAATGATGCGGTTGGCCAAAAAGGGCGTATGCGTTTTTTCCTGAATATATTCAGGAAAAAACGCATACGCCCTTTTTGGCCAACCAAGCAAGCTGGGAGAGCAAATCAGCACTACAAAGAAATCTCTCGCCCCTCCCCTCCCCCGGGCAAAAGGGCCACGCGAAAAAAGTCTAAAAACCAGAAAGGCAGGACAGGCCACGGAGACAAGGGAGCCTTGTTAAGCTGATGGGCGGGATGTCAATGGCCAACAGCCAATCTTCACAAGTGTATCCTCTTTCCCAAAACATGTAAAACACAGAACCACAGAGCATAGGGCACTTCCACACATGGGCGTTGACCTTGGGAAAATGAAAAAAATCAACCAGACACAGGGGCCCCAAAGTTGAGGGCTGCTGTCTTGACAAGAACCTCGACTCCGGTACACGTTTCATATCCCAGGAAAGAGCCAAGTGGACAAAGACAAGTGGACAAGTGGACAAAGACAAGTGGACAAGTGGTGCTACGTAGGTCCAATGGAGTGTCACTCAGCCATGAAATCCACGTCATGAGGCTGGTAGCAGCATCCTGAGTGGATTTAGGTACGATCATCCTCAGTGAAATAAGTCCCACAAAAAAGAAACTTATGTTATCACTTATCGAGGGAATGTAAAAATCGCTCCCCATGAACTGAATCCCCAAACAGAACAGAGTCGCGCTTTTAGAAAACACACTTATGCCTGCTTCAGGGGAAAGGTGAGGGGGGGTGACGCATAAAACTCGAGTTTGAAATGAGCACAGATACCCTTCCGAAAACCGAATATGGAATGGACACGACCTACTCCTTGCTCAATCAACTGGACTCACCAGACCCTGTTCATCGCACAAGTATCTATTCGACTAGTAAGCATCTTAAAAGCTAAGTCTTGACATCTCTGTGTATGTGCATCAAGTGTGTGTAAAGCGGCCTAAAAGCAGCAGTGAAAATCAGCTCAGACCCATTCTGAGGATCCATTTCCAACACAAAGAAGAAACAAGCAGGGCAAAACAGAGAGAAATTCTTCCAAAATGCGTTCAGGGACTGGGATGCAAGCAGGATTGACCACATCTACAGCCCCAGCGGCAGAAGACATAAGGCTGGACACTCTTGGGGCTGAGACGATTGGTGAGGTTGGGAAAGCAAATGCAGACCCTTGAAAGGAATCCTGCGTACTACCCATTCCATGGGTCCCAACTCTCCAGGTTCAACGCAATCTTCCGACAGCGAAAGCACTCATTGGAAACCCAGCGGATGCTACACCGTGGGATCGGGAAAGCTTTCTGAAACTCACCTCAGTTTTCATCTCCTGGTGCTCGTGCTCTCCATTCAGGCCACCTTACTAACAATCTCCCTACTTGGAGACTCAGCGCCTTTCCATGCCTCTTTCGTACCGTCTGCAATTTGTCCGCAGGATGAACTGCAAGAGGGGGAACCAATGAGAGACTCGCTGGAGGTGTTTGGTCGGGCACATGTCACTCTCATTTCCCATCACGAAGAAGAATTCACCAAAGGCTCAGCCTGCCACCCCGGATCGACAATAGGGCGTGAAGCCATCCAGCCGTGTTGCGTCCCACTCACAAAAAAGCGACTTGGGAAATGGAGCTCAGGGGCACTGCACTTCCCAAACCTGCAGAGTTCTAAACGACAACTATCGCCCCCAAATATATTGAAGTCAGGTTACGAAGAGGCGTTGAACGCAAGGCAGAATTGCAGGAAACGGATGTCAACGGGTACATCGGAATGGCCCCGATAGCACATGAAAAGCGCCAGAACGTGGACAATGATGCGGTTGGCCAAAAAGGGCGTATGCGTTTTTTCCTGAATATATTCAGGAAAAAACGCATACGCCCTTTTTGGCCAACCAAGCAAGCTGGGAGAGCAAATCAGCACTACAAAGAAATCTCTCGCCCCTCCCCTCCCCCGGGCAAAAGGGCCACGCGAAAAAAGTCTAAAAACCAGAAAGGCAGGACAGGCCACGGAGACAAGGGAGCCTTGTTAAGCTGATGGGCGGGATGTCAATGGCCAACAGCCAATCTTCACAAGTGTATCCTCTTTCCCAAAACATGTAAAACACAGAACCACAGAGCATAGGGCACTTCCACACATGGGCGTTGACCTTGGGAAAATGAAAAAAATCAACCAGACACAGGGACCCCAAAGTTGAGGGCTGCTGTCTTGACAAGAACCACGACTCCGGTACACGTTTCATATCCCAGGAAAGAGCCAAGTGGACAAAGACAAGTGGACAAGTGGTGCTACGTAGGTCCAATGGAGTGTCACTCAGCCATGAAATCCACGTCATGAGGCTGGTAGCAGCATCCTGAGTGGATTTAGGTACGATCATCCTCAGTGAAATAAGTCCCACAAAAAAGAAACTTATGTTATCACTTATCGAGGGAATGTAAAAATCGCTCCCCATGAACTGAATCCCCAAACAGAACAGAGTCACGCTTTTAGAAAACACACTTATGCCTGCTTCAGGGGAAAGGTGAGGGGGGGTGACGCATAAAACTCGAGTTTGAAATGAGCACAGATACCCTTCCGAAAACCGAATATGGAATGGACACGACCTACTCCTTGCTCAATCAACTGGACTCACCAGACCCTGTTCATCGCACAAGTATCTATTCGACTAGTAAGCATCTTAAAAGCTAAGTCTTGACATCTCTGTGTAAGTGCATCAAGTGTGTGTAAAGCGGCCTAAAAGCAGCAGTGAAAATCAGCTCAGACCCATTCTGAGGATCCATTTCCAACACAAAGAAGAAACAAGCAGGGCAAAACAGAGAGAAATTCTTCCAAAATGCGTTCAGGGACTGGGATGCAAGCAGGATTGACCACATCTACAGCCCCAGCGGCAGAAGACATAAGGCTGGACACTCTTGGGGCTGAGACGATTGGTGAGGTTGGGAAAGCAAATGCAGACCCTTGAAAGGAATCCTGCGTACTACCCATTCCATGGGTCCCAACTCTCCAGGTTCAACGCAATCTTCCGACAGCGAAAGCACTCATTGGAAACCCAGCGGATGCTACACCGTGGGATCGGGAAAGCTTTCTGAAACTCACCTCAGTTTTCATCTCCTGGTGCTCGTGCTCTCCATTCAGGCCACCTTACTAACAATCTCCCCACTTGGAGACTCAGCGCCTTTCCATGCCTCTTTCGTACCGTCTGCAATTTGTCCGCAGGATGAACTGCAAGAGGGGGAACCAATGAGAGACTCGCTGGAGGTGTTTGGTCGGGCACATGTCACTCTCATTTCCCATCACGAAGAAGAATTCACCAAAGGCTCAGCCTGCCACCCCGGATCGACAATAGGGCGTGAAGCCATCCAGCCGTGTTGCGTCCCACTCACAAAAAAGCGACTTGGGAAATGGAGCTCAGGGGCACTGCACTTCCCAAACCTGCAGAGTTCTAAACGACAACTATCGCCCCCAAATATATTGAAGTCAGGTTACGAAGAGGCGTTGAACGCAAGGCAGAATTGCAGGAAACGGATGTCAACGGGTACATCGGAATGGCCCCGATAGCACATGAAAAGCGCCAGAACGTGGACAATGATGCGGTTGGCCAAAAAGGGCGTATGCGTTTTTTCCTGAATATATTCAGGAAAAAACGCATACGCCCTTTTTGGCCAACCAAGCAAGCTGGGAGAGCAAATCAGCACTACAAAGAAATCTCTCGCCCCTCCCCTCCCCCGGGCAAAAGGGCCACGCGAAAAAAGTCTAAAAACCAGAAAGGCAGGACAGGCCACGGAGACAAGGGAGCCTTGTTAAGCTGATGGGCGGGATGTCAATGGCCAACAGCCAATCTTCACAAGTGTATCCTCTTTCCCAAAACATGTAAAACACAGAACCACAGAGCATAGGGCACTTCCACACATGGGCGTTGACCTTGGGAAAATGAAAAAAATCAACCAGACACAGGGACCCCAAAGTTGAGGGCTGCTGTCTTGACAAGAACCTCGACTCCGGTACACGTTTCATATCCCAGGAAAGAGCCAAGTGGACAAAGACAAGTGGACAAGTGGACAAAGACAAGTGGACAAGTGGTGCTACGTAGGTCCAATGGAGTGTCACTCAGCCATGAAATCCACGTCATGAGGCTGGTAGCAGCATCCTGAGTGGATTTAGGTACGATCATCCTCAGTGAAATAAGTCCCACAAAAAAGAAACTTATGTTATCACTTATCGAGGGAATGTAAAAATCGCTCCCCATGAACTGAATCCCCAAACAGAACAGAGTCACGCTTTTAGAAAACACACTTATGCCTGCTTCAGGGGAAAGGTGAGGGGGGGTGACGCATAAAACTCGAGTTTGAAATGAGCACAGATACCCTTCCGAAAACCGAATATGGAATGGACACGACCTACTCCTTGCTCAATCAACTGGACTCACCAGACCCTGTTCATCGCACAAGTATCTATTCGACTAGTAAGCATCTTAAAAGCTAAGTCTTGACATCTCTGTGTAAGTGCATCAAGTGTGTGTAAAGCGGCCTAAAAGCAGCAGTGAAAATCAGCTCAGACCCATTCTGAGGATCCATTTCCAACACAAAGAAGAAACAAGCAGGGCAAAACAGAGAGAAATTCTTCCAAAATGCGTTCAGGGACTGGGATGCAAGCGGGATTGACCACATCTACAGCCCCAGCGGCAGAAGACATAAGGCTGGACACTCTTGGGGCTGAGACGATTGGTGAGGTTGGGAAAGCAAATGCAGACCCTTGAAAGGAATCCTGCGTACTACCCATTCCATGGGTCCCAACTCTCCAGGTTCAACGCAATCTTCCGACAGCGAAAGCACTCATTGGAAACCCAGCGGATGCTACACCGTGGGATCGGGAAAGCTTTCTGAAACTCACCTCAGTTTTCATCTGCTGGTGCTCGTGCTCTCCATTCAGGCCACCTTACTAACAATCTCCCCACTTGGAGACTCAGCGCCTTTCCATGCCTCTTTCGTACCGTCTGCAATTTGTCCGCAGGATGAACTGCAAGAGGGGGAACCAATGAGAGACTCGCTGGAGGTGTTAGGTCGGGCACATGTCACTCTCATTTCCCATCACGAAGAAGAATTCACCAAAGGCTCAGCCTGCCACCCCGGATCGACAATAGGGCGTGAAGCCATCCAGCCGTGTTGCGTCCCACTCACAAAAAAGCGACTTGGGAAATGGAGCTCAGGGGCACTGCACTTCCCAAACCTGCAGAGTTCTAAACGACAACTATCGCCCCCAAATATATTGAAGTCAGGTTACGAAGAGGCGTTGAACGCAAGGCAGAATTGCAGGAAACGGATGTCAACGGGTACATCGGAATGGCCCCGATAGCACATGAAAAGCGCCAGAACGTGGACAATGATGCGGTTGGCCAAAAAGGGCGTATGCGTTTTTTCCTGAATATATTCAGGAAAAAACGCATACGCCCTTTTTGGCCAACCAAGCAAGCTGGGAGAGCAAATCAGCACTACAAAGAAATCTCTCGCCCCTCCCCTCCCCCGGGCAAAAGGGCCACGCGAAAAAAGTCTAAAAACCAGAAAGGCAGGACAGGCCACGGAGACAAGGGAGCCTTGTTAAGCTGATGGGCGGGATGTCAATGGCCAACAGCCAATCTTCACAAGTGTATCCTCTTTCCCAAAACATGTAAAACACAGAACCACAGAGCATAGGGCACTTCCACACATGGGCGTTGACCTTGGGAAAATGAAAAAAATCAACCAGACACAGGGACCCCAAAGTTGAGGGCTGCTGTCTTGACAAGAACCTCGACTCCGGTACACGTTTCATATCCCAGGAAAGAGCCAAGTGGACAAAGACAAGTGGACAAGTGGACAAAGACAAGTGGACAAGTGGTGCTACGTAGGTCCAATGGAGTGTCACTCAGCCATGAAATCCACGTCATGAGGCTGGTAGCAGCATCCTGAGTGGATTTAGGTACGATCATCCTCAGTGAAATAAGTCCCACAAAAAAGAAACTTATGTTATCACTTATCGAGGGAATGTAAAAATCGCTCCCCATGAACTGAATCCCCAAACAGAACAGAGTCACGCTTTTAGAAAACACACTTATGCCTGCTTCAGGGGAAAGGTGAGGGGGGGTGACGCATAAAACTCGAGTTTGAAATGAGCACAGATACCCTTCCGAAAACCGAATATGGAATGGACACGACCTACTCCTTGCTCAATCAACTGGACTCACCAGACCCTGTTCATCGCACAAGTATCTATTCGACTAGTAAGCATCTTAAAAGCTAAGTCTTGAGATCTCTGTGTAAGTGCATCAAGTGTGTGTAAAGCGGCCTAAAAGCAGCAGTGAAAATCAGCTCAGACCCATTCTGAGGATCCATTTCCAACACAAAGAAGAAACAAGCAGGGCAAAACAGAGAGAAATTCTTCCAAAATGCGTTCAGGGACTGGGATGCAAGCAGGATTGACCACATCTACAGCCCCAGCGGCAGAAGACATAAGGCTGGACACTCTTGGGGCTGAGACGATTGGTGAGGTTGGGAAAGCAAATGCAGACCCTTGAAAGGAATCCTGCGTACTACCCATTCCATGGGTCCCAACTCTCCAGGTTCAACGCAATCTTCCGACAGCGAAAGCACTCATTGGAAACCCAGCGGATGCTACACCGTGGGATCGGGAAAGCTTTCTGAAACTCACCTCAGTTTTCATCTCCTGGTGCTCGTGCTCTCCATTCAGGCCACCTTACTAACAATCTCCCCACTTGGAGACTCAGCGCCTTTCCATGCCTCTTTCGTACCGTCTGCAATTTGTCCGCAGGATGAACTGCAAGAGGGGGAACCAATGAGAGACTCGCTGGAGGTGTTTGGTCGGGCACATGTCACTCTCATTTCCCATCACGAAGAAGAATTCACCAAAGGCTCAGCCTGCCACCCCGGATCGACAATAGGGCGTGAAGCCATCCAGCCGTGTTGCGTCCCACTCACAAAAAAGCGACTTGGGAAATGGAGCTCAGGGGCACTGCACTTCCCAAACCTGCAGAGTTCTAAACGACAACTATCGCCCCCAAATATATTGAAGTCAGGTTACGAAGAGGCGTTGAACGCAAGGCAGAATTGCAGGAAACGGATGTCAACGGGTACATCGGAATGGCCCCGATAGCACATGAAAAGCGCCAGAACGTGGACAATGATGCGGTTGGCCAAAAAGGGCGTATGCGTTTTTTCCTGAATATATTCAGGAAAAAACGCATACGCCCTTTTTGGCCAACCAAGCAAGCTGGGAGAGCAAATCAGCACTACAAAGAAATCTCTCGCCCCTCCCCTCCCCCGGGCAAAAGGGCCACGCGAAAAAAGTCTAAAAACCAGAAAGGCAGGACAGGCCACGGAGACAAGGGAGCCTTGTTAAGCTGATGGGCGGGATGTCAATGGCCAACAGCCAATCTTCACAAGTGTATCCTCTTTCCCAAAACATGTAAAACACAGAACCACAGAGCATAGGGCACTTCCACACATGGGCGTTGACCTTGGGAAAATGAAAAAAATCAACCAGACACAGGGACCCCAAAGTTGAGGGCTGCTGTCTTGACAAGAACCTCGACTCCGGTACACGTTTCATATCCCAGGAAAGAGCCAAGTGGACAAAGACAAGTGGACAAGTGGACAAAGACAAGTGGACAAGTGGTGCTACGTAGGTCCAATGGAGTGTCACTCAGCCATGAAATCCACGTCATGAGGCTGGTAGCAGCATCCTGAGTGGATTTAGGTACGATCATCCTCAGTGAAATAAGTCCCACAAAAAAGAAACTTATGTTATCACTTATCGAGGGAATGTAAAAATCGCTCCCCATGAACTGAATCCCCAAACAGAACAGAGTCACGCTTTTAGAAAACACACTTATGCCTGCTTCAGGGGAAAGGTGAGGGGGGGTGACGCATAAAACTCGAGTTTGAAATGAGCACAGATACCCTTCCGAAAACCGAATATGGAATGGACACGACCTACTCCTTGCTCAATCAACTGGACTCACCAGACCCTGTTCATCGCACAAGTATCTATTCGACTAGTAAGCATCTTAAAAGCTAAGTCTTGAGATCTCTGTGTAAGTGCATCAAGTGTGTGTAAAGCGGCCTAAAAGCAGCAGTGAAAATCAGCTCAGACCCATTCTGAGGATCCATTTCCAACACAAAGAAGAAACAAGCAGGGCAAAACAGAGAGAAATTCTTCCAAAATGCGTTCAGGGACTGGGATGCAAGCAGGATTGACCACATCTACAGCCCCAGCGGCAGAAGACATAAGGCTGGACACTCTTGGGGCTGAGACGATTGGTGAGGTTGGGAAAGCAAATGCAGACCCTTGAAAGGAATCCTGCGTACTACCCATTCCATGGGTCCCAACTCTCCAGGTTCAACGCAATCTTCCGACAGCGAAAGCACTCATTGGAAACCCAGCGGATGCTACACCGTGGGATCGGGAAAGCTTTCTGAAACTCACCTCAGTTTTCATCTCCTGGTGCTCGTGCTCTCCATTCAGGCCACCTTACTAACAATCTCCCCACTTGGAGACTCAGCGCCTTTCCATGCCTCTTTCGTACCGTCTGCAATTTGTCCGCAGGATGAACTGCAAGAGGGGGAACCAATGAGAGACTCGCTGGAGGTGTTTGGTCGGGCACATGTCACTCTCATTTCCCATCACGAAGAAGAATTCACCAAAGGCTCAGCCTGCCACCCCGGATCGACAATAGGGCGTGAAGCCATCCAGCCGTGTTGCGTCCCACTCACAAAAAAGCGACTTGGGAAATGGAGCTCAGGGGCACTGCACTTCCCAAACCTGCAGAGTTCTAAACGACAACTATCGCCCCCAAATATATTGAAGTCAGGTTACGAAGAGGCGTTGAACGCAAGGCAGAATTGCAGGAAACGGATGTCAACGGGTACATCGGAATGGCCCCGATAGCACATGAAAAGCGCCAGAACGTGGACAATGATGCGGTTGGCCAAAAAGGGCGTATGCGTTTTTTCCTGAATATATTCAGGAAAAAACGCATACGCCCTTTTTGGCCAACCAAGCAAGCTGGGAGAGCAAATCAGCACTACAAAGAAATCTCTCGCCCCTCCCCTCCCCCGGGCAAAAGGGCCACGCGAAAAAAGTCTAAAAACCAGAAAGGCAGGACAGGCCACGGAGACAAGGGAGCCTTGTTAAGCTGATGGGCGGGATGTCAATGGCCAACAGCCAATCTTCACAAGTGTATCCTCTTTCCCAAAACATGTAAAACACAGAACCACAGAGCATAGGGCACTTCCACACATGGGCGTTGACCTTGGGAAAATGAAAAAAATCAACCAGACACAGGGACCCCAAAGTTGAGGGCTGCTGTCTTGACAAGAACCTCGACTCCGGTACACGTTTCATATCCCAGGAAAGAGCCAAGTGGACAAAGACAAGTGGACAAGTGGACAAAGACAAGTGGACAAGTGGTGCTACGTAGGTCCAATGGAGTGTCACTCAGCCATGAAATCCACGTCATGAGGCTGGTAGCAGCATCCTGAGTGGATTTAGGTACGATCATCCTCAGTGAAATAAGTCCCACAAAAAAGAAACTTATGTTATCACTTATCGAGGGAATGTAAAAATCGCTCCCCATGAACTGAATCCCCAAACAGAACAGAGTCACGCTTTTAGAAAACACACTTATGCCTGCTTCAGGGGAAAGGTGAGGGGGGGTGACGCATAAAACTCGAGTTTGAAATGAGCACAGATACCCTTCCGAAAACCGAATATGGAATGGACACGACCTACTCCTTGCTCAATCAACTGGACTCACCAGACCCTGTTCATCGCACAAGTATCTATTCGACTAGTAAGCATCTTAAAAGCTAAGTCTTGAGATCTCTGTGTAAGTGCATCAAGTGTGTGTAAAGCGGCCTAAAAGCAGCAGTGAAAATCAGCTCAGACCCATTCTGAGGATCCATTTCCAACACAAAGAAGAAACAAGCAGGGCAAAACAGAGAGAAATTCTTCCAAAATGCGTTCAGGGACTGGGATGCAAGCAGGATTGACCACATCTACAGCCCCAGCGGCAGAAGACATAAGGCTGGACACTCTTGGGGCTGAGACGATTGGTGAGGTTGGGAAAGCAAATGCAGACCCTTGAAAGGAATCCTGCGTACTACCCATTCCATGGGTCCCAACTCTCCAGGTTCAACGCAATCTTCCGACAGCGAAAGCACTCATTGGAAACCCAGCGGATGCTACACCGTGGGATCGGGAAAGCTTTCTGAAACTCACCTCAGTTTTCATCTCCTGGTGCTCGTGCTCTCCATTCAGGCCACCTTACTAACAATCTCCCCACTTGGAGACTCAGCGCCTTTCCATGCCTCTTTCGTACCGTCTGCAATTTGTCCGCAGGATGAACTGCAAGAGGGGGAACCAATGAGAGACTCGCTGGAGGTGTTTGGTCGGGCACATGTCACTCTCATTTCCCATCACGAAGAAGAATTCACCAAAGGCTCAGCCTGCCACCCCGGATCGACAATAGGGCGTGAAGCCATCCAGCCGTGTTGCGTCCCACTCACAAAAAAGCGACTTGGGAAATGGAGCTCAGGGGCACTGCACTTCCCAAACCTGCAGAGTTCTAAACGACAACTATCGCCCCCAAATATATTGAAGTCAGGTTACGAAGAGGCGTTGAACGCAAGGCAGAATTGCAGGAAACGGATGTCAACGGGTACATCGGAATGGCCCCGATAGCACATGAAAAGCGCCAGAACGTGGACAATGATGCGGTTGGCCAAAAAGGGCGTATGCGTTTTTTCCTGAATATATTCAGGAAAAAACGCATACGCCCTTTTTGGCCAACCAAGCAAGCTGGGAGAGCAAATCAGCACTACAAAGAAATCTCTCGCCCCTCCCCTCCCCCGGGCAAAAGGGCCACGCGAAAAAAGTCTAAAAACCAGAAAGGCAGGACAGGCCACGGAGACAAGGGAGCCTTGTTAAGCTGATGGGCGGGATGTCAATGGCCAACAGCCAATCTTCACAAGTGTATCCTCTTTCCCAAAACATGTAAAACACAGAACCACAGAGCATAGGGCACTTCCACACATGGGCGTTGACCTTGGGAAAATGAAAAAAATCAACCAGACACAGGGACCCCAAAGTTGAGGGCTGCTGTCTTGACAAGAACCTCGACTCCGGTACACGTTTCATATCCCAGGAAAGAGCCAAGTGGACAAAGACAAGTGGACAAGTGGACAAAGACAAGTGGACAAGTGGTGCTACGTAGGTCCAATGGAGTGTCACTCAGCCATGAAATCCACGTCATGAGGCTGGTAGCAGCATCCTGAGTGGATTTAGGTACGATCATCCTCAGTGAAATAAGTCCCACAAAAAAGAAACTTATGTTATCACTTATCGAGGGAATGTAAAAATCGCTCCCCATGAACTGAATCCCCAAACAGAACAGAGTCACGCTTTTAGAAAACACACTTATGCCTGCTTCAGGGGAAAGGTGAGGGGGGGGTGACGCATAAAACTCGAGTTTGAAATGAGCACAGATACCCTTCCGAAAACCGAATATGGAATGGACACGACCTACTCCTTGCTCAATCAACTGGACTCACCAGACCCTGTTCATCGCACAAGTATCTATTCGACTAGTAAGCATCTTAAAAGCTAAGTCTTGACATCTCTGTGTAAGTGCATCAAGTGTGTGTAAAGCGGCCTAAAAGCAGCAGTGAAAATCAGCTCAGACCCATTCTGAGGATCCATTTCCAACACAAAGAAGAAACAAGCAGGGCAAAACAGAGAGAAATTCTTCCAAAATGCGTTCAGGGACTGGGATGCAAGCAGGATTGACCACATCTACAGCCCCAGCGGCAGAAGACATAAGGCTGGACACTCTTGGGGCTGAGACGATTGGTGAGGTTGGGAAAGCAAATGCAGACCCTTGAAAGGAATCCTGCGTACTACCCATTCCATGGGTCCCAACTCTCCAGGTTCAACGCAATCTTCCGACAGCGAAAGCACTCATTGGAAACCCAGCGGATGCTACACCGTGGGATCGGGAAAGCTTTCTGAAACTCACCTCAGTTTTCATCTCCTGGTGCTCGTGCTCTCCATTCAGGCCACCTTACTAACAATCTCCCCACTTGGAGACTCAGCGCCTTTCCATGCCTCTTTCGTACCGTCTGCAATTTGTCCGCAGGATGAACTGCAAGAGGGGGAACCAATGAGAGACTCGCTGGAGGTGTTTGGTCGGGCACATGTCACTCTCATTTCCCATCACGAAGAAGAATTCACCAAAGGCTCAGCCTGCCACCCCGGATCGACAATAGGGCGTGAAGCCATCCAGCCGTGTTGCGTCCCACTCACAAAAAAGCGACTTGGGAAATGGAGCTCAGGGGCACTGCACTTCCCAAACCTGCAGAGTTCTAAACGACAACTATCGCCCCCAAATATATTGAAGTCAGGTTACGAAGAGGCGTTGAACGCAAGGCAGAATTGCAGGAAACGGATGTCAACGGGTACATCGGAATGGCCCCGATAGCACATGAAAAGCGCCAGAACGTGGACAATGATGCGGTTGGCCAAAAAGGGCGTATGCGTTTTTTCCTGAATATATTCAGGAAAAAACGCATACGCCCTTTTTGGCCAACCAAGCAAGCTGGGAGAGCAAATCAGCACTACAAAGAAATCTCTCGCCCCTCCCCTCCCCCGGGCAAAAGGGCCACGCGAAAAAAGTCTAAAAACCAGAAAGGCAGGACAGGCCACGGAGACAAGGGAGCCTTGTTAAGCTGATGGGCGGGATGTCAATGGCCAACAGCCAATCTTCACAAGTGTATCCTCTTTCCCAAAACATGTAAAACACAGAACCACAGAGCATAGGGCACTTCCACACATGGGCGTTGACCTTGGGAAAATGAAAAAAATCAACCAGACACAGGGACCCCAAAGTTGAGGGCTGCTGTCTTGACAAGAACCTCGACTCCGGTACACGTTTCATATCCCAGGAAAGAGCCAAGTGGACAAAGACAAGTGGACAAGTGGACAAAGACAAGTGGACAAGTGGTGCTACGTAGGTCCAATGGAGTGTCACTCAGCCATGAAATCCACGTCATGAGGCTGGTAGCAGCATCCTGAGTGGATTTAGGTACGATCATCCTCAGTGAAATAAGTCCCACAAAAAAGAAACTTATGTTATCACTTATCGAGGGAATGTAAAAATCGCTCCCCATGAACTGAATCCCCAAACAGAACAGAGTCACGCTTTTAGAAAACACACTTATGCCTGCTTCAGGGGAAAGGTGAGGGGGGGTGACGCATAAAACTCGAGTTTGAAATGAGCACAGATACCCTTCCGAAAACCGAATATGGAATGGACACGACCTACTCCTTGCTCAATCAACTGGACTCACCAGACCCTGTTCATCGCACAAGTATCTATTCGACTAGTAAGCATCTTAAAAGCTAAGTCTTGAGATCTCTGTGTAAGTGCATCAAGTGTGTGTAAAGCGGCCTAAAAGCAGCAGTGAAAATCAGCTCAGACCCATTCTGAGGATCCATTTCCAACACAAAGAAGAAACAAGCAGGGCAAAACAGAGAGAAATTCTTCCAAAATGCGTTCAGGGACTGGGATGCAAGCAGGATTGACCACATCTACAGCCCCAGCGGCAGAAGACATAAGGCTGGACACTCTTGGGGCTGAGACGATTGGTGAGGTTGGGAAAGCAAATGCAGACCCTTGAAAGGAATCCTGCGTACTACCCATTCCATGGGTCCCAACTCTCCAGGTTCAACGCAATCTTCCGACAGCGAAAGCACTCATTGGAAACCCAGCGGATGCTACACCGTGGGATCGGGAAAGCTTTCTGAAACTCACCTCAGTTTTCATCTCCTGGTGCTCGTGCTCTCCATTCAGGCCACCTTACTAACAATCTCCCCACTTGGAGACTCAGCGCCTTTCCATGCCTCTTTCGTACCGTCTGCAATTTGTCCGCAGGATGAACTGCAAGAGGGGGAACCAATGAGAGACTCGCTGGAGGTGTTTGGTCGGGCACATGTCACTCTCATTTCCCATCACGAAGAAGAATTCACCAAAGGCTCAGCCTGCCACCCCGGATCGACAATAGGGCGTGAAGCCATCCAGCCGTGTTGCGTCCCACTCACAAAAAAGCGACTTGGGAAATGGAGCTCAGGGGCACTGCACTTCCCAAACCTGCAGAGTTCTAAACGACAACTATCGCCCCCAAATATATTGAAGTCAGGTTACGAAGAGGCGTTGAACGCAAGGCAGAATTGCAGGAAACGGATGTCAACGGGTACATCGGAATGGCCCCGATAGCACATGAAAAGCGCCAGAACGTGGACAATGATGCGGTTGGCCAAAAAGGGCGTATGCGTTTTTTCCTGAATATATTCAGGAAAAAACGCATACGCCCTTTTTGGCCAACCAAGCAAGCTGGGAGAGCAAATCAGCACTACAAAGAAATCTCTCGCCCCTCCCCTCCCCCGGGCAAAAGGGCCACGCGAAAAAAGTCTAAAAACCAGAAAGGCAGGACAGGCCACGGAGACAAGGGAGCCTTGTTAAGCTGATGGGCGGGATGTCAATGGCCAACAGCCAATCTTCACAAGTGTATCCTCTTTCCCAAAACATGTAAAACACAGAACCACAGAGCATAGGGCACTTCCACACATGGGCGTTGACCTTGGGAAAATGAAAAAAATCAACCAGACACAGGGACCCCAAAGTTGAGGGCTGCTGTCTTGACAAGAACCTCGACTCCGGTACACGTTTCATATCCCAGGAAAGAGCCAAGTGGACAAAGACAAGTGGACAAGTGGACAAAGACAAGTGGACAAGTGGTGCTACGTAGGTCCAATGGAGTGTCACTCAGCCATGAAATCCACGTCATGAGGCTGGTAGCAGCATCCTGAGTGGATTTAGGTACGATCATCCTCAGTGAAATAAGTCCCACAAAAAAGAAACTTATGTTATCACTTATCGAGGGAATGTAAAAATCGCTCCCCATGAACTGAATCCCCAAACAGAACAGAGTCACGCTTTTAGAAAACACACTTATGCCTGCTTCAGGGGAAAGGTGAGGGGGGGGTGACGCATAAAACTCGAGTTTGAAATGAGCACAGATACCCTTCCGAAAACCGAATATGGAATGGACACGACCTACTCCTTGCTCAATCAACTGGACTCACCAGACCCTGTTCATCGCACAAGTATCTATTCGACTAGTAAGCATCTTAAAAGCTAAGTCTTGACATCTCTGTGTAAGTGCATCAAGTGTGTGTAAAGCGGCCTAAAAGCAGCAGTGAAAATCAGCTCAGACCCATTCTGAGGATCCATTTCCAACACAAAGAAGAAACAAGCAGGGCAAAACAGAGAGAAATTCTTCCAAAATGCGTTCAGGGACTGGGATGCAAGCAGGATTGACCACATCTACAGCCCCAGCGGCAGAAGACATAAGGCTGGACACTCTTGGGGCTGAGACGATTGGTGAGGTTGGGAAAGCAAATGCAGACCCTTGAAAGGAATCCTGCGTACTACCCATTCCATGGGTCCCAACTCTCCAGGTTCAACGCAATCTTCCGACAGCGAAAGCACTCATTGGAAACCCAGCGGATGCTACACCGTGGGATCGGGAAAGCTTTCTGAAACTCACCTCAGTTTTCATCTCCTGGTGCTCGTGCTCTCCATTCAGGCCACCTTACTAACAATCTCCCCACTTGGAGACTCAGCGCCTTTCCATGCCTCTTTCGTACCGTCTGCAATTTGTCCGCAGGATGAACTGCAAGAGGGGGAACCAATGAGAGACTCGCTGGAGGTGTTTGGTCGGGCACATGTCACTCTCATTTCCCATCACGAAGAAGAATTCACCAAAGGCTCAGCCTGCCACCCCGGATCGACAATAGGGCGTGAAGCCATCCAGCCGTGTTGCGTCCCACTCACAAAAAAGCGACTTGGGAAATGGAGCTCAGGGGCACTGCACTTCCCAAACCTGCAGAGTTCTAAACGACAACTATCGCCCCCAAATATATTGAAGTCAGGTTACGAAGAGGCGTTGAACGCAAGGCAGAATTGCAGGAAACGGATGTCAACGGGTACATCGGAATGGCCCCGATAGCACATGAAAAGCGCCAGAACGTGGACAATGATGCGGTTGGCCAAAAAGGGCGTATGCGTTTTTTCCTGAATATATTCAGGAAAAAACGCATACGCCCTTTTTGGCCAACCAAGCAAGCTGGGAGAGCAAATCAGCACTACAAAGAAATCTCTCGCCCCTCCCCTCCCCCGGGCAAAAGGGCCACGCGAAAAAAGTCTAAAAACCAGAAAGGCAGGACAGGCCACGGAGACAAGGGAGCCTTGTTAAGCTGATGGGCGGGATGTCAATGGCCAACAGCCAATCTTCACAAGTGTATCCTCTTTCCCAAAACATGTAAAACACAGAACCACAGAGCATAGGGCACTTCCACACATGGGCGTTGACCTTGGGAAAATGAAAAAAATCAACCAGACACAGGGGCCCCAAAGTTGAGGGCTGCTGTCTTGACAAGAACCTCGACTCCGGTACACGTTTCATATCCCAGGAAAGAGCCAAGTGGACAAAGACAAGTGGACAAGTGGACAAAGACAAGTGGACAAGTGGTGCTACGTAGGTCCAATGGAGTGTCACTCAGCCATGAAATCCACGTCATGAGGCTGGTAGCAGCATCCTGAGTGGATTTAGGTACGATCATCCTCAGTGAAATAAGTCCCACAAAAAAGAAACTTATGTTATCACTTATCGAGGGAATGTAAAAATCGCTCCCCATGAACTGAATCCCCAAACAGAACAGAGTCGCGCTTTTAGAAAACACACTTATGCCTGCTTCAGGGGAAAGGTGAGGGGGGGTGACGCATAAAACTCGAGTTTGAAATGAGCACAGATACCCTTCCGAAAACCGAATATGGAATGGACACGACCTACTCCTTGCTCAATCAACTGGACTCACCAGACCCTGTTCATCGCACAAGTATCTATTCGACTAGTAAGCATCTTAAAAGCTAAGTCTTGACATCTCTGTGTATGTGCATCAAGTGTGTGTAAAGCGGCCTAAAAGCAGCAGTGAAAATCAGCTCAGACCCATTCTGAGGATCCATTTCCAACACAAAGAAGAAACAAGCAGGGCAAAACAGAGAGAAATTCTTCCAAAATGCGTTCAGGGACTGGGATGCAAGCAGGATTGACCACATCTACAGCCCCAGCGGCAGAAGACATAAGGCTGGACACTCTTGGGGCTGAGACGATTGGTGAGGTTGGGAAAGCAAATGCAGACCCTTGAAAGGAATCCTGCGTACTACCCATTCCATGGGTCCCAACTCTCCAGGTTCAACGCAATCTTCCGACAGCGAAAGCACTCATTGGAAACCCAGCGGATGCTACACCGTGGGATCGGGAAAGCTTTCTGAAACTCACCTCAGTTTTCATCTCCTGGTGCTCGTGCTCTCCATTCAGGCCACCTTACTAACAATCTCCCTACTTGGAGACTCAGCGCCTTTCCATGCCTCTTTCGTACCGTCTGCAATTTGTCCGCAGGATGAACTGCAAGAGGGGGAACCAATGAGAGACTCGCTGGAGGTGTTTGGTCGGGCACATGTCACTCTCATTTCCCATCACGAAGAAGAATTCACCAAAGGCTCAGCCTGCCACCCCGGATCGACAATAGGGCGTGAAGCCATCCAGCCGTGTTGCGTCCCACTCACAAAAAAGCGACTTGGGAAATGGAGCTCAGGGGCACTGCACTTCCCAAACCTGCAGAGTTCTAAACGACAACTATCGCCCCCAAATATATTGAAGTCAGGTTACGAAGAGGCGTTGAACGCAAGGCAGAATTGCAGGAAACGGATGTCAACGGGTACATCGGAATGGCCCCGATAGCACATGAAAAGCGCCAGAACGTGGACAATGATGCGGTTGGCCAAAAAGGGCGTATGCGTTTTTTCCTGAATATATTCAGGAAAAAACGCATACGCCCTTTTTGGCCAACCAAGCAAGCTGGGAGAGCAAATCAGCACTACAAAGAAATCTCTCGCCCCTCCCCTCCCCCGGGCAAAAGGGCCACGCGAAAAAAGTCTAAAAACCAGAAAGGCAGGACAGGCCACGGAGACAAGGGAGCCTTGTTAAGCTGATGGGCGGGATGTCAATGGCCAACAGCCAATCTTCACAAGTGTATCCTCTTTCCCAAAACATGTAAAACACAGAACCACAGAGCATAGGGCACTTCCACACATGGGCGTTGACCTTGGGAAAATGAAAAAAATCAACCAGACACAGGGACCCCAAAGTTGAGGGCTGCTGTCTTGACAAGAACCACGACTCCGGTACACGTTTCATATCCCAGGAAAGAGCCAAGTGGACAAAGACAAGTGGACAAGTGGTGCTACGTAGGTCCAATGGAGTGTCACTCAGCCATGAAATCCACGTCATGAGGCTGGTAGCAGCATCCTGAGTGGATTTAGGTACGATCATCCTCAGTGAAATAAGTCCCACAAAAAAGAAACTTATGTTATCACTTATCGAGGGAATGTAAAAATCGCTCCCCATGAACTGAATCCCCAAACAGAACAGAGTCACGCTTTTAGAAAACACACTTATGCCTGCTTCAGGGGAAAGGTGAGGGGGGGTGACGCATAAAACTCGAGTTTGAAATGAGCACAGATACCCTTCCGAAAACCGAATATGGAATGGACACGACCTACTCCTTGCTCAATCAACTGGACTCACCAGACCCTGTTCATCGCACAAGTATCTATTCGACTAGTAAGCATCTTAAAAGCTAAGTCTTGACATCTCTGTGTAAGTGCATCAAGTGTGTGTAAAGCGGCCTAAAAGCAGCAGTGAAAATCAGCTCAGACCCATTCTGAGGATCCATTTCCAACACAAAGAAGAAACAAGCAGGGCAAAACAGAGAGAAATTCTTCCAAAATGCGTTCAGGGACTGGGATGCAAGCAGGATTGACCACATCTACAGCCCCAGCGGCAGAAGACATAAGGCTGGACACTCTTGGGGCTGAGACGATTGGTGAGGTTGGGAAAGCAAATGCAGACCCTTGAAAGGAATCCTGCGTACTACCCATTCCATGGGTCCCAACTCTCCAGGTTCAACGCAATCTTCCGACAGCGAAAGCACTCATTGGAAACCCAGCGGATGCTACACCGTGGGATCGGGAAAGCTTTCTGAAACTCACCTCAGTTTTCATCTCCTGGTGCTCGTGCTCTCCATTCAGGCCACCTTACTAACAATCTCCCCACTTGGAGACTCAGCGCCTTTCCATGCCTCTTTCGTACCGTCTGCAATTTGTCCGCAGGATGAACTGCAAGAGGGGGAACCAATGAGAGACTCGCTGGAGGTGTTTGGTCGGGCACATGTCACTCTCATTTCCCATCACGAAGAAGAATTCACCAAAGGCTCAGCCTGCCACCCCGGATCGACAATAGGGCGTGAAGCCATCCAGCCGTGTTGCGTCCCACTCACAAAAAAGCGACTTGGGAAATGGAGCTCAGGGGCACTGCACTTCCCAAACCTGCAGAGTTCTAAACGACAACTATCGCCCCCAAATATATTGAAGTCAGGTTACGAAGAGGCGTTGAACGCAAGGCAGAATTGCAGGAAACGGATGTCAACGGGTACATCGGAATGGCCCCGATAGCACATGAAAAGCGCCAGAACGTGGACAATGATGCGGTTGGCCAAAAAGGGCGTATGCGTTTTTTCCTGAATATATTCAGGAAAAAACGCATACGCCCTTTTTGGCCAACCAAGCAAGCTGGGAGAGCAAATCAGCACTACAAAGAAATCTCTCGCCCCTCCCCTCCCCCGGGCAAAAGGGCCACGCGAAAAAAGTCTAAAAACCAGAAAGGCAGGACAGGCCACGGAGACAAGGGAGCCTTGTTAAGCTGATGGGCGGGATGTCAATGGCCAACAGCCAATCTTCACAAGTGTATCCTCTTTCCCAAAACATGTAAAACACAGAACCACAGAGCATAGGGCACTTCCACACATGGGCGTTGACCTTGGGAAAATGAAAAAAATCAACCAGACACAGGGACCCCAAAGTTGAGGGCTGCTGTCTTGACAAGAACCTCGACTCCGGTACACGTTTCATATCCCAGGAAAGAGCCAAGTGGACAAAGACAAGTGGACAAGTGGACAAAGACAAGTGGACAAGTGGTGCTACGTAGGTCCAATGGAGTGTCACTCAGCCATGAAATCCACGTCATGAGGCTGGTAGCAGCATCCTGAGTGGATTTAGGTATGATCATCCTCAGTGAAATAAGTCCCACAAAAAAGAAACTTATGTTATCACTTATCGAGGGAATGTAAAAATCGCTCCCCATGAACTGAATCCCCAAACAGAACAGAGTCACGCTTTTAGAAAACACACTTATGCCTGCTTCAGGGGAAAGGTGAGGGGGGGTGACGCATAAAACTCGAGTTTGAAATGAGCACAGATACCCTTCCGAAAACCGAATATGGAATGGACACGACCTACTCCTTGCTCAATCAACTGGACTCACCAGACCCTGTTCATCGCACAAGTATCTATTCGACTAGTAAGCATCTTAAAAGCTAAGTCTTGACATCTCTGTGTAAGTGCATCAAGTGTGTGTAAAGCGGCCTAAAAGCAGCAGTGAAAATCAGCTCAGACCCATTCTGAGGATCCATTTCCAACACAAAGAAGAAACAAGCAGGGCAAAACAGAGAGAAATTCTTCCAAAATGCGTTCAGGGACTGGGATGCAAGCGGGATTGACCACATCTACAGCCCCAGCGGCAGAAGACATAAGGCTGGACACTCTTGGGGCTGAGACGATTGGTGAGGTTGGGAAAGCAAATGCAGACCCTTGAAAGGAATCCTGCGTACTACCCATTCCATGGGTCCCAACTCTCCAGGTTCAACGCAATCTTCCGACAGCGAAAGCACTCATTGGAAACCCAGCGGATGCTACACCGTGGGATCGGGAAAGCTTTCTGAAACTCACCTCAGTTTTCATCTGCTGGTGCTCGTGCTCTCCATTCAGGCCACCTTACTAACAATCTCCCCACTTGGAGACTCAGCGCCTTTCCATGCCTCTTTCGTACCGTCTGCAATTTGTCCGCAGGATGAACTGCAAGAGGGGGAACCAATGAGAGACTCGCTGGAGGTGTTAGGTCGGGCACATGTCACTCTCATTTCCCATCACGAAGAAGAATTCACCAAAGGCTCAGCCTGCCACCCCGGATCGACAATAGGGCGTGAAGCCATCCAGCCGTGTTGCGTCCCACTCACAAAAAAGCGACTTGGGAAATGGAGCTCAGGGGCACTGCACTTCCCAAACCTGCAGAGTTCTAAACGACAACTATCGCCCCCAAATATATTGAAGTCAGGTTACGAAGAGGCGTTGAACGCAAGGCAGAATTGCAGGAAACGGATGTCAACGGGTACATCGGAATGGCCCCGATAGCACATGAAAAGCGCCAGAACGTGGACAATGATGCGGTTGGCCAAAAAGGGCGTATGCGTTTTTTCCTGAATATATTCAGGAAAAAACGCATACGCCCTTTTTGGCCAACCAAGCAAGCTGGGAGAGCAAATCAGCACTACAAAGAAATCTCTCGCCCCTCCCCTCCCCCGGGCAAAAGGGCCACGCGAAAAAAGTCTAAAAACCAGAAAGGCAGGACAGGCCACGGAGACAAGGGAGCCTTGTTAAGCTGATGGGCGGGATGTCAATGGCCAACAGCCAATCTTCACAAGTGTATCCTCTTTCCCAAAACATGTAAAACACAGAACCACAGAGCATAGGGCACTTCCACACATGGTCGTTGACCTTGGGAAAATGAAAAAATCAACCAGACACAGGGACCCCAAAGTTGAGGGCTGCTGTCTTGACAAGAACCTCGACTCCGGTACACGTTTCATATCGCAGGAAAGAGCCAAGTGGACAAAGACAAGTGGACAAGTGGACAAAGACAAGTGGACAAGTGGTGCTACGTAGGTCCAATGGAGTGTCACTCAGCCATGAAATCCACGTCATGAGGCTGGTAGCAGCATCCTGAGTAGATTTAGGTACGATCATCCTCAGTGAAATAAGTCCCACAAAAAAAGAAACTTATGTTATCACTTATCGAGGGAATGTAAAAATCGCTCCCCATGAACTGAATCCCCAAACAGAACAGAGTCACGCTTTTAGAAAACACACTTATGCCTGCTTCAGGGGAAAGGTGAGGGGGGGTGACGCATAAAACTCGAGTTTGAAATGAGCACAGATACCCTTCCGAAAACCGAATATGGAATGGACACGACCTACTCCTTGCTCAATCAACTGGACTCACCAGACCCTGTTCATCGCACAAGTATCTATTCGACTAGTAAGCATCTTAAAAGCTAAGTCTTGACATCTCTGTGTAAGTGCATCAAGTGTGTGTAAAGCGGCCTAAAAGCAGCAGTGAAAATCAGCTCAGACCCATTCTGAGGATCCATTTCCAACACAAAGAAGAAACAAGCAGGGCAAAACAGAGAGAAATTCTTCCAAAATGCGTTCAGGGACTGGGATGCAAGCAGGATTGACCACATCTACAGCCCCAGCGGCAGAAGACATAAGGCTGGACACTCTTGGGGCTGAGACGATTGGTGAGGTTGGGAAAGCAAATGCAGACCCTTGAAAGGAATCCTGCGTACTACCCATTCCATGGGTCCCAACTCTCCAGGTTCAACGCAATCTTCCGACAGCGAAAGCACTCATTGGAAACCCAGCGGATGCTACACCGTGGGATCGGGAAAGCTTTCTGAAACTCACCTCAGTTTTCATCTCCTGGTGCTCGTGCTCTCCATTCAGGCCACCTTACTAACAATCTCCCCACTTGGAGACTCAGCGCCTTTCCATGCCTCTTTCGTACCGTCTGCAATTTGTCCGCAGGATGAACTGCAAGAGGGGGAACCAATGAGAGACTCGCTGGAGGTGTTTGGTCGGGCACATGTCACTCTCATTTCCCATCACGAAGAAGAATTCACCAAAGGCTCAGCCTGCCACCCCGGATCGACAATAGGGCGTGAAGCCATCCAGCCGTGTTGCGTCCCACTCACAAAAAAGCGACTTGGGAAATGGAGCTCAGGGGCACTGCACTTCCCAAACCTGCAGAGTTCTAAACGACAACTATCGCCCCCAAATATATTGAAGTCAGGTTACGAAGAGGCGTTGAACGCAAGGCAGAATTGCAGGAAACGGATGTCAACGGGTACATCGGAATGGCCCCGATAGCACATGAAAAGCGCCAGAACGTGGACAATGATGCGGTTGGCCAAAAAGGGCGTATGCGTTTTTTCCTGAATATATTCAGGAAAAAACGCATACGCCCTTTTTGGCCAACCAAGCAAGCTGGGAGAGCAAATCAGCACTACAAAGAAATCTCTCGCCCCTCCCCTCCCCCGGGCAAAAGGGCCACGCGAAAAAAGTCTAAAAACCAGAAAGGCAGGACAGGCCACGGAGACAAGGGAGCCTTGTTAAGCTGATGGGCGGGATGTCAATGGCCAACAGCCAATCTTCACAAGTGTATCCTCTTTCCCAAAACATGTAAAACACAGAACCACAGAGCATAGGGCACTTCCACACATGGGCGTTGACCTTGGGAAAATGAAAAAAATCAACCAGACACAGGGACCCCAAAGTTGAGGGCTGCTGTCTTGACAAGAACCTCGACTCCGGTACACGTTTCATATCCCAGGAAAGAGCCAAGTGGACAAAGACAAGTGGACAAGTGGACAAAGACAAGTGGACAAGTGGTGCTACGTAGGTCCAATGGAGTGTCACTCAGCCATGAAATCCACGTCATGAGGCTGGTAGCAGCATCCTGAGTGGATTTAGGTACGATCATCCTCAGTGAAATAAGTCCCACAAAAAAGAAACTTATGTTATCACTTATCGAGGGAATGTAAAAATCGCTCCCCATGAACTGAATCCCCAAACAGAACAGAGTCACGCTTTTAGAAAACACACTTATGCCTGCTTCAGGGGAAAGGTGAGGGGGGGTGACGCATAAAACTCGAGTTTGAAATGAGCACAGATACCCTTCCGAAAACCGAATATGGAATGGACACGACCTACTCCTTGCTCAATCAACTGGACTCACCAGACCCTGTTCATCGCACAAGTATCTATTCGACTAGTAAGCATCTTAAAAGCTAAGTCTTGACATCTCTGTGTAAGTGCATCAAGTGTGTGTAAAGCGGCCTAAAAGCAGCAGTGAAAATCAGCTCAGACCCATTCTGAGGATCCATTTCCAACACAAAGAAGAAACAAGCAGGGCAAAACAGAGAGAAATTCTTCCAAAATGCGTTCAGGGACTGGGATGCAAGCAGGATTGACCACATCTACAGCCCCAGCGGCAGAAGACATAAGGCTGGACACTCTTGGGGCTGAGACGATTGGTGAGGTTGGGAAAGCAAATGCAGACCCTTGAAAGGAATCCTGCGTACTACCCATTCCATGGGTCCCAACTCTCCAGGTTCAACGCAATCTTCCGACAGCGAAAGCACTCATTGGAAACCCAGCGGATGCTACACCGTGGGATCGGGAAAGCTTTCTGAAACTCACCTCAGTTTTCATCTCCTGGTGCTCGTGCTCTCCATTCAGGCCACCTTACTAACAATCTCCCCACTTGGAGACTCAGCGCCTTTCCATGCCTCTTTCGTACCGTCTGCAATTTGTCCGCAGGATGAACTGCAAGAGGGGGAACCAATGAGAGACTCGCTGGAGGTGTTTGGTCGGGCACATGTCACTCTCATTTCCCATCACGAAGAAGAATTCACCAAAGGCTCAGCCTGCCACCCCGGATCGACAATAGGGCGTGAAGCCATCCAGCCGTGTTGCGTCCCACTCACAAAAAAGCGACTTGGGAAATGGAGCTCAGGGGCACTGCACTTCCCAAACCTGCAGAGTTCTAAACGACAACTATCGCCCCCAAATATATTGAAGTCAGGTTACGAAGAGGCGTTGAACGCAAGGCAGAATTGCAGGAAACGGATGTCAACGGGTACATCGGAATGGCCCCGATAGCACATGAAAAGCGCCAGAACGTGGACAATGATGCGGTTGGCCAAAAAGGGCGTATGCGTTTTTTCCTGAATATATTCAGGAAAAAACGCATACGCCCTTTTTGGCCAACCAAGCAAGCTGGGAGAGCAAATCAGCACTACAAAGAAATCTCTCGCCCCTCCCCTCCCCCGGGCAAAAGGGCCACGCGAAAAAAGTCTAAAAACCAGAAAGGCAGGACAGGCCACGGAGACAAGGGAGCCTTGTTAAGCTGATGGGCGGGATGTCAATGGCCAACAGCCAATCTTCACAAGTGTATCCTCTTTCCCAAAACATGTAAAACACAGAACCACAGAGCATAGGGCACTTCCACACATGGGCGTTGACCTTGGGAAAATGAAAAAAATCAACCAGACACAGGGACCCCAAAGTTGAGGGCTGCTGTCTTGACAAGAACCTCGACTCCGGTACACGTTTCATATCCCAGGAAAGAGCCAAGTGGACAAAGACAAGTGGACAAGTGGACAAAGACAAGTGGACAAGTGGTGCTACGTAGGTCCAATGGAGTGTCACTCAGCCATGAAATCCACGTCATGAGGCTGGTAGCAGCATCCTGAGTGGATTTAGGTACGATCATCCTCAGTGAAATAAGTCCCACAAAAAAGAAACTTATGTTATCACTTATCGAGGGAATGTAAAAATCGCTCCCCATGAACTGAATCCCCAAACAGAACAGAGTCACGCTTTTAGAAAACACACTTATGCCTGCTTCAGGGGAAAGGTGAGGGGGGGTGACGCATAAAACTCGAGTTTGAAATGAGCACAGATACCCTTCCGAAAACCGAATATGGAATGGACACGACCTACTCCTTGCTCAATCAACTGGACTCACCAGACCCTGTTCATCGCACAAGTATCTATTCGACTAGTAAGCATCTTAAAAGCTAAGTCTTGACATCTCTGTGTAAGTGCATCAAGTGTGTGTAAAGCGGCCTAAAAGCAGCAGTGAAAATCAGCTCAGACCCATTCTGAGGATCCATTTCCAACACAAAGAAGAAACAAGCAGGGCAAAACAGAGAGAAATTCTTCCAAAATGCGTTCAGGGACTGGGATGCAAGCAGGATTGACCACATCTACAGCCCCAGCGGCAGAAGACATAAGGCTGGACACTCTTGGGGCTGAGACGATTGGTGAGGTTGGGAAAGCAAATGCAGACCCTTGAAAGGAATCCTGCGTACTACCCATTCCATGGGTCCCAACTCTCCAGGTTCAACGCAATCTTCCGACAGCGAAAGCACTCATTGGAAACCCAGCGGATGCTACACCGTGGGATCGGGAAAGCTTTCTGAAACTCACCTCAGTTTTCATCTCCTGGTGCTCGTGCTCTCCATTCAGGCCACCTTACTAACAATCTCCCCACTTGGAGACTCAGCGCCTTTCCATGCCTCTTTCGTACCGTCTGCAATTTGTCCGCAGGATGAACTGCAAGAGGGGGAACCAATGAGAGACTCGCTGGAGGTGTTTGGTCGGGCACATGTCACTCTCATTTCCCATCACGAAGAAGAATTCACCAAAGGCTCAGCCTGCCACCCCGGATCGACAATAGGGCGTGAAGCCATCCAGCCGTGTTGCGTCCCACTCACAAAAAAGCGACTTGGGAAATGGAGCTCAGGGGCACTGCACTTCCCAAACCTGCAGAGTTCTAAACGACAACTATCGCCCCCAAATATATTGAAGTCAGGTTACGAAGAGGCGTTGAACGCAAGGCAGAATTGCAGGAAACGGATGTCAACGGGTACATCGGAATGGCCCCGATAGCACATGAAAAGCGCCAGAACGTGGACAATGATGCGGTTGGCCAAAAAGGGCGTATGCGTTTTTTCCTGAATATATTCAGGAAAAAACGCATACGCCCTTTTTGGCCAACCAAGCAAGCTGGGAGAGCAAATCAGCACTACAAAGAAATCTCTCGCCCCTCCCCTCCCCCGGGCAAAAGGGCCACGCGAAAAAAGTCTAAAAACCAGAAAGGCAGGACAGGCCACGGAGACAAGGGAGCCTTGTTAAGCTGATGGGCGGGATGTCAATGGCCAACAGCCAATCTTCACAAGTGTATCCTCTTTCCCAAAACATGTAAAACACAGAACCACAGAGCATAGGGCACTTCCACACATGGGCGTTGACCTTGGGAAAATGAAAAAAATCAACCAGACACAGGGACCCCAAAGTTGAGGGCTGCTGTCTTGACAAGAACCTCGACTCCGGTACACGTTTCATATCCCAGGAAAGAGCCAAGTGGACAAAGACAAGTGGACAAGTGGACAAAGACAAGTGGACAAGTGGTGCTACGTAGGTCCAATGGAGTGTCACTCAGCCATGAAATCCACGTCATGAGGCTGGTAGCAGCATCCTGAGTGGATTTAGGTACGATCATCCTCAGTGAAATAAGTCCCACAAAAAAGAAACTTATGTTATCACTTATCGAGGGAATGTAAAAATCGCTCCCCATGAACTGAATCCCCAAACAGAACAGAGTCACGCTTTTAGAAAACACACTTATGCCTGCTTCAGGGGAAAGGTGAGGGGGGGTGACGCATAAAACTCGAGTTTGAAATGAGCACAGATACCCTTCCGAAAACCGAATATGGAATGGACACGACCTACTCCTTGCTCAATCAACTGGACTCACCAGACCCTGTTCATCGCACAAGTATCTATTCGACTAGTAAGCATCTTAAAAGCTAAGTCTTGACATCTCTGTGTAAGTGCATCAAGTGTGTGTAAAGCGGCCTAAAAGCAGCAGTGAAAATCAGCTCAGACCCATTCTGAGGATCCATTTCCAACACAAAGAAGAAACAAGCAGGGCAAAACAGAGAGAAATTCTTCCAAAATGCGTTCAGGGACTGGGATGCAAGCAGGATTGACCACATCTACAGCCCCAGCGGCAGAAGACATAAGGCTGGACACTCTTGGGGCTGAGACGATTGGTGAGGTTGGGAAAGCAAATGCAGACCCTTGAAAGGAATCCTGCGTACTACCCATTCCATGGGTCCCAACTCTCCAGGTTCAACGCAATCTTCCGACAGCGAAAGCACTCATTGGAAACCCAGCGGATGCTACACCGTGGGATCGGGAAAGCTTTCTGAAACTCACCTCAGTTTTCATCTCCTGGTGCTCGTGCTCTCCATTCAGGCCACCTTACTAACAATCTCCCCACTTGGAGACTCAGCGCCTTTCCATGCCTCTTTCGTACCGTCTGCAATTTGTCCGCAGGATGAACTGCAAGAGGGGGAACCAATGAGAGACTCGCTGGAGGTGTTTGGTCGGGCACATGTCACTCTCATTTCCCATCACGAAGAAGAATTCACCAAAGGCTCAGCCTGCCACCCCGGATCGACAATAGGGCGTGAAGCCATCCAGCCGTGTTGCGTCCCACTCACAAAAAAGCGACTTGGGAAATGGAGCTCAGGGGCACTGCACTTCCCAAACCTGCAGAGTTCTAAACGACAACTATCGCCCCCAAATATATTGAAGTCAGGTTACGAAGAGGCGTTGAACGCAAGGCAGAATTGCAGGAAACGGATGTCAACGGGTACATCGGAATGGCCCCGATAGCACATGAAAAGCGCCAGAACGTGGACAATGATGCGGTTGGCCAAAAAGGGCGTATGCGTTTTTTCCTGAATATATTCAGGAAAAAACGCATACGCCCTTTTTGGCCAACCAAGCAAGCTGGGAGAGCAAATCAGCACTACAAAGAAATCTCTCGCCCCTCCCCTCCCCCGGGCAAAAGGGCCACGCGAAAAAAGTCTAAAAACCAGAAAGGCAGGACAGGCCACGGAGACAAGGGAGCCTTGTTAAGCTGATGGGCGGGATGTCAATGGCCAACAGCCAATCTTCACAAGTGTATCCTCTTTCCCAAAACATGTAAAACACAGAACCACAGAGCATAGGGCACTTCCACACATGGGCGTTGACCTTGGGAAAATGAAAAAAATCAACCAGACACAGGGGCCCCAAAGTTGAGGGCTGCTGTCTTGACAAGAACCTCGACTCCGGTACACGTTTCATATCCCAGGAAAGAGCCAAGTGGACAAAGACAAGTGGACAAGTGGACAAAGACAAGTGGACAAGTGGTGCTACGTAGGTCCAATGGAGTGTCACTCAGCCATGAAATCCACGTCATGAGGCTGGTAGCAGCATCCTGAGTGGATTTAGGTACGATCATCCTCAGTGAAATAAGTCCCACAAAAAAGAAACTTATGTTATCACTTATCGAGGGAATGTAAAAATCGCTCCCCATGAACTGAATCCCCAAACAGAACAGAGTCGCGCTTTTAGAAAACACACTTATGCCTGCTTCAGGGGAAAGGTGAGGGGGGGTGACGCATAAAACTCGAGTTTGAAATGAGCACAGATACCCTTCCGAAAACCGAATATGGAATGGACACGACCTACTCCTTGCTCAATCAACTGGACTCACCAGACCCTGTTCATCGCACAAGTATCTATTCGACTAGTAAGCATCTTAAAAGCTAAGTCTTGACATCTCTGTGTAAGTGCATCAAGTGTGTGTAAAGCGGCCTAAAAGCAGCAGTGAAAATCAGCTCAGACCCATTCTGAGGATCCATTTCCAACACAAAGAAGAAACAAGCAGGGCAAAACAGAGAGAAATTCTTCCAAAATGCGTTCAGGGACTGGGATGCAAGCAGGATTGACCACATCTACAGCCCCAGCGGCAGAAGACATAAGGCTGGACACTCTTGGGGCTGAGACGATTGGTGAGGTTGGGAAAGCAAATGCAGACCCTTGAAAGGAATCCTGCGTACTACCCATTCCATGGGTCCCAACTCTCCAGGTTCAACGCAATCTTCCGACAGCGAAAGCACTCATTGGAAACCCAGCGGATGCTACACCGTGGGATCGGGAAAGCTTTCTGAAACTCACCTCAGTTTTCATCTCCTGGTGCTCGTGCTCTCCATTCAGGCCACCTTACTAACAATCTCCCCACTTGGAGACTCAGCGCCTTTCCATGCCTCTTTCGTACCGTCTGCAATTTGTCCGCAGGATGAACTGCAAGAGGGGGAACCAATGAGAGACTCGCTGGAGGTGTTTGGTCGGGCACATGTCACTCTCATTTCCCATCACGAAGAAGAATTCACCAAAGGCTCAGCCTGCCACCCCGGATCGACAATAGGGCGTGAAGCCATCCAGCCGTGTTGCGTCCCACTCACAAAAAAGCGACTTGGGAAATGGAGCTCAGGGGCACTGCACTTCCCAAACCTGCAGAGTTCTAAACGACAACTATCGCCCCCAAATATATTGAAGTCAGGTTACGAAGAGGCGTTGAACGCAAGGCAGAATTGCAGGAAACGGATGTCAACGGGTACATCGGAATGGCCCCGATAGCACATGAAAAGCGCCAGAACGTGGACAATGATGCGGTTGGCCAAAAAGGGCGTATGCGTTTTTTCCTGAATATATTCAGGAAAAAACGCATACGCCCTTTTTGGCCAACCAAGCAAGCTGGGAGAGCAAATCAGCACTACAAAGAAATCTCTCGCCCCTCCCCTCCCCCGGGCAAAAGGGCCACGCGAAAAAAGTCTAAAAACCAGAAAGGCAGGACAGGCCACGGAGACAAGGGAGCCTTGTTAAGCTGATGGGCGGGATGTCAATGGCCAACAGCCAATCTTCACAAGTGTATCCTCTTTCCCAAAACATGTAAAACACAGAACCACAGAGCATAGGGCACTTCCACACATGGGCGTTGACCTTGGGAAAATGAAAAAAATCAACCAGACACAGGGGCCCCAAAGTTGAGGGCTGCTGTCTTGACAAGAACCTCGACTCCGGTACACGTTTCATATCCCAGGAAAGAGCCAAGTGGACAAAGACAAGTGGACAAGTGGACAAAGACAAGTGGACAAGTGGTGCTACGTAGGTCCAATGGAGTGTCACTCAGCCATGAAATCCACGTCATGAGGCTGGTAGCAGCATCCTGAGTGGATTTAGGTACGATCATCCTCAGTGAAATAAGTCCCACAAAAAAGAAACTTATGTTATCACTTATCGAGGGAATGTAAAAATCGCTCCCCATGAACTGAATCCCCAAACAGAACAGAGTCGCGCTTTTAGAAAACACACTTATGCCTGCTTCAGGGGAAAGGTGAGGGGGGGTGACGCATAAAACTCGAGTTTGAAATGAGCACAGATACCCTTCCGAAAACCGAATATGGAATGGACACGACCTACTCCTTGCTCAATCAACTGGACTCACCAGACCCTGTTCATCGCACAAGTATCTATTCGACTAGTAAGCATCTTAAAAGCTAAGTCTTGACATCTCTGTGTAAGTGCATCAAGTGTGTGTAAAGCGGCCTAAAAGCAGCAGTGAAAATCAGCTCAGACCCATTCTGAGGATCCATTTCCAACACAAAGAAGAAACAAGCAGGGCAAAACAGAGAGAAATTCTTCCAAAATGCGTTCAGGGACTGGGATGCAAGCAGGATTGACCACATCTACAGCCCCAGCGGCAGAAGACATAAGGCTGGACACTCTTGGGGCTGAGACGATTGGTGAGGTTGGGAAAGCAAATGCAGACCCTTGAAAGGAATCCTGCGTACTACCCATTCCATGGGTCCCAACTCTCCAGGTTCAACGCAATCTTCCGACAGCGAAAGCACTCATTGGAAACCCAGCGGATGCTACACCGTGGGATCGGGAAAGCTTTCTGAAACTCACCTCAGTTTTCATCTCCTGGTGCTCGTGCTCTCCATTCAGGCCACCTTACTAACAATCTCCCCACTTGGAGACTCAGCGCCTTTCCATGCCTCTTTCGTACCGTCTGCAATTTGTCCGCAGGATGAACTGCAAGAGGGGGAACCAATGAGAGACTCGCTGGAGGTGTTTGGTCGGGCACATGTCACTCTCATTTCCCATCACGAAGAAGAATTCACCAAAGGCTCAGCCTGCCACCCCGGATCGACAATAGGGCGTGAAGCCATCCAGCCGTGTTGCGTCCCACTCACAAAAAAGCGACTTGGGAAATGGAGCTCAGGGGCACTGCACTTCCCAAACCTGCAGAGTTCTAAACGACAACTATCGCCCCCAAATATATTGAAGTCAGGTTACGAAGAGGCGTTGAACGCAAGGCAGAATTGCAGGAAACGGATGTCAACGGGTACATCGGAATGGCCCCGATAGCACATGAAAAGCGCCAGAACGTGGACAATGATGCGGTTGGCCAAAAAGGGCGTATGCGTTTTTTCCTGAATATATTCAGGAAAAAACGCATACGCCCTTTTTGGCCAACCAAGCAAGCTGGGAGAGCAAATCAGCACTACAAAGAAATCTCTCGCCCCTCCCCTCCCCCGGGCAAAAGGGCCACGCGAAAAAAGTCTAAAAACCAGAAAGGCAGGACAGGCCACGGAGACAAGGGAGCCTTGTTAAGCTGATGGGCGGGATGTCAATGGCCAACAGCCAATCTTCACAAGTGTATCCTCTTTCCCAAAACATGTAAAACACAGAACCACAGAGCATAGGGCACTTCCACACATGGGCGTTGACCTTGGGAAAATGAAAAAAATCAACCAGACACAGGGGCCCCAAAGTTGAGGGCTGCTGTCTTGACAAGAACCTCGACTCCGGTACACGTTTCATATCCCAGGAAAGAGCCAAGTGGACAAAGACAAGTGGACAAGTGGACAAAGAAAAGTGGACAAGTGGTGCTACGTAGGTCCAATGGAGTGTCACTCAGCCATGAAATCCACGTCATGAGGCTGGTAGCAGCATCCTGAGTGGATTTAGGTACGATCATCCTCAGTGAAATAAGTCCCACAAAAAAGAAACTTATGTTATCACTTATCGAGGGAATGTAAAAATCGCTCCCCATGAACTGAATCCCCAAACAGAACAGAGTCGCGCTTTTAGAAAACACACTTATGCCTGCTTCAGGGGAAAGGTGAGGGGGGGTGACGCATAAAACTCGAGTTTGAAATGAGCACAGATACCCTTCCGAAAACCGAATATGGAATGGACACGACCTACTCCTTGCTCAATCAACTGGACTCACCAGACCCTGTTCATCGCACAAGTATCTATTCGACTAGTAAGCATCTTAAAAGCTAAGTCTTGACATCTCTGTGTAAGTGCATCAAGTGTGTGTAAAGCGGCCTAAAAGCAGCAGTGAAAATCAGCTCAGACCCATTCTGAGGATCCATTTCCAACACAAAGAAGAAACAAGCAGGGCAAAACAGAGAGAAATTCTTCCAAAATGCGTTCAGGGACTGGGATGCAAGCAGGATTGACCACATCTACAGCCCCAGCGGCAGAAGACATAAGGCTGGACACTCTTGGGGCTGAGACGATTGGTGAGGTTGGGAAAGCAAATGCAGACCCTTGAAAGGAATCCTGCGTACTACCCATTCCATGGGTCCCAACTCTCCAGGTTCAACGCAATCTTCCGACAGCGAAAGCACTCATTGGAAACCCAGCGGATGCTACACCGTGGGATCGGGAAAGCTTTCTGAAACTCACCTCAGTTTTCATCTCCTGGTGCTCGTGCTCTCCATTCAGGCCACCTTACTAACAATCTCCCCACTTGGAGACTCAGCGCCTTTCCATGCCTCTTTCGTACCGTCTGCAATTTGTCCGCAGGATGAACTGCAAGAGGGGGAACCAATGAGAGACTCGCTGGAGGTGTTTGGTGGGGCACATGTCACTCTCATTTCCCATCACGAAGAAGAATTCACCAAAGGCTCAGCCTGCCACCCCGGATCGACAATAGGGCGTGAAGCCATCCAGCCGTGTTGCGTCCCACTCACAAAAAAGCGACTTGGGAAATGGAGCTCAGGGGCACTGCACTTCCCAAACCTGCAGAGTTCTAAACGACAACTATCGCCCCCAAATATATTGAAGTCAGGTTACGAAGAGGCGTTGAACGCAAGGCAGAATTGCAGGAAACGGATGTCAACGGGTACATCGGAATGGCCCCGATAGCACATGAAAAGCGCCAGAATGTGGACAATGATGCGGTTGGCCAAAAAGGGCGTATGCGTTTTTTCCTGAATATATTCAGGAAAAAACGCATACGCCCTTTTTGGCCAACCAAGCAAGCTGGGAGAGCCAATCAGCACTACAAAGAAATCTCTCGCCCCCCCCCCCGGGCAAAAGGGCCACGCGAAAACAGTCTAAAAACCAGAAAGGCAGGACAGGCCATGGAGACATGGGAGCCTTGTTAAGCTGATGGGCGGGATGTCAATGGCCAACAGCCAATATTCACAAGTGTATCCTCTTTCCCAAAACATGTAAAACACAGAACCACAGAGCATAGGGCACTTCCACACATGGGCGTTGACCTTGGGAAAATGAAAAAATCAACCAGACACAGGGACCCCAAAGTTGAGGGCTGCTGTCTTGACAAGAACCTCGACTCCGGTACACGTTTCATATCCCAGGAAAGAGCCAAGTGGACAAAGACAAGTGGACAAGTGGTGCCACGTAGGTCCAATGGAGTGTCACTCAGCCATGAAATCCACGTCATGAGGCTGGTAGCAGCATCCTGAGTGGATTTAGGTACGATCATCCTCAGTGAAATAAGTCCCACAAAAAAGAAACTTATGTTATCACTTATCGAGGGAATGTAAAAATCGCTCCCCATGAACTGAATCCCCAAACAGAACAGAGTCACGCTTTTAGAAAACACACTTATGCCTGCTTCAGGGGAAAGGTGAGGGGGGGTGACGCATAAAACTCGAGTTTGAAATGAGCACAGATACCCTTCCGAAAACCGAATATGGAATGGACACGACCTACTCCTTGCTCAATCAACTGGACTCACCAGACCCTGTTCATCGCACAAGTATCTATCCGACTAGTAAGCATCTTAAAAGCTAAGTCTTGACATCTCTGTGTAAGTGCATCAAGTGTGTGTAAAGCGGCCTAAAAGCAGCAGTGAAAATCAGCTCAGACCCATTCTGAGGATCCATTTCCAACACAAAGAAGAAACAAGCAGGGCAAAACAGAGAGAAATTCTTCCAAAATGCGTTCAGGGACTGGGATGCAAGCAGGATTGACCACATCTACAGCCCCAGCGGCAGAAGACATAAGGCTGGACACTCTTGGGGCTGAGACGATTGGTGAGGTTGGGAAAGCAAATGCAGACCCTTGAAAGGAATCCTGCGTACTACCCATTCCATGGGTCCCAACTCTCCAGGTTCAACGCAATCTTCCGACAGCGAAAGCACTCATTGGAAACCCAGCGGATGCTACACCGTGGGATCGGGAAAGCTTTCTGAAACTCACCTCAGTTTTCATCTCCTGGTGCTCGTGCTCTCCATTCAGGCCACCTTACTAACAATCTCCCCACTTGGAGACTCAGCGCCTTTCCATCCCTCTTTCGTACCGTCTGCAATTTGTCCGCAGGATGAACTGCAAGAGGGGGAACCAATGAGAGACTCGCTGGAGGTGTTTGGTCGGGCACATGTCACTCTCATTTCCCATCACGAAGAAGAATTCACCAAAGGCTCAGCCTGCCACCCCGGATCGACAATAGGGCGTGAAGCCATCCAGCCGTGTTGCGTCCCACTCACAAAAAAGCGACTTGGGAAATGGAGCTCAGGGGCACTGCACTTCCCAAACCTGCAGAGTTCTAAACGACAACTATCGCCCCCAAATATATTGAAGTCAGGTTACGAAGAGGCGTTGAACGCAAGGCAGAATTGCAGGAAACGGATGTCAACGGGTACATCGGAATGGCCCCGATAGCACATGAAAAGCGCCAGAACGTGGACAATGATGCGGTTGGCCAAAAAGGGTGTATGCGTTTTTTCCTGAATATATTCAGGAAAAAACGCATACGCCGTTTTGGGCCAACCAAGCAAGCTGGGAGAGCAAATCAGCACTACAAAGAAATCTCTCACCCCCACCCCCGGGCAAAAGGGCCACGCGAAAAAAGTCTAAAAACCAGAAAGGCAGGACAGGCCACGGAGACAAGGGAGCCTTGTTAAGCTGATGGGCGGGATGTCAATGGCCAATAGCCAATCTTCACAAGTGTATCCTCTTTCCCAAAACATGTAAAACACAGAACCACAGAGCATAGGGCACTTCCACACATGGGCGTTGACCTTGGGAAAATGAAAAAATCAACCAGACACAGGGACCCCAAAGTTGAGGGCTGCTGTCTTGACAAGAACCTCGACTCCGGTACACGTTTCATATCCCAGGAAAGAGCCGAGTGGACAAAGACAAGTGGACTACTGGACAAATACAAGTGGACAAGTGGTGCTACGTAGGTCCAATGGAGTGTCACTCAGCCATGAAATCCACGTCATGAGGCTGGTAGCAGCATCCTGAGTGGATTTAGGTACGATCATCCTCAGTGAAATAAGTCCCACAAAAAAGACACTTATGTTATCACTTATCGAGGGAATGTAAAAATCGCTCCCCATGAACTGAATCCCCAAACAGAACAGAGTCACGCTTTTAGAAAACACACTTATGCCTGCTTCAGGGGAAAGGTGAGGGGGGGTGACGCATAAAACTCGAGTTTGAAATGAGCACAGATACCCTTCCGAAAACCGAATATGGAATGGACACGACCTACTCCTTGCTCAATCAACTGGACTCACCAGACCCTGTTCATCGCACAAGTATCTATTCGACTAGTAAGCATCTTAAAAGCTAAGTCTTGACATCTCTGTGTAAGTGCATCAAGTGTGTGTAAAGCGGCCTAAAAGCAGCAGTGAAAATCAGCTCAGACCCATTCTGAGGATCCATTTCCAACACAAAGAAGAAACAAGCAGGGCAAAACAGAGAGAAATTCTTCCAAAATGCGTTCAGGGACTGGGATGCAAGCAGGATTGACCACATCTACAGCCCCAGCGGCAGAAGACATAAGGCTGGACACTCGGGGCTGAGACGATTGGTGAGGTTGGGAAAGCAAATGCAGACCCTTGAAAGGAATCCTGCGTACTACCCATTCCATGGGTCCCAACTCTCCAGGTTCAACGCAATCTTCCGACACCGAAAGCACTCATTGGAAACCCAGCGGATGCTACACCGTGGGATCGGGAAAGCTTTCTGAAACTCACCTCAGTTTTCATCTCCTGGTGCTCGTGCTCTCCATTCAGGCCACCTTACTAACAATCTCCCCACTTGGAGACTCAGCGCCTTTCCATGCCTCTTTCGTACCGTCTGCAATTTGTCCGCAGGATGAACTGGAAGAGGGGGAACCAATGAGAGACTCGCTGGAGGTGTTTGGTCGGGCACATGTCACTCTCATTTCCCATCACGAAGAAGAATTCACCAAAGGCTCAGCCTGCCACCCCGGATCGACAATAGGGCGTGAAGCCATCCAGCCGTGTTGCGGCCCACTCACAAAAAAGCGACTTGAGAAATGGAGCTCAGGGGCCCTGCACTTCCCAAACCTGCAGAGTTCTAAACGACAACTATCGCCCCCAAATATATTGAAGTCAGGTTACGAAGAGGCGTTGAACGCAAGGCAGAATTGCAGGAAACGGATGTCAACGGGTACATCGGAATGGCCCCGATAGCACATGAAAAGCGCCAGAATGTGGACAATGATGCGGTTGGCCAAAAAGGGCGTATGCGTTTTTTCCTGAATATATTCAGGAAAAAACGCATACGCCCTTTTTGGCCAACCAAGCAAGCTGGGAGAGCCAATCAGCACTACAAAGAAATCTCTCGCCCCCCCCCCCCGGGTAAAAGGGCCACGCGAAAAGAGTCTAAAAACCAGAAAGGCAGGACAGGCCATGGAGACAAGGGAGCCTTGTTAAGCTGATGGGCGGGATGTCAATGGCCAACAGCCAATCTTCACAAGTGTATCCTCTTTCCCAAAACATGTAAAACACAGAACCACAGAGCATAGGGCACTTCCACACATGGGCGTTGACCTTGGGAAAATGAAAAAATCAACCAGACACAGGGACCCCAAAGTTGAGGGCTGCTGTCTTGACAAGAACCTCGACTCCGGTACACGTTTCATATCCCAGGAAAGAGCCAAGTGGACAAAGACAAGTGGACAAGTGGTGCTACGTAGGTCCAATGGAGTGTCACTCAGCCATGAAATCCACGTCATGAGGCTGGTAGCAGCATCCTGAGTGGATTTATGTACGATCATCCTCAGTGAAATAAGTCCCACAAAAAAGAAACTTATGTTATCACTTATCGAGGGAATGTAAAAATCGCTCCCCATGAACTGAATCCCCAAACAGAACAGAGTCACGCTTTTAGAAAACACACTTATGCCTGCTTCAGGGGAAAGGTGAGGGGGGGTGACGCATAAAACTCGAGTTTGAAATGAGCACAGATACCCTTCCGAAAACCGAATATGGAATGGACACGACCTACTCCTTGCTCAATCAACTGGACTCACCAGACCCTGTTCATCGCACAAGTATCTATCCGACTAGTAAGCATCTTAAAAGCTAAGTCTTGACATCTCTGTGTAAGTGCATCAAGTGTGTGTAAAGCGGCCTAAAAGCAGCAGTGAAAATCAGCTCAGACCCATTCTGAGGATCCATTTCCAACACAAAGAAGAAACAAGCAGGGCAAAACAGAGAGAAATTCTTCCAAAATGCGTTCAGGGACTGGGATGCAAGCAGGATTGACCACATCTACAGCCCCAGCGGCAGAAGACATAAGGCTGGACACTCTTGGGGCTGAGACGATTGGTGAGGTTGGGAAAGCAAATGCAGACCCTTGAAAGGAATCCTGCGTACTACCCATTCCATGGGTCCCAACTCTCCAGGTTCAACGCAATCTTCCGACAGCGAAAGCACTCATTGGAAACCCAGCGGATGCTACACCGTGGGATCGGGAAAGCTTTCTGAAACTCACCTCAGTTTTCATCTCCTGGTGCTCGTGCTCTCCATTCAGGCCACCTTACTAACAATCTCCCCACTTGGAGACTCAGCGCCTTTCCATGGCTCTTTCGTACCGTCTGCAATTTGTCCGCAGGATGAACTGCAAGAGGGGGAACCAATGAGAGACTCGCTGGAGGTGTTTGGTCGGGCACATGTCACTCTCATTTCCCATCACGAAGAAGAATTCACCAAAGGCTCAGCCTGCCACCCCGGATCGACAATAGGGCGTGAAACCATCCAGCCGTGTTGCGTCCCACTCACAAAAAAGCGACTTGGGAAATGGAGCTCAGGGGCACTGCACTTCCCAAACCTGCAGAGTTCTAAACGACAACTATCGCCCCCAAATATATTGAAGTCAGGTTACGAAGAGGCGTTGAACGCAAGGCAGAATTGCAGGAAACGGATGTCAACGGGTACATCGGAATGGCCCCGATAGCACATGAAAAGCGCCAGAACGTGGACAATGATGCGGTTGGCCAAAAAGGGCGTATGCGTTTTTTCCTGAATATATTCAGGAAAAAACGCATACGCCCTTTTTGGCCAACCAAGCAAGCTGGGAGAGCAAATCAGCACTACAAAGAAATCTCTCGCCCCCCACCCCCCCCGGGCAAAAGGGCCACGCGAAAAAAGTCTAAAAACCAGAAAGGCAGGACAGGCCACGGAGACAAGGGAGCCTTGTTAAGCTGATGGGCGGGATGTCAATGGCCAATAGCCAATCTTCACAAGTATATCCTCTTTCCCAAAACATGTAAAACACAGAACCACAGAGCATAGGGCACTTCCACACATGGGCGTTGACCTTGGGAAAATGAAAAAATCAACCAGACACAGGGACCCCAAAGTTGAGGGCTGCTGTCTTGACAAGAACCTCGACTCCAGTACACGTTTCATATCCCAGGAAAGAGCCGAGTGGACAAAGACAAGTGGACTACTGGACAAAGACAAGTGGACAAGTGGTGCTACGTAGGTCCAATGGAGTGTCACTCAGCCATGAAATCCACGTCATGAGGCTGGTAGCAGCATCCTGAGTGGATTTAGGTACGATCATCCTCAGTGAAATAAGTCCCACAAAAAAGAAACTTATGTTATCACTTATCGAGGGAATGTAAAAATCGCTCCCCATGAACTGAATCCCCAAACAGAACAGAGTCACGCTTTTAGAAAACACACTTATGCCTGCTTCAGGGGAAAGGTGAGGGGGGGTGACGCATAAAACTCGAGTTTGAAATGAGCACAGATACCCTTCCGAAAACCGAATATGGAATGGACACGACCTACTCCTTGCTCAATCAACTGGACTCACCAGACCCTGTTCATCGCACAAGTATCTCTTCGACTAGTAAGCATCTTAAAAGCTAAGTCTTGACATCTCTGTGTAAGTGCATCAAGTGTGTGTAAAGCGGCCTAAAAGCAGCAGTGAAAATCAGCTCAGACCCATTCTGAGGATCCATTTCCAACACAAAGAAGAAACAAGCAGGGCAAAACAGAGAGAAATTCTTCCAAAATGCGTTCAGGGACTGGGATGCAAGCAGGATTGACCACATCTACAGCCCCAGCGGCAGAAGACATAAGGCTGGACACTCTTGGGGCTGAGACGATTGGTGAGGTTGGGAAAGCAAATGCAGACCCTTGAAAGGAATCCTGCGTACTACCCATTCCATGGGTCCCAACTCTCCAGGTTCAACGCAATCTTCCGACAGCGAAAGCACTCATTGGAAACCCAGCGGATGCTACACCGTGGGATCGGGAAAGCTTTCTGAAACTCACCTCAGTTTTCATCTCCTGGTGCTCGTGCTCTCCATTCAGGCCACCTTACTAACAATCTCCCCACTTGGAGACTCAGCGCCTTTCCATGCCTCTTTCGTACCGTCTGCAATTTGTCCGCAGGATGAACTGGAAGAGGGGGAACCAATGAGAGACTCGCTGGAGGTGTTAGGTCGGGCACATGTCACTCTCATTTCCCATCACGAAGAAGAATTCACCAAAGGCTCAGCCTGCCACCCCGGATCGACAATAGGGCGTGAAGCCATCCAGCCGTGTTGCGGCCCACTCACAAAAAAGCGACTTGGGAAATGGAGCTCAGGGGCACTGCACTTCCCAAACCTGCAGAGTTCTAAACGACAACTATCGCCCCCAAATATATTGAAGTCAGGTTACGAAGAGGCGTTGAACGCAAGGCAGAATTGCAGGAAACGGATGTCAACGGGTACATCGGAATGGCCCCGATAGCACATGAAAAGCGCCAGAATGTGGACAATGATGCGGTTGGCCAAAAAGGGCGTATGCGTTTTTTCCTGAATATATTCAGGAAAAAACGCATACGCCCTTTTTGGCCAACCAAGCAAGCTGGGAGAGCCAATCAGCACTACAAAGAAATCTCTCGCCCCCCCCCCCCGGGCAAAAGGGCCACGCGAAAAGAGTCTAAAAACCAGAAAGGCAGGACAGGCCATGGAGACAAGGGAGCCTTGTTAAGCTGATGGGCGGGATGTCAATGGCCAACAGCCAATCTTCACAAGTGTATCCTCTTTCCCAAAACATGTAAAACACAGAACCACAGAGCATAGGGCACTTCCACACATGGGCGTTGACCTTGGGAAAATGAAAAAATCAACCAGACACAGGGACCCCAAAGTTGAGGGCTGCTGTCTTGACAAGAACCTCGACTCCGGTACACGTTTCATATCCCAGGAAAGAGCCAAGTGGACAAAGACAAGTGGACAAGTGGTGCTACGTAGGTCCAATGGAGTGTCACTCAGCCATGAAATCCACGTCATGAGGCTGGTAGCAGCATCCTGAGTGGATTTAGGTACGATCATCCTCAGTGAAATAAGTCCCACAAAAAAGAAACTTATGTTATCACTTATCGAGGGAATGTAAAAATCGCTCCCCATGAACTGAATCCCCAAACAGAACAGAGTCACGCTTTTAGAAAACACACTTATGCCTGCTTCAGGGGAAAGGTGAGGGGGGGTGACGCATAAAACTCGAGTTTGAAATGAGCACAGATACCCTTCCGAAAACCGAATATGGAATGGACACGACCTACTCCTTGCTCAATCAACTGGACTCACCAGACCCTGTTCATCGCACAAGTATCTATTCGACTAGTAAGCATCTTAAAAGCTAAGTCTTGACATCTCTGTGTAAGTGCATCAAGTGTGTGTAAAGCAGCCTAAAAGCAGCAGTGAAAATCAGCTCAGACCCATTCTGAGGATCCATTTCCAACACAAAGAAGAAACAAGCAGGGCAAAACAGAGAGAAATTCTTCCAAAATGCGTTCAGGGACTGGGATGCAAGCAGGATTGACCACATCTACAGCCCCAGCGGCAGAAGACATAAGGCTGGACACTCGGGGCTGAGACGATTGGTGAGGTTGCGAAAGCAAATGCAGACCCTTGAAAGGAATCCTGCGTACTACCCATTCCATGGGTCCCAACTCTACAGGTTCAACGCAATCTTCCGACAGCGAAAGCACTCATTGGAAACCCAGCGGATGCTACACCGTGGGATCGGGAAAGCTTTCTGAAACTCACCTCAGTTTTCATCTCCTGGTGCTCGTGCTCTCCATTCAGGCCACCTTACGAACAATCTCCCCACTTGGAGACTCAGCGCCTTTCCATGCCTCTTTCGTACCGTCTGCAATTTGTCCGCAGGATGAACTGGAAGAGGGGGAACCAATGAGAGACTCGCTGGAGGTGTTTGGTCGGGCACATGTCACTCTCATTTCCCATCACGAAGAAGAATTCACCAAAGGCTCAGCCTGCCACCCCGGATCGACAATAGGGCGTGAAGCCATCCAGCCGTGTTGCGTCCCACTCACAAAAAAGCGACTTGGGAAATGGAGCTCAGGGGCACTGCACTTCCCAAACCTGCAGAGTTCTAAACGACAACTATCGCCCCCAAATATATTGAAGTCAGGTTACGAAGAGGCGTTGAACGCAAGGCAGAATTGCAGGAAACGGATGTCAACGGGTACATCGGAATGGCCCCGATAGCACATGAAAAGCGCCAGAATGTGGACAATGATGCGGTTGGCCAAAAAGGGCGTATGCGTTTTTTCCTGAATATATTCAGGAAAAAACGCATACGCCCTTTTTGGCCAACCAAGCAAGCTGGGAGAGCCAATCAGCACTACAAAGAAATCTCTCGCCCCCCCCCCCCCGGGGAAAAGGGCCACGCGAAAAGAGTCTAAAAACCAGAAAGGCAGGACAGGCCACGGAGACAAGGGAGCCTTGTTAAGCTGATGGGCGGGATGTCAATGGCCAACAGCCAATCTTCACAAGTGTATCCTCTTTCCCAAAACATGTAAAACACAGAACCACAGAGCATAGGGCACTTCCACACATGGGCGTTGACCTTGGGAAAATGAAAAAATCAACCAGACACAGGGACCCCAAAGTTGAGGGCTGCTGTCTTGACAAGAACCTCGACTCCGGTACACGTTTCATATCCCAGGAAAGAGCCAAGTGGACAAAGACAAGTGGACAAGTGGTGCTACGTAGGTCCAATGGAGTGTCACTCAGCCATGAAATCCACGTCATGAGGCTGGTAGCAGCATCCTGAGTGGATTTAGGTACGATCATCCTCAGTGAAATAAGTCCCACAAAAAAGAAACTTATGTTATCACTTATCGAGGGAATGTAAAAATCGCTCCCCATGAACTGAATCCCCAAACAGAACAGAGTCACGCTTTTAGAAAACACACTTATGCCTGCTTCAGGGGAAAGGTGAGGGGGGGTGACGCATAAAACTCGAGTTTGAAATGAGCACAGATACCCTTCCGAAAACCGAATATGGAATGGACACGACCTACTCCTTGCTCAATCAACTGGACTCACCAGACCCTGTTCATCGCACAAGTATCTCTTCGACTAGTAAGCATCTTAAAAGCTAAGTCTTGACATCTCTGTGTAAGTGCATCAAGTGTGTGTAAAGCGGCCTAAAAGCAGCAGTGAAAATCAGCTCAGACCCATTCTGAGGATCCATTTCCAACACAAAGAAGAAACAAGCAGGGCAAAACAGAGAGAAATTCTTCCAAAATGCGTTCAGGGACTGGGATGCAAGCAGGATTGACCACATCTACAGCCCCAGCGGCAGAAGACATAAGGCTGGACACTCTTGGGGCTGAGACGATTGGTGAGGTTGGGAAAGCAAATGCAGACCCTTGAAAGGAATCCTGCGTACTACCCATTCCATGGGTCCCAACTCTCCAGGTTCAACGCAATCTTCCGACAGCGAAAGCACTCATTGGAAACCCAGCGGATGCTACACCGTGGGATCGGGAAAGCTTTCTGAAACTCACCTCAGTTTTCATCTCCTGGTGCTCGTGCTCTCCATTCAGGCCACCTTACTAACAATCTCCCCACTTGGAGACTCAGCGCCTTTCCATGGCTCTTTCGTACTGTCTGCAATTTGTCCGCAGGATGAACTGCAAGAGGGGGAACCAATGAGAGACTCGCTGGAGGTGTTTGGTCGGGCACATGTCACTCTCATTTCCCATCACGAAGAAGAATTCACCAAAGGCTCAGCCTGCCACCCCGGATCGACAATAGGGCGTGAAGCCATCCAGCCGTGTTGCGGCCCACTCACAAAAAAGCGACTTGGGAAATGGAGCTCAGGGGCACTGCACTTCCCAAACCTGCAGAGTTCTAAACGACAACTATCGCCCCCAAATATATTGAAGTCAGGTTACGAAGAGGCGTTGAACGCAAGGCAGAATTGCAGGAAACGGATGTCAACGGGTACATCGGAATGGCCCCGATAGCACATGAAAAGCGCCAGAACGTGGACAATGATGCGGTTGGCCAAAAAGGGCGTATGCGTTTTTTCCTGAATATATTCAGGAAAAAACGCATACGCCCTTTTTGGCCAACCAAGCAAGCTGGGAGAGCAAATCAGCACTACAAAGAAATCTCTCGCCCCCCCCCCCCCGGGCAAAAGGGCCACGCAAAAAAAGCCTAAAAACCAGAAAGGCAGGACAGGCCACGGAGACAAGGGAGCCTTGTTAAGCTGATGGGCGGGATGTCAATGGCCAACAGCCAATCTTCACAAGTGTATCCTCTTTCCCAAAACATGTAAAACACAGAACCACAGAGCATAGGGCACTTCCACACATGGGCGTTGACCTTGGGAAAATGAAAAAATCAACCAGACACAGGGACCCCAAAGTTGAGGGCTGCTGTCTTGACAAGAACCTCGACTCCGGTACACGTTTCATATCCCAGGAAAGAGCCAAGTGGACAAAGACAAGTGGACAAGTGGACAAGTGGTGTTACATAGGTCCAATGGAGTGTCACTCAGCCATGAAATCCACGTCATGAGGCTGGTAGCAGCATCCTGAGTGGATTTAGGTACGATCATCCTCAGTGAAATAAGTCCCACAAAAAAGAAACTTATGTTATCACTTATCGAGGGAATGTAAAAATCGCTCCCCATGAACTGAATCCCCAAACAGAACAGAGTCACGCTTTTAGAAAACACACTTATGCCTGCTTCAGGGGAAAGGTGAGGGGGGGTGACGCATAAAACTCGAGTTTGAAATGAGCACAGATACCCTTCCGAAAACCGAATATGGAATGGACACGACCTACTCCTTGCTCAATCAACTGGACTCACCAGACCCTGTTCATCGCACAAGTATCTCTTCGACTAGTAAGCATCTTAAAAGCTAAGTCTTGACATCTCTGTGTAAGTGCATCAAGTGTGTGTAAAGCGGCCTAAAAGCGGCAGTGAAAATCAGCTCAGACCCATTCTGAGGATCCATTTCCAACACAAAGAAGAAACAAGCAGGGCAAAACAGAGAGAAATTCTTCCAAAATGCGTTCAGGGACTGGGATGCAAGCAGGATGGACCACATCTACAGCCCCAGCGGCAGAAGACATAAGGCTGGACACTCTTGGGGCTGAGACGATTGGTGAGGTTGGGAAAGCAAATGCAGACCCTTGAAAGGAATCCTGCGTACTACCCATTCCATGGGTCCCAACTCTCCAGGTTCAACGCAATCTTCCGACAGCGAAAGCACTCATTGGAAACCCAGCGGATGCTACACCGTGGGATCGGGAAAGCTTTCTGAAACTCACCTCAGTTTTCATCTCCTGGTGCTCGTGCTCTCCATTCAGGCCACCTTACTAACAATCTCCCCACTTGGAGACTCAGCGCCTTTCCATGCCTCTTTCGTACCGTCTGCAATTTGTCCGCAGGATGAACTGCAAGAGGGGGAACCAATGAGAGACTCGCTGGAGGTGTTAGGTCGGGAACATTTCACTCTCATATCCCATCACGAAGAAGAATTCACCAAAGGCTCAGCCTGCCACCCCGGATCGACAATAGGGCGTGAAGCCATCCAGCCGTGTTGCGTCCCACTCACAAAAAAGCGACTTGGGAAATGGAGCTCAGGGGCACTGCACTTCCCAAACCTGCAGAGTTCTAAACGACAACTATCGCCCCCAAATATATTGAAGTCAGGTTACGAAGAGGCGTTGAACGCAAGGCAGAATTGCAGGAAACGGATGTCAACGGGTACAACGGAATGGCCCCGATAGCACATGAAAAGCGCCAGAACGTGGACAATGATGCGGTTGGCCAAAAAGGGCGTATGCGTTTTTTCCTGAATATATTCAGGAAAAAACGCATACGCCCTTTTTGGCCAACCAAGCAAGCTGGGAGAGCAAATCAGCACTACAAAGAAATCTCTCGCCCCTCCCCTCCCCCGGGCAAAAGGGCCACGCAAAAAAAGCCTAAAAACCAGAAAGGCAGGACAGGCCACGGAGACAAGGGAGCCTTGTTAAGCTGATGGGCGGGATGTCAATGGCCAACAGCCAATCTTCACAAGTGTATCCTCTTTCCCAAAACATGTAAAACACAGAACCACAGAGCATAAGGCACTTCCACACATGGGTGTTGACCTTGGGAAAATGAAAAAATCAACCAGACACAGGGACCCCAAAGTTGAGGGCTGCTGTCTTGACAAGAACCTCGACTCCGGTACACGTTTCATATCCCAGGAAAGAGCCAAGTGGACAAAGACAAGTGGACAAGTGGACAAAGACAAGTGGACAAGTGGTGCTACGTAGGTCCAATGGAGTGTCACTCAGCCATGAAATCCACGTCATGAGGCTGGTAGCAGCATCCTGAGTGGATTTAGGTACGATCATCCTCAGTGAAATAAGTCCCACAAAAAAGAAACTTATGTTATCACTTATCGAGGGAATGTAACAATCGCTCCCCATGAACTGAATCCCCAAACAGAACAGAGTCACGCTTTTAGAAAACACACTTATGCCTGCTTCAGGGGAAAGGTGAGGGGGGGTGACGCATAAAACTCGAGTTTGAAATGAGCACAGATACCCTTCCGAAAACCGAATATGGAATGGACACGACCTACTCCTTGCTCAATCAACTGGACTCACCAGACCCTGTTCATCGCACAAGTATCTCTTCGACTAGTAAGCATCTTAAAAGCTAAGTCTTGACATCTCTGTGTAAGTGCATCAAGTGTGTGTAAAGCGGCCTAAAAGCAGCAGTGAAAATCAGCTCAGACCCATTCTGAGGATCCATTTCCAACACAAAGAAGAAACAAGTAGGGCAAAACAGAGAGAAATTCTTCCAAAATGCGTTCAGGGACTGGGATGCAAGCAGGATGGACCACATCTACAGCCCCAGCGGCAGAAGACATAAGGCTGGACACTCTTGGGGCTGAGACGATTGGTGAGGTTGCGAAAGCAAATGCAGACCCTTGAAAGGAATCCTGCGTACTACCCATTCCATGGGTCCCAACTCTCCAGGTTCAACGCAATCTTCCGACAGCGAAAGCACTCATTGGAAACCCAGCGGATGCTACACCGTGGGATCGGGAAAGCTTTCTGAAACTCACCTCAGTTTTCATCTCCTGGTGCTCGTGCTCTCCATTCAGGTCACCTTACTAACAATCTCCCCACTTGGAGACTCAGCGCCTTTCCATCCCTCTTTCGTACCGTCTGCAATTTGTCCGCAGAATGAACTGGAAGAGGGGGAACCAATGAGAGACTCGCTGGAGGTGTTTGGTCGGGCACATGTCACTCTCATTTCCCATCACGAAGAAGAATTCACCAAAGGCTCAGCCTGCCACCCCGGATCGACAATGGGGCGTGAAGCCATCCAGCCGTGTTGCGTCCCACTCACAAAAAAGCGACTTGGGAAATGGAGCTCAGGGGCACTGCACTTCCCAAACCTGCAGAGTTCTAAACGACAACTATCGCCCCCAAATATATTGAAGTCAGGTTACGAAGAGGCGTTGAACGCAAGGCAGAATTGCAGGAAACGGATGTCAACGGGTACATCGGAATGGCCCCGATAGCACATGAAAAGCGCCAGAATGTGGACAATGATGCGGTTGGCCAAAAAGGGCGTATGCGTTTTTTCCTGAATATATTCAGGAAAAAACGCATACGCCCTTTTTGGCCAACCAAGCAAGCTGGGAGAGCCAATCAGCACTACAAAGAAATCTCTCGCCCCCCCACCCCGGGGAAAAGGGCCACGCGAAAAGAGTCTAAAAACCAGAAAGGCAGGACAGGCCACGGAGACAAGGGAGCCTTGTTAAGCTGATGGGCGGGATGTCAATGGCCAACAGCCAATCTTCACAAGTGTATCCTCTTTCCCAAAACATGTAAAACACAGAACCACAGAGCATAGGGCACTTCCACACATGGGCGTTGACCTTGGGAAAATGAGAAAATCAACCATACACAGGGACCCCAAAGTTGAGGGCTGCTGTCTTGACAAGAACCTCGACTCCGGTACACGTTTCATATCCCAGGAAAGAGCCAAGTGGACAAAGACAAGTGGACAAGTGGTGCTACGTAGGTCCAATGGAGTGTCACTCAGCCATGAAATCCACGTCATGAGGCTGGTAGCAGCATCCTGAGTGGATTTAGGTACGATCATCCTCAGTGAAATAAGTCCCACAAAAAAGAAACTTATGTTATCACTTATCGAGGGAATGTAAAAATCGCTCCCCATGAACTGAATCCCCAAACAGAACAGAGTCACGCTTTTAGAAAACACACTTATGCCTGCTTCAGGGGAAAGGTGAGGGGGGGTGACGCATAAAACTCGAGTTTGAAATGAGCACAGATACCCTTCCGAAAACCGAATATGGAATGGACACGACCTACTCCTTGCTCAATCAACTGGACTCACCAGACCCTGTTCATCGCACAAGTATCTATCCGACTAGTAAGCATCTTAAAAGCTAAGTCTTGACATCTCTGTGTAAGTGCATCAAGTGTGTGTAAAGCGGCCTAAAAGCAGCAGTGAAAATCAGCTCAGACCCATTCTGAGGATCCATTTCCAACACAAAGAAGAAACAAGCAGGGCAAAACAGAGAGAAATTCTTCCAAAATGCGTTCAGGGACTGGGATGCAAGCAGGATTGACCACATCTACAGCCCCAGCGGCAGAAGACATAAGGCTGGACACTCGGGGCTGAGACGATTGGTGAGGTTGGGAAAGCAAATGCAGACCCTTGAAAGGAATCCTGCGTACTACCCATTCCATGGGTCCCAACTCTCCAGGTTCAACGCAATCTTCCGACAGCGAAAGCACTCATTGGAAACCCAGCGGATGCTACACCGTGGGATCGGGAAAGCTTTCTGAAACTCACCTCAGTTTTCATCTCCTGGTGCTCGTGCTCTCCATTCAGGCCACCTTACTAACAATCTCCCCACTTGGAGACTCAGCGCCTTTCCATGGCTCTTTCGTACCGTCTGCAATTTGTCCGCAGGATGAACTGGAAGAGGGGGAACCAATGAGAGACTCGCTGGAGGTGTTTGGTCGGGCACATGTCACTCTCATTTCCCATCACGAAGAAGAATTCACCAAAGGCTCAGCCTGCCACCCCGGATCGACAATAGGGCGTGAAGCCATCCAGCCGTGTTGCGGCCCACTCACAAAAAAGCGACTTGGGAAATGGAGCTCAGGGGCACTGCACTTCCCAAACCTGCAGAGTTCTAAACGACAACTATCGCCCCCAAATATATTGAAGTCAGGTTACGAAGAGGCGTTGAACGCAAGGCAGAATTGCAGGAAACGGATGTCAACGGGTACATCGGAATGGCCCCGATAGCACATGAAAAGCGCCAGAACGTGGACAATGATGCGGTTGGCCAAAAAGGGCGTATGCGTTTTTTCCTGAATATATTCAGGAAAAAACGCATACGCCCTTTTTGGCCAACCAAGCAAGCTGGGAGAGCAAATCAGCACTACAAAGAAATCTCTCGCCCCCCCCCCCGGGCAAAAGTGCCACGCGAAAAAAGTCTAAAAACCAGAAAGGCAGGACAGGCCACGGAGACAAGGGAGCCTTTTTAAGCTGATGGGCGGGATGTCAATGGCCAATAGCCAATCTTCACAAGTGTATCCTCTTTCCCAAAACATGTAAAACACAGAACCACAGAGCATAGGGCACTTCCACACATGGGCGTTGACCTTGGGAAAATGAAAAAATCAACCAGACACAGGGACCCCAAAGTTGAGGGCTGCTGTCTTGACAAGAACCTCGACTCCGGTACACGTTTCATATCCCAGGAAAGAGCCGAGTGGACAAAGACAAGTGGACTACTGGACAAAGACAAGTGGACAAGTGGTGCTACGTAGGTCCAATGGAGTGTCACTCAGCCATGAAATCCACGTCATGAGGCTGGTAGCAGCATCCTGAGTGGATTTAGGTACGATCATCCTCAGTGAAATAAGTCCCACAAAAAAGACACTTATGTTGTCACTTATCGAGGGAATGTAAAAATCGCTCCCCATGAACTGAATCCCCAAACAGAACAGAGTCACGCTTTTAGAAAACACACTTATGCCTGCTTCAGGGGAAAGGTGAGGGGGGGTGACGCATAAAACTCGAGTTTGAAATGAGCACAGATACCCTTCCGAAAACCGAATATGGAATGGACACGACCTACTCCTTGCTCAATCAACTGGACTCACCAGACCCTGTTCATCGCACAAGTATCTATTCGACTAGTAAGCATCTTAAAAGCTAAGTCTTGACATCTCTGTGTAAGTGCATCAAGTGTGTGTAAAGCAGCCTAAAAGCAGCAGTGAAAATCAGCTCAGACCCATTCTGAGGATCCATTTCCAACACAAAGAAGAAACAAGCAGGGCAAAACAGAGAGAAATTCTTCCAAAATGCGTTCAGGGACTGGGATGCAAGCAGGATTGACCACATCTACAGCCCCAGCGGCAGAAGACATAAGGCTGGACACTCGGGGCTGAGACGATTGGTGAGGTTGGGAAAGCAAATGCAGACCCTTGAAAGGAATCCTGCGTACTACCCATTCCATGGGTCCCAACTCTCCAGGTTCAACGCAATCTTCCGACAGCGAAAGCACTCATTGGAAACCCAGCGGATGCTACACCGTGGGATCGGGAAAGCTTTCTGAAACTCACCTCAGTTTTCATCTCCTGGTGCTCGTGCTCTCCATTCAGGCCACCTTACGAACAATCTCCCCACTTGGAGACTCAGCGCCTTTCCATGCCTCTTTCGTACCGTCTGCAATTTGTCCGCAGGATGAACTGGAAGAGGGGGAACCAATGAGAGACTCGCTGGAGGTGTTTGGTCGGGCACATGTCACTCTCATTTCCCATCACGAAGAAGAATTCACCAAAGGCTCAGCCTGCCACCCCGGATCGACAATAGGGCGTGAAGCCATCCAGCCGTGTTGCGTCCCACTCACAAAAAAGCGACTTGGGAAATGGAGCTCAGGGGCACTGCACTTCCCAAACCTGCAGAGTTCTAAACGACAACTATCGCCCCCAAATATATTGAAGTCAGGTTACGAAGAGGCGTTGAACGCAAGGCAGAATTGCAGGAAACGGATGTCAACGGGTACATCGGAATGGCCCCGATAGCACATGAAAAGCGCCAGAATGTGGACAATGATGCGGTTGGCCAAAAAGGGCGTATGCGTTTTTTCCTGAATATATTCAGGAAAAAACGCATACGCCCTTTTTGGCCAACCAAGCAAGCTGGGAGAGCCAATCAGCACTACAAAGAAATCTCTCGCCCCCCCCCCCCCCCGGGGAAAAGGGCCACGCGAAAAGAGTCTAAAAACCAGAAAGGCAGGACAGGCCACGGAGACAAGGGAGCCTTGTTAAGCTGATGGGCGGGATGTCAATGGCCAACAGCCAATCTTCACAAGTGTATCCTCTTTCCCAAAACATGTAAAACACAGAACCACAGAGCATAGGGCACTTCCACACATGGGCGTTGACCTTGGGAAAATGAAAAAATCAACCAGACACAGGGACCCCAAAGTTGAGGGCTGCTGTCTTGACAAGAACCTCGACTCCGGTACACGTTTCATATCCCAGGAAAGAGCCAAGTGGACAAAGACAAGTGGACAAGTGGTGCTACGTAGGTCCAATGGAGTGTCACTCAGCCATGAAATCCACGTCATGAGGCTGGTAGCAGCATCCTGAGTGGATTTAGGTACGATCATCCTCAGTGAAATAAGTCCCACAAAAAAGAAACTTATGTTATCACTTATCGAGGGAATGTAAAAATCGCTCCCCATGAACTGAATCCCCAAACAGAACAGAGTCACGCTTTTAGAAAACACACTTATGCCTGCTTCAGGGGAAAGGTGAGGGGGGGTGACGCATAAAACTCGAGTTTGAAATGAGCACAGATACCCTTCCGAAAACCGAATATGGAATGGACACGACCTACTCCTTGCTCAATCAACTGGACTCACCAGACCCTGTTCATCGCACAAGTATCTCTTCGACTAGTAAGCATCTTAAAAGCTAAGTCTTGACATCTCTGTGTAAGTGCATCAAGTGTGTGTAAAGCGGCCTAAAAGCAGCAGTGAAAATCAGCTCAGACCCATTCTGAGGATCCATTTCCAACACAAAGAAGAAACAAGCAGGGCAAAACAGAGAGAAATTCTTCCAAAATGCGTTCAGGGACTGGGATGCAAGCAGGATTGACCACATCTACAGCCCCAGCGGCAGAAGACATAAGGCTGGACACTCTTGGGGCTGAGACGATTGGTGAGGTTGCGAAAGCAAATGCAGACCCTTGAAAGGAATCCTGCGTACTACCCATTCCATGGGTCCCAACTCTCCAGGTTCAACGCAATCTTCCGACAGCGAAAGCACTCATTGGAAACCCAGCGGATGCTACACCGTGGGATCGGGAAAGCTTTCTGAAACTCACCTCAGTTTTCATCTCCTGGTGCTCGTGCTCTCCATTCAGGCCACCTTACTAACAATCTCCCCACTTGGAGACTCAGCGCCTTTCCATGGCTCTTTCGTACCGTCTGCAATTTGTCCGCAGGATGAACTGCAAGAGGGGGAACCAATGAGAGACTCGCTGGAGGTGTTTGGTCGGGCACATGTCACTCTCATTTCCCATCACGAAGAAGAATTCACCAAAGGCTCAGCCTGCCACCCCGGATCGACAATAGGGCGTGAAGCCATCCAGCCGTGTTGCGGCCCACTCACAAAAAAGCGACTTGGGAAATGGAGCTCAGGGGCACTGCACTTCCCAAACCTGCAGAGTTCTAAACGACAACTATCGCCCCCAAATATATTGAAGTCAGGTTACGAAGAGGCGTTGAACGCAAGGCAGAATTGCAGGAAACGGATGTCAACGGGTACATCGGAATGGCCCCGATAGCACATGAAAAGCGCCAGAACGTGGACAATGATGCGGTTGGCCAAAAAGGGCGTATGCGTTTTTTCCTGAATATATTCAGGAAAAAACGCATACGCCCTTTTTGGCCAACCAAGCAAGCTGGGAGAGCAAATCAGCACTACAAAGAAATCTCTCGCCCCCCCCCCCCGGGCAAAAGGGCCACGCAAAAAAAGCCTAAAAACCAGAAAGGCAGGACAGGCCACGGAGACAAGGGAGCCTTGTTAAGCTGATGGGCGGGATGTCAATGGCCAACAGCCAATCTTCACAAGTGTATCCTCTTTCCCAAAACATGTAAAACACAGAACCACAGAGCATAGGGCACTTCCACACATGGGCGTTGACCTTGGGAAAATGAAAAAATCAACCAGACACAGGGACCCCAAAGTTGAGGGCTGCTGTCTTGACAAGAACCTCGACTCCGGTACACGTTTCATATCCCAGGAAAGAGCCAAGTGGACAAAGACAAGTGGACAAGTGGACAAGTGGTGTTACATAGGTCCAATGGAGTGTCACTCAGCCATGAAATCCACGTCATGAGGCTGGTAGCAGCATCCTGAGTGGATTTAGGTACGATCATCCTCAGTGAAATAAGTCCCACAAAAAAGAAACTTATGTTATCACTTATCGAGGGAATGTAAAAATCGCTCCCCATGAACTGAATCCCCAAACAGAACAGAGTCACGCTTTTAGAAAACACACTTATGCCTGCTTCAGGGGAAAGGTGAGGGGGGGTGACGCATAAAACTCGAGTTTGAAATGAGCACAGATACCCTTCCGAAAACCGAATATGGAATGGACACGACCTACTCCTTGCTCAATCAACTGGACTCACCAGACCCTGTTCATCGCACAAGTATCTCTTCGACTAGTAAGCATCTTAAAAGCTAAGTCTTGACATCTCTGTGTAAGTGCATCAAGTGTGTGTAAAGCAGCCTAAAAGCGGCAGTGAAAATCAGCTCAGACCCATTCTGAGGATCCATTTCCAACACAAAGAAGAAACAAGCAGGGCAAAACAGAGAGAAATTCTTCCAAAATGCGTTCAGGGACTGGGATGCAAGCAGGATGGACCACATCTACAGCCCCAGCGGCAGAAGACATAAGGCTGGACACTCTTGGGGCTGAGACGATTGGTGAGGTTGGGAAAGCAAATGCAGACCCTTGAAAGGAATCCTGCGTACTACCCATTCCATGGGTCCCAACTCTCCAGGTTCAACGCAATCTTCCGACAGCGAAAGCACTCATTGGAAACCCAGCGGATGCTACACCGTGGGATCGGGAAAGCTTTCTGAAACTCACCTCAGTTTTCATCTCCTGGTGCTCGTGCTCTCCATTCAGGCCACCTTACTAACAATCTCCCCACTTGGAGACTCAGCGCCTTTCCATGCCTCTTTCGTACCGTCTGCAATTTGTCCGCAGGATGAACTGCAAGAGGGGGAACCAATGAGAGACTCGCTGGAGGTGTTAGGTCGGGAACATTTCACTCTCATATCCCATCACGAAGAAGAATTCACCAAAGGCTCAGCCTGCCACCCCGGATCGACAATAGGGCGTGAAGCCATCCAGCCGTGTTGCGTCCCACTCACAAAAAAGCGACTTGGGAAATGGAGCTCAGGGGCACTGCACTTCCCAAACCTGCAGAGTTCTAAACGACAACTATCGCCCCCAAATATATTGAAGTCAGGTTACGAAGAGGCGTTGAACGCAAGGCAGAATTGCAGGAAACGGATGTCAACGGGTACAACGGAATGGCCCCGATAGCACATGAAAAGCGCCAGAACGTGGACAATGATGCGGTTGGCCAAAAAGGGCGTATGCGTTTTTTCCTGAATATATTCAGGAAAAAACGCATACGCCCTTTTTGGCCAACCAAGCAAGCTGGGAGAGCAAATCAGCACTACAAAGAAATCTCTCGCCCCCCCCCCCGGGCAAAAGGGCCACGCAAAAAAAGCCTAAAAACCAGAAAGGCAGGACAGGCCACGGAGACAAGGGAGCCTTGTTAAGCTGATGGGCGGGATGTCAATGGCCAACAGCCAATCTTCACAAGTGTATCCTCTTTCCCAAAACATGTAAAACACAGAACCACAGAGCATAAGGCACTTCCACACATGGGTGTTGACCTTGGGAAAATGAAAAAATCAACCAGACACAGGGACCCCAAAGTTGAGGGCTGCTGTCTTGACAAGAACCTCGACTCCGGTACACGTTTCATATCCCAGGAAAGAGCCAAGTGGACAAAGACAAGTGGACAAGTGGACAAAGACAAGTGGACAAGTGGTGCTACGTAGGTCCAATGGAGTGTCACTCAGCCATGAAATCCACGTCATGAGGCTGGTAGCAGCATCCTGAGTGGATTTAGGTACGATCATCCTCAGTGAAATAAGTCCCACAAAAAAGACACTTATGTTATCACTTATCGAGGGAATGTAACAATCGCTCCCCATGAACTGAATCCCCAAACAGAACAGAGTCACGCTTTTAGAAAACACACTTATGCCTGCTTCAGGGGAAAGGTGAGGGGGGGTGACGCATAAAACTCGAGTTTGAAATGAGCACAGATACCCTTCCGAAAACCGAATATGGAATGGACACGACCTACTCCTTGCTCAATCAACTGGACTCACCAGACCCTGTTCATCGCACAAGTATCTATTCGACTAGTAAGCATCTTAAAAGCTAAGTCTTGACATCTCTGTGTAAGTGCATCAAGTGTGTGTAAAGCAGCCTAAAAGCAGCAGTGAAAATCAGCTCAGACCCATTCTGAGGATCCATTTCCAACACAAAGAAGAAACAAGCAGGGCAAAACAGAGAGAAATTCTTCCAAAATGCGTTCAGGGACTGGGATGCAAGCAGGATTGACCACATCTACAGCCCCAGCGGCAGAAGACATAAGGCTGGACACTCGGGGCTGAGACGATTGGTGAGGTTGGGAAAGCAAATGCAGACCCTTGAAAGGAATCCTGCGTACTACCCATTCCATGGGTCCCAACTCTCCAGGTTCAACGCAATCTTCCGACAGCGAAAGCACTCATTGGAAACCCAGCGGATGCTACACCGTGGGATCGGGAAAGCTTTCTGAAACTCACCTCAGTTTTCATCTCCTGGTGCTCGTGCTCTCCATTCAGGCCACCTTACGAACAATCTCCCCACTTGGAGACTCAGCGCCTTTCCATGCCTCTTTCGTACCGTCTGCAATTTGTCCGCAGGATGAACTGGAAGAGGGGGAACCAATGAGAGACTCGCTGGAGGTGTTTGGTCGGGCACATGTCACTCTCATTTCCCATCACGAAGAAGAATTCACCAAAGGCTCAGCCTGCCACCCCGGATCGACAATAGGGCGTGAAGCCATCCAGCCGTGTTGCGTCCCACTCACAAAAAAGCGACTTGGGAAATGGAGCTCAGGGGCACTGCACTTCCCAAACCTGCAGAGTTCTAAACGACAACTATCGCCCCCAAATATATTGAAGTCAGGTTACGAAGAGGCGTTGAACGCAAGGCAGAATTGCAGGAAACGGATGTCAACGGGTACATCGGAATGGCCCCGATAGCACATGAAAAGCGCCAGAATGTGGACAATGATGCGGTTGGCCAAAAAGGGCGTATGCGTTTTTTCCTGAATATATTCAGGAAAAAACGCATACGCCCTTTTTGGCCAACCAAGCAAGCTGGGAGAGCCAATCAGCACTACAAAGAAATCTCTCGCCCCCCCCCCCCCCCCGGGGAAAAGGGCCACGCGAAAAGAGTCTAAAAACCAGAAAGGCAGGACAGGCCACGGAGACAAGGGAGCCTTGTTAAGCTGATGGGCGGGATGTCAATGGCCAACAGCCAATCTTCACAAGTGTATCCTCTTTCCCAAAACATGTAAAACACAGAACCACAGAGCATAGGGCACTTCCACACATGGGCGTTGACCTTGGGAAAATGAAAAAATCAACCAGACACAGGGACCCCAAAGTTGAGGGCTGCTGTCTTGACAAGAACCTCGACTCCGGTACACGTTTCATATCCCAGGAAAGAGCCAAGTGGACAAAGACAAGTGGACAAGTGGTGCTACGTAGGTCCAATGGAGTGTCACTCAGCCATGAAATCCACGTCATGAGGCTGGTAGCAGCATCCTGAGTGGATTTAGGTACGATCATCCTCAGTGAAATAAGTCCCACAAAAAAGAAACTTATGTTATCACTTATCGAGGGAATGTAAAAATCGCTCCCCATGAACTGAATCCCCAAACAGAACAGAGTCACGCTTTTAGAAAACACACTTATGCCTGCTTCAGGGGAAAGGTGAGGGGGGGTGACGCATAAAACTCGAGTTTGAAATGAGCACAGATACCCTTCCGAAAACCGAATATGGAATGGACACGACCTACTCCTTGCTCAATCAACTGGACTCACCAGACCCTGTTCATCGCACAAGTATCTCTTCGACTAGTAAGCATCTTAAAAGCTAAGTCTTGACATCTCTGTGTAAGTGCATCAAGTGTGTGTAAAGCGGCCTAAAAGCAGCAGTGAAAATCAGCTCAGACCCATTCTGAGGATCCATTTCCAACACAAAGAAGAAACAAGCAGGGCAAAACAGAGAGAAATTCTTCCAAAATGCGTTCAGGGACTGGGATGCAAGCAGGATTGACCACATCTACAGCCCCAGCGGCAGAAGACATAAGGCTGGACACTCTTGGGGCTGAGACGATTGGTGAGGTTGCGAAAGCAAATGCAGACCCTTGAAAGGAATCCTGCGTACTACCCATTCCATGGGTCCCAACTCTCCAGGTTCAACGCAATCTTCCGACAGCGAAAGCACTCATTGGAAACCCAGCGGATGCTACACCGTGGGATCGGGAAAGCTTTCTGAAACTCACCTCAGTTTTCATCTCCTGGTGCTCGTGCTCTCCATTCAGGCCACCTTACTAACAATCTCCCCACTTGGAGACTCAGCGCCTTTCCATGGCTCTTTCGTACCGTCTGCAATTTGTCCGCAGGATGAACTGCAAGAGGGGGAACCAATGAGAGACTCGCTGGAGGTGTTTGGTCGGGCACATGTCACTCTCATTTCCCATCACGAAGAAGAATTCACCAAAGGCTCAGCCTGCCACCCCGGATCGACAATAGGGCGTGAAGCCATCCAGCCGTGTTGCGGCCCACTCACAAAAAAGCGACTTGGGAAATGGAGCTCAGGGGCACTGCACTTCCCAAACCTGCAGAGTTCTAAACGACAACTATCGCCCCCAAATATATTGAAGTCAGGTTACGAAGAGGCGTTGAACGCAAGGCAGAATTGCAGGAAACGGATGTCAACGGGTACATCGGAATGGCCCCGATAGCACATGAAAAGCGCCAGAACGTGGACAATGATGCGGTTGGCCAAAAAGGGCGTATGCGTTTTTTCCTGAATATATTCAGGAAAAAACGCATACGCCCTTTTTGGCCAACCAAGCAAGCTGGGAGAGCAAATCAGCACTACAAAGAAATCTCTCGCCCCCCCCCCCCGGGCAAAAGGGCCACGCAAAAAAAGCCTAAAAACCAGAAAGGCAGGACAGGCCACGGAGACAAGGGAGCCTTGTTAAGCTGATGGGCGGGATGTCAATGGCCAACAGCCAATCTTCACAAGTGTATCCTCTTTCCCAAAACATGTAAAACACAGAACCACAGAGCATAGGGCACTTCCACACATGGGCGTTGACCTTGGGAAAATGAAAAAATCAACCAGACACAGGGACCCCAAAGTTGAGGGCTGCTGTCTTGACAAGAACCTCGACTCCGGTACACGTTTCATATCCCAGGAAAGAGCCAAGTGGACAAAGACAAGTGGACAAGTGGACAAGTGGTGTTACATAGGTCCAATGGAGTGTCACTCAGCCATGAAATCCACGTCATGAGGCTGGTAGCAGCATCCTGAGTGGATTTAGGTACGATCATCCTCAGTGAAATAAGTCCCACAAAAAAGAAACTTATGTTATCACTTATCGAGGGAATGTAAAAATCGCTCCCCATGAACTGAATCCCCAAACAGAACAGAGTCACGCTTTTAGAAAACACACTTATGCCTGCTTCAGGGGAAAGGTGAGGGGGGGTGACGCATAAAACTCGAGTTTGAAATGAGCACAGATACCCTTCCGAAAACCGAATATGGAATGGACACGACCTACTCCTTGCTCAATCAACTGGACTCACCAGACCCTGTTCATCGCACAAGTATCTCTTCGACTAGTAAGCATCTTAAAAGCTAAGTCTTGACATCTCTGTGTAAGTGCATCAAGTGTGTGTAAAGCAGCCTAAAAGCGGCAGTGAAAATCAGCTCAGACCCATTCTGAGGATCCATTTCCAACACAAAGAAGAAACAAGCAGGGCAAAACAGAGAGAAATTCTTCCAAAATGCGTTCAGGGACTGGGATGCAAGCAGGATGGACCACATCTACAGCCCCAGCGGCAGAAGACATAAGGCTGGACACTCTTGGGGCTGAGACGATTGGTGAGGTTGGGAAAGCAAATGCAGACCCTTGAAAGGAATCCTGCGTACTACCCATTCCATGGGTCCCAACTCTCCAGGTTCAACGCAATCTTCCGACAGCGAAAGCACTCATTGGAAACCCAGCGGATGCTACACCGTGGGATCGGGAAAGCTTTCTGAAACTCACCTCAGTTTTCATCTCCTGGTGCTCGTGCTCTCCATTCAGGCCACCTTACGAACAATCTCCCCACTTGGAGACTCAGCGCCTTTCCATGCCTCTTTCGTACCGTCTGCAATTTGTCCGCAGGATGAACTGCAAGAGGGGGAACCAATGAGAGACTCGCTGGAGGTGTTAGGTCGGGAACATTTCACTCTCATATCCCATCACGAAGAAGAATTCACCAAAGGCTCAGCCTGCCACCCCGGATCGACAATAGGGCGTGAAGCCATCCAGCCGTGTTGCGTCCCACTCACAAAAAAGCGACTTGGGAAATGGAGCTCAGGGGCACTGCACTTCCCAAACCTGCAGAGTTCTAAACGACAACTATCGCCCCCAAATATATTGAAGTCAGGTTACGAAGAGGCGTTGAACGCAAGGCAGAATTGCAGGAAACGGATGTCAACGGGTACATCGGAATGGCCCCGATAGCACATGAAAAGCGCCAGAACGTGGACAATGATGGGGTTGGCCAAAAAGGGCGTATGCGTTTTTTCCTGAATATATTCAGGAAAAAACGCATACGCCCTTTTTGGCCAACCAAGCAAGCTGGGAGAGCAAATCAGCACTACAAAGAAATCTCTCGCCCCCCCCGCTCCCCCCCCGGACAAAAGGGCCACGCGAAAAAAGTCTAAAAACCAGAAAGGCAGGACAGGCCACGGAGACAAGGGAGCCTTGTTAAGCTGATGGGCGGGATGTCAATGGCCAACAGCCAATCTTCACAAGTGTATCCTCTTTCCCAAAACATGTAAAACACAGAACCACAGAGCATAGGGCACTTCCACACATGGGCGTTGACCTTGGGAAAATGAAAAAATCAACCAGACACAGGGACCCCAAAGTTGAGGGCTGCTCTCTTGACAAGAACCTCGACTCCGGTAAACGTTTCATATCCCAGGAAAGAGCCAAGTGGACAAAGACAAGTGGACAAGTGGACAAAGACAAGTGGACAAGTGGTGCTACGTAGGTCCAATGGAGTGTCACTCAGCCATGAAATCCACGTCATGAGGCTGGTAGCAGCATCCTGAGTGGATTTAGGTACGATCATCCTCAGTGAAATAAGTCCCACAAAAAAGAAACTTATGTTATCACTTATCGAGGGAATGTAAAAATCGCTCCCCATGAACTGAATCCCCAAACAGAACAGAGTCACGCTTTTAGAAAACACACTTATGCCTGCTTCAGGGGAAAGGTGAGGGGGGGTGACGCATAAAACTCGAGTTTGAAATGAGCACAGATACCCTTCCGAAAACCGAATATGGAATGGACACGACCTACTCCTTGCTCAATCAACTGGACTCACCAGACCCTGTTCATCGCACAAGTATCTATTCGACTAGTAAGCATCTTAAAAGCTAAGTCTTGACATCTCTGTGTAAGTGCATCAAGTGTGTGTAAAGCGGCCTAAAAGCAGCAGTGAAAATCAGCTCAGACCCATTCTGAGGATCCATTTCCAACACAAAGAAGAAACAAGCAGGGCAAAACAGAGAGAAATTCTTCCAAAATGCGTTCAGGGACTGGGATGCAAGCAGGATTGACCACATCTACAGCCCCAGCGGCAGAAGACATAAGGCTGGACACTCTTGGGGCTGAGACGATTGGTGAGGTTGGGAAAGCAAATGCAGACCCTTGAAAGGAATCCTGCATACTACCCATTCCATAGGTCCCAACTCTCCAGGTTCAACGCAATCTTCCGACAGCGAAAGCACTCATTGGAAACCCAGCGGATGCTACACCGTGGGATCGGGAAAGCTTTCTGAAACTCACCTCAGTTTTCATCTCCTGGTGCTCGTGCTCTCCATTCAGGCCACCTTACTAACAATCTCCCCACTTGGAGACTCAGCGCCTTTCCATGCCTCTTTCGTACCGTCTGCAATTTGTCCGCAGGATGAACTGGAAGAGGGGGAACCAATGAGAGACTCGCTGGAGGTGTTAGGTCGGGCACATGTCACTCTCATTTCCCATCACGAAGAAGAATTCACCAAAGGCTCAGCCTGCCACCCCGGATCGACAATAGGGCGTGAAGCCATCCAGCCGTGTTGCGGCCCACTCACAAAAAAGCGACTTGGGAAATGGAGCTCAGGGGCACTGCACTTCCCAAACCTGCAGAGTTCTAAACGACAACTATCGCCCCCAAATATATTGAAGTCAGGTTACGAAGAGGCGTTGAACGCAAGGCAGAATTGCAGGAAACGGATGTCAACGGGAACATCGGAATGGCCCCGATAGCACATGAAAAGCGCCAGAACGTGGACAATGATGCGGTTGGCCAAAAAGGGCGTATGCGTTTTTTCCTGAATATATTCAGGAAAAAACGCATACGCCCTTTTTCGCCAACCAAGCAAGCTGGGAGAGCAAATCAGCACTACAAAGAAATCTCTCGCCCCCCCCCCGGGCAAAAGGGCCACGCGAAAAAAGTCTAAAAACGAGAAAGGCAGGACAGGCCACGGAGACAAGGGAGCCTTGTTAAGCTGATGGGCGGGATGTCAATGGCCAACAGCCAATCTTCACAACTGTATCCTCTTTCCCAAAACATGTAAAACACAGAACCACAGAGCATAGGGCACTTCCACACATGGGCGTTGACCTTGGGAAAATGAAAAAATCAACCAGACACAGGGACCCCAAAGTTGACGGCTGCTGTCTTGACAAGAACCTCAACTCCGGTACACGTTTCATATCCCAGGAAAGAGCCAAGTGGACAAAGACAAGTGGACTAGTGGACAAAGACAAGTGGACAAGTGGTGCTACGTAGGTCCAATGGAGTGTCACTCAGCCATGAAATCCACGTCATGAGGCTGGTAGCAGCATCCTGAGTAGATTTAGGTACGATCATCCTCAGTGAAATAAGTCCCACTAAAAAGAAACTTATGTTATCACTTATCGAGGGAATGTAAAAATCGCTCCCCATGAACTGAATCCCCAAACAGAACAGAGTCACGCTTTTAGAAAACACACTTATGCCTGCTTCAGGGGAAAGGTGAGGGGGGGTGACGCATAAAACTCGAGTTTGAAATGAGCACAGATACCCTTCCGAAAACCGAATATGGAATGGACACGACCTACTCCTTGCTCAATCAACTGGACTCACCAGACCCTGTTCATCGCACAAGTATCTATCCGACTAGTAAGCATCTTAAAAGCTAAGTCTTGACATCTCTGTGTAAGTGCATCAAGTGTGTGTAAAGCGGCCTAAAAGCAGCAGTGAAAATCAACTCAGACCCATTCTGAGGATCCATTTCCAACACAAAGAAGAAACAAGCAGGGCAAAACAGAGAGAAATTCTTCCAAAATGCGTTCAGGGACTGGGATGCAAGCAGGATTGACCACATCTACAGCCCCAGCGGCAGAAGACATAAGGCTGGACACTCTTGGGGCTGAGACGATTGGTGAGGTTGGGAAAGCAAATGCAGACCCTTGAAAGGAATCCTGCGTACTACCCATTCCATGGGTCCCAACTCTCCAGGTTCAACGCAATCTTCCGACAGCGAAAGCACTCATTGGAAACCCAGCGGATGCTACACCGTGGGATCGGGAAAGCTTTCTGAAACTCACCTCAGTTTTCATCTCCTGGTGCTCGTGCTCTCCATTCAGGCCACCTTACTAACAATCTCCCCACTTGGAGACTCAGCGCCTTTCCATGCCTCTTTCGTACCGTCTGCAATTTGTCCGCAGGATGAACTGCAAGAGGGGGAACCAATGAGAGACTCGCTGGAGGTGTTAGGTCGGACACATGTCACTCTCATTTCCCATCACGAAGAAGAATTCACCAAAGGCTCAGCCTGCCACCCCGGATCGACAAGAGGGCGTGAAGCCATCCAGCCGTGTTGCGTCCCACTCACAAAAAAGCGACTTGGGAAATGGAGCTCAGGGGCACTGCACTTCCCAAACCTGCAGAGTTCTAAACGACAACTATCGCCCCCAAATATATTGAAGTCAGGTTACGAAGAGGCGTTGAACGCAAGGCAGAATTGCAGGAAACGGATGTCAACGGGTACATCGGAATGGCCCCGATAGCACATGAAAAGCGCCAGAACGTGGACAATGATGGGGTTGGCCAAAAAGGGCGTATGCGTTTTTTCCTGAATATATTCAGGAAAAAACGCATACGCCCTTTTTGGCCAACCAAGCAAGCTGGGAGAGCAAATCAGCACTACAAAGAAATCTCTCGCCCCCCCCGCCCCCCCCCGGACAAAAGGGCCACGCGAAAAAAGTCTAAAAACCAGAAAGGCAGGACAGGCCACGGAGACAAGGGAGCCTTGTTAAGCTGATGGGCGGGATGTCAATGGCCAACAGCCAATCTTCACAAGTGTATCCTCTTTCCCAAAACATGTAAAACACAGAACCACAGAGCATAGGGCACTTCCACACATGGGCGTTGACCTTGGGAAAATGAAAAAATCAACCAGACACAGGGACCCCAAAGTTGAGGGCTGCTCTCTTGACAAGAACCTCGACTCCGGTAAACGTTTCATATCCCAGGAAAGAGCCAAGTGGACAAAGACAAGTGGACAAGTGGACAAAGACAAGTGGACAAGTGGTGCTACGTAGGTCCAATGGAGTGTCACTCAGCCATGAAATCCACGTCATGAGGCTGGTAGCAGCATCCTGAGTGGATTTAGGTACGATCATCCTCAGTGAAATAAGTCCCACAAAAAAGAAACTTATGTTATCACTTATCGAGGGAATGTAAAAATCGCTCCCCATGAACTGAATCCCCAAACAGAACAGAGTCACGCTTTTAGAAAACACACTTATGCCTGCTTCAGGGGAAAGGTGAGGGGGGGTGACGCATAAAACTCGAGTTTGAAATGAGCACAGATACCCTTCCGAAAACCGAATATGGAATGGACACGACCTACTCCTTGCTCAATCAACTGGACTCACCAGACCCTGTTCATCGCACAAGTATCTATTCAACTAGTAAGCATCTTAAAAGCTAAGTCTTGACATCTCTGTGTAAGTGCATCAAGTGTGTGTAAAGCGGCCTAAAAGCAGCAGTGAAAATCAGCTCAGACCCATTCTGAGGATCCATTTCCAACACAAAGAAGAAACAAGCAGGGCAAAACAGAGAGAAATTCTTCCAAAATGCGTTCAGGGACTGGGATGCAAGCAGGATTGACCACATCTACAGCCCCAGCGGCAGAAGACATAAGGCTGGACACTCTTGGGGCTGAGACGATTGGTGAGGTTGGGAAAGCAAATGCAGACCCTTGAAAGGAATCCTGCATACTACCCATTCCATAGGTCCCAACTCTCCAGGTTCAACGCAATCTTCCGACAGCGAAAGCACTCATTGGAAACCCAGCGGATGCTACACCGTGGGATCGGGAAAGCTTTCTGAAACTCACCTCAGTTTTCATCTCCTGGTGCTCGTGCTCTCCATTCAGGCCACCTTACTAACAATCTCCCCACTTGGAGACTCAGCGCCTTTCCATGCCTCTTTCGTACCGTCTGCAATTTGTCCGCAGGATGAACTGGAAGAGGGGGAACCAATGAGAGACTCGCTGGAGGTGTTAGGTCGGGCACATGTCACTCTCATTTCCCATCACGAAGAAGAATTCACCAAAGGCTCAGCCTGCCACCCCGGATCGACAATAGGGCGTGAAGCCATCCAGCCGTGTTGCGGCCCACTCACAAAAAAGCGACTTGGGAAATGGAGCTCAGGGGCACTGCACTTCCCAAACCTGCAGAGTTCTAAACGACAACTATCGCCCCCAAATATATTGAAGTCAGGTTACGAAGAGGCGTTGAACGCAAGGCAGAATTGCAGGAAACGGATGTCAACGGGAACATCGGAATGGCCCCGATAGCACATGAAAAGCGCCAGAACGTGGACAATGATGCGGTTGGCCAAAAAGGGCGTATGCGTTTTTTCCTGAATATATTCAGGAAAAAACGCATACGCCCTTTTTCGCCAACCAAGCAAGCTGGGAGAGCAAATCAGCACTACAAAGAAATCTCTCGCCCCCCCCCCGGGCAAAAGGGCCACGCGAAAAAAGTCTAAAAACGAGAAAGGCAGGACAGGCCACGGAGACAAGGGAGCCTTGTTAAGCTGATGGGCGGGATGTCAATGGCCAACAGCCAATCTTCACAACTGTATCCTCTTTCCCAAAACATGTAAAACACAGAACCACAGAGCATAGGGCACTTCCACACATGGGCGTTGACCTTGGGAAAATGAAAAAATCAACCAGACACAGGGACCCCAAAGTTGACGGCTGCTGTCTTGACAAGAACCTCGACTCCGGTACACGTTTCATATCCCAGGAAAGAGCCAAGTGGACAAAGACAAGTGGACAAGTGCACAAGTGGTGCTACGTAGTTCCAATGGAGTGTCACTCAGCCATGAAATCCACGTCATGAGGCTGGTAGCAGCATCCTGAGTGGATTTAGGTACGATCATCCTCAGTGAAATAAGTCCCACAAAAAAGAAACTTATGTTATCACCTATCGAGGGAATGTAAAAATCGCTTCCCATGAACTGAATCCCCAAACAGAACAGAGTCACGCTTTTAGAAAACACACTTATGCCTGCTTCAGGGGAAAGGTGAGGGGGGGTGACGCATAAAACTCGAGTTTGAAATGAGCACAGATACCCTTCCGAAAACCGAATATGGAATGGACACGACCTACTCCTTGCTCAATCAACTGGACTCACCAGACCCTGTTCATCGCACAAGTATCTATCCGACTAGTAAGCATCTTAAAAGCTAAGTCTTGACATCTCTGTGTAAGTGCATCAAGTGTGTGTAAAGCGGCCTAAAAGCAGCAGTGAAAATCAGCTCAGACCCATTCTGAGGATCCATTTCCAACACAAAGAAGAAACAAGCAGGGCAAAACAGAGAGAAATTCTTCCAAAATGCGTTCAGGGACTGGGATGCAAGCAGGATTGACCACATCTACAGCCCCAGCGGCAGAAGACATAAGGCTGGACACTCTTGGGGCTGAGACGATTGGTGAGGTTGGGAAAGCAAATGCAGACCCTTGAAAGGAATCCTGCGTACTACCCATTCCATGGGTCCCAACTCTCCAGGTTCAACGCAATCTTCCGACAGCGAAAGCACTCATTGGAAACCCAGCGGATGCTACACCGTGGGATCGGGAAAGCTTTCTGAAACTCACCTCAGTTTTCATCTCCTGGTGCTCGTGCTCTCCATTCAGGCCACCTTACTAACAATCTCCCCACTTGGAGACTCAGCGCCTTTCCATGCCTCTTTCGTACCGTCTGCAATTTGTCCGCAGGATGAACTGCAAGAGGGGGAACCAATGAGAGACTCGCTGGAGGTGTTTGGTCGGGCACATGTCACTCTCATTTCCCATCACGAAGAAGAATTCACCAAAGGCTCAGCCTGCCACCCCGGATCGACAATAGGGCGTGAAGCCATCCAGCCGTGTTGCGTCCCACTCACAAAAAAGCGACTTGGGAAATGGAGCTCAGGGGCACTGCACTTCCCAAACCTGCAGAGTTCTAAACGACAACTATCGCCCCCAAATATATTGAAGTCAGGTTACGAAGAGGCGTTGAACGCAAGGCAGAATTGCAGGAAACGGATGTCAACGGGTACATCGGAATGGCCCCGATAGCACATGAAAAGCGCCAGAATGTGGACAATGATGCGGTTGGCCAAAAAGGGCGTATGCGTTTTTTCCTGAATATATTCAGGAAAAAACGCATACGCCCTTTTTGGCCAACCAAGCAAGCTGGGAGAGCAAATCAGCACTACAAAGAAATCTCTCGCCCCCCCCCCCGGGCAAAAGGGCCACGCGAAAAGAGTCTAAAAACCAGAAAGGCAGGACAGGCCATGGAGACAAGGGAGCCTTGTTAAGCTGATGGGCGGGATGTCAATGGCCAACAGCCAATCTTCACAAGTGTATCCTCTTTCCCAAAACATGTAAAACACAGAACCACAGAGCATAGGGCACTTCCACACATGGGCGTTGACCTTGGGAAAATGAAAAAATCAACCAGACACAGGGACCCCAAAGTTGAGGGCTGCTGTCTTGACAAGAACCTCGACTCCGGTACACGTTTCATATCCCAGGAAAGAGCCAAGTGGACAAAGACAAGTGGACAAGTGGTGCTACGTAGGTCCAATGGAGTGTCACTCAGCCATGAAATCCACGTCATGAGGCTGGTAGCAGCATCCTGAGTGGATTTAGGTACGATCATCCTCAGTGAAATAAGTCCCACAAAAAAGAAACTTATGTTATCACTTATCGAGGGAATGTAAAAATCGCTCCCCATGAACTGAATCCCCAAACAGAACAGAGTCACGCTTTTAGAAAACACACTTATGCCTGCTTCAGGGGAAAGGTGAGGGGGGGTGACGCATAAAACTCGAGTTTGAAATGAGCACAGATACCCTTCCGAAAACCGAATATGGAATGGACACGACCTACTCCTTGCTCAATCAACTGGACTCACCAGACCCTGTTCATCGCACAAGTATCTATCCGACTAGTAAGCATCTTAAAAGCTAAGTCTTGACATCTCTGTGTAAGTGCATCAAGTGTGTGTAAAGCGGCCTAAAAGCAGCAGTGAAAATCAGCTCAGACCCATTCTGAGGATCCATTTCCAACACAAAGAAGAAACAAGCAGGGCAAAACAGAGAGAAATTCTTCCAAAATGCGTTCAGGGACTGGGATGCAAGCAGGATTGACCACATCTACAGCCCCAGCGGCAGAAGACATAAGGCTGGACACTCTTGGGGCTGAGACGATTGGTGAGGTTGGGAAAGCAAATGCAGACCCTTGAAAGGAATCCTGCGTACTACCCATTCCATGGGTCCCAACTCTCCAGGTTCAACGCAATCTTCCGACAGCGAAAGCACTCATTGGAAACCCAGCGGATGCTACACCGTGGGATCGGGAAAGCTTTCTGAAACTCACCTCAGTTTTCATCTCCTGGTGCTCGTGCTCTCCATTCAGGCCACCTTACTAACAATCTCCCCACTTGGAGACTCAGCGCCTTTCCATGGCTCTTTCGTACCGTCTGCAATTTGTCCGCAGGATGAACTGGAAGAGGGGGAACCAATGAGAGACTCGCTGGAGGTGTTTGGTCGGGCACATGTCACTCTCATTTCCCATCACGAAGAAGAATTCACCAAAGGCTCAGCCTGCCACCCCGGATCGACAATAGGGCGTGAAGCCATCCAGCCGTGTTGCGGCCCACTCACAAAAAAGCGACTTGGGAAATGGAGCTCAGGGGCACTGCACTTCCCAAACCTGCAGAGTTCTAAACGACAACTATCGCCCCCAAATATATTGAAGTCAGGTTACGAAGAGGCGTTGAACGCAAGGCAGAATTGCAGGAAACGGATGTCAACGGGTACATCGGAATGGCCCCGATAGCACATGAAAAGCGCCAGAACGTGGACAATGATGCGGTTGGCCAAAAAGGGCGTATGCGTTTTTTCCTGAATATATTCAGGAAAAAACGCATACGCCCTTTTTGGCCAACCAAGCAAGCTGGGAGAGCAAATCAGCACTACAAAGAAATCTCTCGCCCCCCCCCCCGGGCAAAAGGGCCACGCGAAAAAAGTCTAAAAACCAGAAAGGCAGGACAGGCCACGGAGACAAGGGAGCCTTGTTAAGCTGATGGGCGGGATGTCAATGGCCAATAGCCAATCTTCACAAGTGTATCCTCTTTCCCAAAACATGTAAAACACAGAACCACAGAGCATAGGGCACTTCCACACATGGGCGTTGACCTTGGGAAAATGAAAAAATCAACCAGACACAGGGACCCCAAAGTTGAGGGCTGCTGTCTTGACAAGAACCTCGACTCCGGTACACGTTTCATATCCCAGGAAAGAGCCGAGTGGACAAAGACAAGTGGACTACTGGACAAAGACAAGTGGACAAGTGGTGCTACGTAGGTCCAATGGAGTGTCACTCAGCCATGAAATCCACGTCATGAGGCTGGTAGCAGCATCCTGAGTGGATTTAGGTACGATCATCCTCAGTGAAATAAGTCCCACAAAAAAGACACTTATGTTATCACTTATCGAGGGAATGTAAAAATCGCTCCCCATGAACTGAATCCCCAAACAGAACAGAGTCACGCTTTTAGAAAACACACTTATGCCTGCTTCAGGGGAAAGGTGAGGGGGGGTGACGCATAAAACTCGAGTTTGAAATGAGCACAGATACCCTTCCGAAAACCGAATATGGAATGGACACGACCTACTCCTTGCTCAATCAACTGGACTCACCAGACCCTGTTCATCGCACAAGTATCTATTCGACTAGTAAGCATCTTAAAAGCTAAGTCTTGACATCTCTGTGTAAGTGCATCAAGTGTGTGTAAAGCAGCCTAAAAGCAGCAGTGAAAATCAGCTCAGACCCATTCTGAGGATCCATTTCCAACACAAAGAAGAAACAAGCAGGGCAAAACAGAGAGAAATTCTTCCAAAATGCGTTCAGGGACTGGGATGCAAGCAGGATTGACCACATCTACAGCCCCAGCGGCAGAAGACATAAGGCTGGACACTCGGGGCTGAGACGATTGGTGAGGTTGGGAAAGCAAATGCAGACCCTTGAAAGGAATCCTGCGTACTACCCATTCCATGGGTCCCAACTCTCCAGGTTCAACGCAATCTTCCGACAGCGAAAGCACTCATTGGAAACCCAGCGGATGCTACACCGTGGGATCGGGAAAGCTTTCTGAAACTCACCTCAGTTTTCATCTCCTGGTGCTCGTGCTCTCCATTCAGGCCACCTTACGAACAATCTCCCCACTTGGAGACTCAGCGCCTTTCCATGCCTCTTTCGTACCGTCTGCAATTTGTCCGCAGGATGAACTGGAAGAGGGGGAACCAATGAGAGACTCGCTGGAGGTGTTTGGTCGGGCACATGTCACTCTCATTTCCCATCACGAAGAAGAATTCACCAAAGGCTCAGCCTGCCACCCCGGATCGACAATAGGGCGTGAAGCCATCCAGCCGTGTTGCGTCCCACTCACAAAAAAGCGACTTGGGAAATGGAGCTCAGGGGCACTGCACTTCCCAAACCTGCAGAGTTCTAAACGACAACTATCGCCCCCAAATATATTGAAGTCAGGTTACGAAGAGGCGTTGAACGCAAGGCAGAATTGCAGGAAACGGATGTCAACGGGTACATCGGAATGGCCCCGATAGCACATGAAAAGCGCCAGAATGTGGACAATGATGCGGTTGGCCAAAAAGGGCGTATGCGTTTTTTCCTGAATATATTCAGGAAAAAACGCATACGCCCTTTTTGGCCAACCAAGCAAGCTGGGAGAGCCAATCAGCACTACAAAGAAATCTCTCGCCCCCCCCCCCGGGGAAAAGGGCCACGCGAAAAGAGTCTAAAAACCAGAAAGGCAGGACAGGCCACGGAGACAAGGGAGCCTTGTTAAGCTGATGGGCGGGATGTCAATGGCCAACAGCCAATCTTCACAAGTGTATCCTCTTTCCCAAAACATGTAAAACACAGAACCACAGAGCATAGGGCACTTCCACACATGGGCGTTGACCTTGGGAAAATGAAAAAATCAACCAGACACAGGGACCCCAAAGTTGAGGGCTGCTGTCTTGACAAGAACCTCGACTCCGGTACACGTTTCATATCCCAGGAAAGAGCCAAGTGGACAAAGACAAGTGGACAAGTGGTGCTACGTAGGTCCAATGGAGTGTCACTCAGCCATGAAATCCACGTCATGAGGCTGGTAGCAGCATCCTGAGTGGATTTAGGTACGATCATCCTCAGTGAAATAAGTCCCACAAAAAAGAAACTTATGTTATCACTTATCGAGGGGATGTAAAAATCGCTCCCCATGAACTGAATCCCCAAACAGAACAGAGTCACGCTTTTAGAAAACACACTTATGCCTGCTTCAGGGGAAAGGTGAGGGGGGGTGACGCATAAAACTCGAGTTTGAAATGAGCACAGATACCCTTCCGAAAACCGAATATGGAATGGACACGACCTACTCCTTGCTCAATCAACTGGACTCACCAGACCCTGTTCATCGCACAAGTATCTATTCGACTAGTAAGCATCTTAAAAGCTAAGTCTTGACATCTCTGTGTAAGTGCATCAAGTGTGTGTAAAGCGGCCTAAAAGCAGCAGTGAAAATCAGCTCAGACCCATTCTGAGGATCCATTTCCAACACAAAGAAGAAACAAGCAGGGCAAAACAGAGAGAAATTCTTCCAAAATGCGTTCAGGGACTGGGATGCAAGCAGGATTGACCACATCTACAGCCCCAGCGGCAGAAGACATAAGGCTGGACACTCTTGGGGCTGAGACGATTGGTGAGGTTGGGAAAGCAAATGCAGACCCTTCAAAGGAATCCTGCGTACTACCCATTCCATGGGTCCCAACTCTCCAGGTTCAACGCAATCTTCCGACAGCGAAAGCACTCATTGGAAACCCAGCGGATGCTACACCGTGGGATCGGGAAAGCTTTCTGAAACTCACCTCAGTTTTCATCTCCTGGTGCTCGTGCTCTCCATTCAGGCCACCTTACTAACAATCTCCCCACTTGGAGACTCAGCGCCTTTCCATGGCTCTTTCGTACCGTCTGCAATTTGTCCGCAGGATGAACTGCAAGAGGGGGAACCAATGAGAGACTCGCTGGAGGTGTTTGGTCGGGCACATGTCACTCTCATTTCCCATCACGAAGAAGAATTCACCAAAGGCTCAGCCTGCCACCCCGGATCGACAATAGGGCGTGAAGCCATCCAGCCGTGTTGCGTCCCACTCACAAAAAAGCGACTTGGGAAATGGAGCTCAGGGGCACTGCACTTCCCAAACCTGCAGAGTTCTAAACGACAACTATCGCCCCCAAATATATTGAAGTCAGGTTACGAAGAGGCGTTGAACGCAAGGCAGAATTGCAGGAAACGGATGTCAACGGGTACATCGGAATGGCCCCGATAGCACATGAAAAGCGCCAGAACGTGGACAATGATGCGGTTGGCCAAAAAGGGCGTATGCGTTTTTCCTGAATATATTCAGGAAAAAACGCATACGCCCTTTTTGGCCAAGCAAGCAAGCTGGGAGAGCAAATCAGCACTACAAAGAAATCTCTCGCCCCCCCCCCCCGGGCAAAAGGGCCACGCAAAAAAAGCCTAAAAACCAGAAAGGCAGGACAGGCCACGGAGACAAGGGAGCCTTGTTAAGCTGATGGGCGGGATGTCAATGGCCAACAGCCAATCTTCACAAGTGTATCCTCTTTCCCAAAACATGTAAAACACAGAACCACAGAGCATAGGGCACTTCCACACATGGGCGTTGACCTTGGGAAAATGAAAAAATCAACCAGACACAGGGACCCCAAAGTTGAGGGCTGCTGTCTTGACAAGAACCTCGACTCCGGTACACGTTTCATATCCCAGGAAAGAGCCAAGTGGACAAAGACAAGTGGACAAGTGGACAAGTGGTGTTACATAGGTCCAATGGAGTGTCACTCAGCCATGAAATCCACGTCATGAGGCTGGTAGCAGCATCCTGAGTGGATTTAGGTACGATCATCCTCAGTGAAATAAGTCCCACAAAAAAGAAACTTATGTTATCACTTATCGAGGGAATGTAAAAATCGCTCCCCATGACCTGAATCCCCAAACAGAACAGAGTCACGCTTTTAGAAAACACACTTATGCCTGCTTCAGGGGAAAGGTGAGGGGGGGTGACGCATAAAACTCGAGTTTGAAATGAGCACAGATACCCTTCCGAAAACCGAATATGGAATGGACACGACCTACTCCTTGCTCAATCAACTGGACTCACCAGACCCTGTTCATCGCACAAGTATCTCTTCGACTAGTAAGCATCTTAAAAGCTAAGTCTTGACATCTCTGTGTAAGTGCATCAAGTGTGTGTAAAGCAGCCTAAAAGCGGCAGTGAAAATCAGCTCAGACCCATTCTGAGGATCCATTTCCAACACAAAGAAGAAACAAGCAGGGCAAAACAGAGAGAAATTCTTCCAAAATGCGTTCAGGGACTGGGATGCAAGCAGGATGGACCACATCTACAGCCCCAGCGGCAGAAGACATAAGGCTGGACACTCTTGGGGCTGAGACGATTGGTGAGGTTGGGAAAGCAAATGCAGACCCTTGAAAGGAATCCTGCGTACTACCCATTCCATGGGTCCCAACTCTCCAGGTTCAACGCAATCTTCCGACAGCGAAAGCACTCATTGGAAACCCAGCGGATGCTACACCGTGGGATCGGGAAAGCTTTCTGAAACTCACCTCAGTTTTCATCTCCTGGTGCTCGTGCTCTCCATTCAGGCCACCTTACTAACAATCTCCCCACTTGGAGTCTCAGCGCCTTTCCATGCCTCTTTCGTACCGTCTGCAATTTGTCCGCAGGATGAACTGCAAGAGGGGGAACCAATGAGAGACTCGCTGGAGGTGTTAGGTCGGGAACATTTCACTCTCATATCCCATCACGAAGAAGAATTCACCAAAGGCTCAGCCTGCCACCCCGGATCGACAATAGGGCGTGAAGCCATCCAGCCGTGTTGCGTCCCACTCACAAAAAAGCGACTTGGGAAATGGAGCTCAGGGGCACTGCACTTCCCAAACCTGCAGAGTTCTAAACGACAACTATCGCCCCCAAATATATTGAAGTCAGGTTACGAAGAGGCGTTGAACGCAAGGCAGAATTGCAGGAAACGGATGTCAACGGGTACAACGGAATGGCCCCGATAGCACATGAAAAGCGCCAGAACGTGGACAATGATGCGGTTGGCCAAAAAGGGCGTATGCGTTTTTTCCTGAATATATTCAGGAAAAAACGCATACGCCCTTTTTGGCCAACCAAGCAAGCTGGGAGAGCAAATCAGCACTACAAAGAAATCTCTCGCCCCCCCCCCGGGGCAAAAGGGCCACGCAAAAAAAGCCTAAAAACCAGAAAGGCAGGACAGGCCACGGAGACAAGGGAGCCTTGTTAAGCTGATGGGCGGGATGTCAATGGCCAACAGCCAATCTTCACAAGTGTATCCTCTTTCCCAAAACATGTAAAACACAGAACCACAGAGCATAGGGCACTTCCACACATGGGTGTTGACCTTGGGAAAATGAAAAAATCAACCAGACACAGGGACCCCAAAGTTGAGGGCTGCTGTCTTGACAAGAACCTCGACTCCGGTACACGTTTCATATCCCAGGAAAGAGCCAAGTGGACAAAGACAAGTGGACAAGTGGACAAAGACAAGTGGACAAGTGGTGCTACGTAGGTCCAATGGAGTGTCACTCAGCCATGAAATCCACGTCATGAGGCTGGTAGCAGCATCCTGAGTGGATTTAGGTACGATCATCCTCAGTGAAATAAGTCCCACAAAAAAGAAACTTATGTTATCACTTATCGAGGGAATGTAACAATCGCTCCCCATGAACTGAATCCCCAAACAGAACAGAGTCACGCTTTTAGAAAACACACTTATGCCTGCTTCAGGGGAAAGGTGAGGGGGGGTGACGCATAAAACTCGAGTTTGAAATGAGCACAGATACCCTTCCGAAAACCGAATATGGAATGGACACGACCTACTCCTTGCTCAATCAACTGGACTCACCAGACCCTGTTCATCGCACAAGTATCTCTTCGACTAGTAAGCATCTTAAAAGCTAAGTCTTGACATCTCTGTGTAAGTGCATCAAGTGTGTGTAAAGCGGCCTAAAAGCAGCAGTGAAAATCAGCTCAGACCCATTCTGAGGATCCATTTCCAACACAAAGAAGAAACAAGTAGGGCAAAACAGAGAGAAATTCTTCCAAAATGCGTTCAGGGACTGGGATGCAAGCAGGATGGACCACATCTACAGCCCCAGCGGCAGAAGACATAAGGCTGGACACTCTTGGGGCTGAGACGATTGGTGAGGTTGGGAAAGCAAATGCAGACCCTTGAAAGGAATCCTGCGTACTACCCATTCCATGGGTCCCAACTCTCCAGGTTCAACGCAATCTTCCGACAGCGAAAGCACTCATTGGAAACCCAGCGGATGCTACACCGTGGGATCGGGAAAGCTTTCTGAAACTCACCTCAGTTTTCATCTCCTGGTGCTCGTGCTCTCCATTCAGGTCACCTTACTAACAATCTCCCCACTTGGAGACTCAGCGCCTTTCCATCCCTCTTTCGTACCGTCTGCAATTTGTCCGCAGAATGAACTGGAAGAGGGGGAACCAATGAGAGACTCGCTGGAGGTGTTTGGTCGGGCACATGTCACTCTCATTTCCCATCACGAAGAAGAATTCACCAAAGGCTCAGCCTGCCACCCCGGATCGACAATGGGGCGTGAAGCCATCCAGCCGTGTTGCGTCCCACTCACAAAAAAGCGACTTGGGAAATGGAGCTCAGGGGCACTGCACTTCCCAAACCTGCAGAGTTCTAAACGACAACTATCGCCCCCAAATATATTGAAGTCAGGTTACGAAGAGGCGTTGAACGCAAGGCAGAATTGCAGGAAACGGATGTCAACGGGTACATCGGAATGGCCCCGATAGCACATGAAAAGCGCCAGAACGTGGACAATGATGCGGTTGGCCAAAAAGGGCGTATGCGTTTTTTCCTGAATATATTCAGGAAAAAACGCATACGCCCTTTTTGGCCAACCAAGCAAGCTGGGAGAGCAAATCAGCACTACAAAGAAATCTCTCCCCACCCCCCCCCGGACAAAAGGGCCACGCGAAAAAAGTCTAAAAACCAGAAAGGCAGGACAGGCCACGGAGACAAGGGAGCCTTGTTAAGCTGATGGGCGGGATGTCAATGGCCAACAGCCAATCTTCACAAGTGTATCCTCTTTCCCAAAACATGTAAAACACAGAACCACAGAGCATAGGGCACTTCCACACATGGGCGTTGACCTTGGGAAAATGAAAAAATCAACCAGACACAGGGACCCCAAAGTTGAGGGCTGCTCTCTTGACAAGAACCTCGACTCCGGTAAACGTTTCATATCCCAGGAAAGAGCCAAGTGGACAAAGACAAGTGGACAAGTGGACAAAGACAAGTGGACAAGTGGTGCTACGTAGGTCCAATGGAGTGTCACTCAGCCATGAAATCCACGTCATGAGGCTGGTAGCAGCATCCTGAGTGGATTTAGGTACGATCATCCTCAGTGAAATAAGTCCCACAAAAAAGAAACTTATGTTATCACTTATCGAGGGAATGTAAAAATCGCTCCCCATGAACTGAATCCCCAAACAGAACAGAGTCACGCTTTTAGAAAACACACTTATGCCTGCTTCAGGGGAAAGGTGAGGGGGGGTGACGCATAAAACTCGAGTTTGAAATGAGCACAGATACCCTTCCGAAAACCGAATATGGAATGGACACGACCTACTCCTTGCTCAATCAACTGGACTCACCAGACCCTGTTCATCGCACAAGTATCTATTCGACTAGTAAGCATCTTAAAAGCTAAGTCTTGACATCTCTGTGTAAGTGCATCAAGTGTGTGTAAAGCGGCCTAAAAGCAGCAGTGAAAATCAGCTCAGACCCATTCTGAGGATCCATTTCCAACACAAAGAAGAAACAAGCAGGGCAAAACAGAGAGAAATTCTTCCAAAATGCGTTCAGGGACTGGGATGCAAGCAGGATTGACCACATCTACAGCCCCAGCGGCAGAAGACATAAGGCTGGACACTCTTGGGGCTGAGACGATTGGTGAGGTTGGGAAAGCAAATGCAGACCCTTGAAAGGAATCCTGCATACTACCCATTCCATAGGTCCCAACTCTCCAGGTTCAACGCAATCTTCCGACAGCGAAAGCACTCATTGGAAACCCAGCGGATGCTACACCGTGGGATCGGGAAAGCTTTCTGAAACTCACCTCAGTTTTCATCTCCTGGTGCTCGTGCTCTCCATTCAGGCCACCTTACTAACAATCTCCCCACTTGGAGACTCAGCGCCTTTCCATGCCTCTTTCGTACCGTCTGCAATTTGTCCGCAGGATGAACTGGAAGAGGGGGAACCAATGAGAGACTCGCTGGAGGTGTTAGGTCGGGCACATGTCACTCTCATTTCCCATCACGAAGAAGAATTCACCAAAGGCTCAGCCTGCCACCCCGGATCGACAATAGGGCGTGAAGCCATCCAGCCGTGTTGCGGCCCACTCACAAAAAAGCGACTTGGGAAATGGAGCTCAGGGGCACTGCACTTCCCAAACCTGCAGAGTTCTAAACGACAACTATCGCCCCCAAATATATTGAAGTCAGGTTACGAAGAGGCGTTGAACGCAAGGCAGAATTGCAGGAAACGGATGTCAACGGGAACATCGGAATGGCCCCGATAGCACATGAAAAGCGCCAGAACGTGGACAATGATGCGGTTGGCCAAAAAGGGCGTATGCGTTTTTTCCTGAATATATTCAGGAAAAAACGCATACGCCCTTTTTGGCCAACCAAGCAAGCTGGGAGAGCCAATCAGCACTACAAAGAAATCTCTCGCCCCCCCCCCGGGCAAAAGGGCCACGCGAAAAAAGTCTAAAAACGAGAAAGGCAGGACAGGCCACGGAGACAAGGGAGCCTTGTTAAGCTGATGGGCGGGATGTCAATGGCCAACAGCCAATCTTCACAACTGTATCCTCTTTCCCAAAACATGTAAAACACAGAACCACAGAGCATAGGGCACTTCCACACATGGGCGTTGACCTTGGGAAAATGAAAAAATCAACCAGACACAGGGACCCCAAAGTTGACGGCTGCTGTCTTGACAAGAACCTCGACTCCGGTACACGTTTCATATCCCAGGAAAGAGCCAAGTGGACAAAGACAAGTGGACAAGTGCACAAGTGGTGCTAGGTAGTTCCAATGGAGTGTCACTCAGCCATGAAATCCACGTCATGAGGCTGGTAGCAGCATCCTGAGTGGATTTAGGTACGATCATCCTCAGTGAAATAAGTCCCACAAAAAAGAAACTTATGTTATCACCTATCGAGGGAATGTAAAAATCGCTTCCCATGAACTGAATCCCCAAACAGAACAGAGTCACGCTTTTAGAAAACACACTTATGCCTGCTTCAGGGGAAAGGTGAGGGGGGGTGACGCATAAAACTCGAGTTTGAAATGAGCACAGATACCCTTCCGAAAACCGAATATGGAATGGACACGACCTACTCCTTGCTCAATCAACTGGACTCACCAGACCCTGTTCATCGCACAAGTATCTATCCGACTAGTAAGCATCTTAAAAGCTAAGTCTTGACATCTCTGTGTAAGTGCATCAAGTGTGTGTAAAGCGGCCTAAAAGCAGCAGTGAAAATCAGCTCAGACCCATTCTGAGGATCCATTTCCAACACAAAGAAGAAACAAGCAGGGCAAAACAGAGAGAAATTCTTCCAAAATGCGTTCAGGGACTGGGATGCAAGCAGGATTGACCACATCTACAGCCCCAGCGGCAGAAGACATAAGGCTGGACACTCTTGGGGCTGAGACGATTGGTGAGGTTGGGAAAGCAAATGCAGACCCTTGAAAGGAATCCTGCGTGCTACCCATTCCATGGGTCCCAACTCTCCAGGTTCAACGCAATCTTCCGACAGCGAAAGCACTCATTGGAAACCAAGCGGATGCTACACCGTGGGATCGGGAAAGCTTTCTGAAACTCACCTCAGTTTTCATTTCCTGGTGCTCGTGCTCTCCATTCAGGCCCCCTTACTAACAATCTCCCCACTTGGAGACTCAGCGCCTTTCCATGCCTCTTTCGTACCGTCTGCAATTTGTCCGCAGGATGAACTGCAAGAGGGGGAACCAATGAGAGACTCGCTGGAGGTGTTAGGTCGGGCACATGTCACTCTCATTTCCCATCACGAAGAAGAATTCACCAAAGGCTCAGCCTGCCACCCCGGATCGACAATAGGGCGTGAAGCCATCCAGCCGTGTTGCGTCCCACTCACAAAAAAGCGAATTGGGAAATGGAGCTCAGGGGCACTGCACTTCCCAAACCTGCAGAGTTCTAAACGACAACTATCGCCCCCAAATATATTGAAGTCAGGTTACGAAGAGGCGTTGAACGCAAGGCAGAATTGCAGGAAACGGATGTCAACGGGTACATCGGAATGGCCCCGATAGCACATGAAAAGCGCCAGAACGTGGACAATGATGCGGTTGGCCAAAAAGGGCGTATGCGTTTTTTCCTGAATATATTCAGGAAAAAACGCATACGCCCTTTTTGGCCAACCAAGCAAGCTGGGAGAGCAAATCAGCACTACAAAGAAATCTCTCGCCCCTCCCCTCCCCCGGGCAAAAGGGCCACGCGAAAAAAGTCTAAAAACGAGAAAGGCAGGACAGGCCACGGAGACAAGGGAGCCTTGTTAAACTGATGGGCGGGATGTCAATGACCAACAGCCAATCTTCACAAGTGTATCCTCTTTCCCAAAACATGTAAAACACAGAACCACAGAGCATAGGGCACTTCCACACATGGGCGTTAACCTTGGGAAAATGAAAAAATCAACCAGACACAGGGACCCCAAAGTTGACGGCTGCTGTCTTGACAAGAACCTCGACTCCGGTACACGTTTCATATCCCAGGAAAGAGCCAAGTGGACAAAGACAAGTGGACAAGTGGACAAGTGGTGCTACGTAGGTCCAATGGAGTGTCACTCAGCCATGAAATCCACGTCATGAGGCTGGTAGCAGCATCCTGAGTGGATTTAGGTACGATCATCCTCAGTGAAATAAGTCCCACAAAAAAGAAACTTATGTTATCACTTATCGAGGGAATGTAAAAATCGCTCCCCATGAACTGAATCCCCAAACAGAACAGAGTCACACTTTTAGAAAACACACTTATGCCTGCTTCAGGGGAAAGGTGAGGTGGGGTGACGCATAAAACTCGAGTTTGAAATGAGCACAGATACCCTTCCGAAAACCGAATATGGAATGGACACGACCTACTCCTTGCTCAATCAACTGGACTCACCAGACCCTGTTCATCGCACAAGTATCTATCCGACTAGTAAGCATCTTAAAAGCTAAGTCTTGACATCTCTGTGTAAGTGCATCAAGTGTGTGTAAAGCGGCCTAAAAGCAGCAGTGAAAATCAGCTCAGACCCATTCTGAGGATCCATTTCCAACACAAAGAAGAAACAAGCAGGGCAAAACAGAGAGAAATTCTTCCAAAATGCGTTCAGGGACTGGGATGCAAGCAGGATTGACCACATCTACAGCCCCAGCGGCAGAAGACATAAGGCTGGACACTCTTGGGGCTGAGACGATTGGTGAGGTTGGGAAAGCAAATGCAGACCCTTGAAAGGAATCCTGCGTACTACCCATTCCATGGGTCCCAACTCTCCAGGTTCAACGCAATCTTCCGACAGCGAAAGCACTCATTGGAAACCCAGCGGATGCTACACCGTGGGATCGGGAAAGCTTTCTGAAACTCACCTCAGTTTTCATCTCCTGGTGCTCGTGCTCTCCATTCAGGCCACCTTACTAACAATCTCCCCACTTGGAGACTCAGCGCCTTTCCATGCCTCTTTCGTACCGTCTGCAATTTGTCTGCAGGATGAACTGGAAGAGGGGGAACCAATGAGAGACTCGCTGGAGGTGTTAGGTCGGGCACATGTCACTCTCATTTCCCATCACGAAGAAGAATTCACCAAAGGCTCAGCCTGCCACCCCGGATCGACAATAGGGCGTGAAGCCATCCAGCCGTGTTGCGTCCCACTCACAAAAAAGCGACTTGGGAAATGGAGCTCAGGGGCACTGCACTTCCCAAACCTGCAGAGTTCTAAACGACAACTATCGCCCCGAAATATATTGAAGTCAAGTTACGAAAAGGCGTTGAATGCAAGGCAGAATTGCAGGAAACGGATGTCAATGGGTACATCGGAATGGCCCCGATAGCACATGAAAAGCGCCAGAACGTGGACAATGATGCGGTTGGCCAAAAAGGGCGTATGCGTTTTTTCCTGAATATATTCAGGAAAAAACAAATACGCCCTTTTTGGCCAACCAAGCAAGCTGGGAGAGCAAATCAGCACTACAAAGAAATCTCTCGCCCCCCCCCCCCGGGCAAAAGGGCCACGCGAAAAAAGTCTAAAATCCAGAAAGGCAGGACAGGCCACGGAGACAAGGGAGCCTTGTTAAGCTGATGGGCGGGATGTCAATGGCCAACAGCCAATCTTCACAAGTGTATCCTCTTTCCCAAAACATGTAAAACACAGAACCACAGAGCATAGGGCACTTCCACACATGGGCGTTGACCTTGGGAAAATGAAAAAATCAACCAGACACAGGGACCCCAAAGTTGAGGGCTGCTGTCTTGACAAGAACCTCGACTCCGGTACACGTTTCATATCCCAGGAAAGAGACAAGTGGACAAAGACAAGTGGACAAGTGGACAAAGACAAGTGCACAAGTGGTGCTACGTAGGTCCAATGGAGTGTCACTCAGCCATGAAATCCACGTCATGAGGCTGGTAGCAGCATCCTGAGTGGATTTAGGTACGATCATCCTCAGTGAAATAAGCCCCACAAAAAAGAAACTTATGTTATCACTTTGCGAGGGAATGTAAAAATCGCTCCCCAGGAACTGAACACCCAAACAGAACAGAGTCACGCTTTTAGAAAACACACTTATGCCTGCTTCAGGGGAAAGGTGAGGGGGGGTGGCGCATAAAACTCGAGTTTGAAATGAGCACAGATACCCTTCCGAAAACCGAATATGGAATGGACACGACCTACTCCTTGTTCAATCAACTGGACTCACCAGACCCTGTTCATCGCACAAGTATCTATTCGACTAGTAAGCATCTTAAAAGCTAAGTCTTGACATCTCTGTGTAAGTGCATCAAGTATGTGTAAAGCGGCCTAAAGGCAGCAGTGAAAATCAGCTCAGACCCATTCTGAGGATCCATTTCCAACCCAAAGAAGAAACAAGCAGGGCAAAACAGAGAGAAATTCTTCCAAAATGCGTTCAGGGACTGGGATGCAAGCAGGATTGACCACATCTACAGCCCCAGCGGCAGAAGACATAAGGCTGGACACTCTTGGGGCTGAGACGATTGGTGAGGTTGGGAAAGCAAATGCAGACCCTTGAAAGGAATCCTGCGTGCTACCCATTCCATGGGTCCCAACTCTCCAGGTTCAACGCAATCTTCCGACAGCGAAAGCACTCATTGGAAACACAGCGGATGCTACACCGTGGGATCGGGAAAGCTTTCTGAAACTCACCTCAGTTTTCATCTCCTGGTGCTCGTGCTCTCCATTCAGGCCCCCTTACTAACAATCTCCCCACTTGGAGACTCAGCGCCTTTCCATGCCTCTTTCGTACCGTCTGCAATTTGTCCGCAGGATGAACTGGAAGAGGGGGAACCAATGAGAGACTCGCTGGAGGTGTTTGGTCGGGCACATGTCACTCTCATTTCCCATCACGAAGAAGAATTCACCAAAGGCTCAGCCTGCCACCCCGGATCGACAATAGGGCGTGAAGCCATCCAGCCGTGTTGCGTCCCACTCACAAAAAAGCGACTTGGGAAATGGAGCTCAGGGGCACTGCACTTCCCAAACCTGCAGAGTTCTAAACGACAACTATCGCCCCCAAATATATTGAAGTCAGGTTACGAAGAGGCGTTGAACGCAAGGCAGAATTGCAGGAAACGGATGTCAACGGGTACATCGGAATGGCCCCGATAGCACATGAAAAGCGCCAGAACGTGGACAATGATGCGGTTGGCCAAAAAGGGCGTATGCGTTTTTTCCTGAATATATTCAGGAAAAAACGCATACGCCCTTTTTGGCCAACCAAGCAAGCTGGGAGAGCAAATCAGCACTACAAAGAAATCTCTCGCCCCCCCCCCCCCGGGCAAAAGGGCCACGCGAAAAAAGTCTAAAAACCAGAAAGGCAGGACAGGCCACGGAGACAAGGGGGCCTTGTTAAGCTGATGGGCGGGATGTCAATGGCCAACAGCCAATCTTCACAAGTGTATCCTCTTTCCCAAAACATGTAAAACACAGAACCACAGAGCATAGGGCACTTCCACACATGGGCGTTGACCTTGGGGAAAATGAAAAAATCAACCAGACACAGGGACCCCAAAGTTGAGGGCTGCTCTCTTGACAAGAACCTCGACTCCGGTAAACGTTTCATATCCCAGGAAAGAGCCAAGTGGACAAAGACAAGTGGACAAGTGGACAAAGACAAGTGCACAAGTGGTGCTACGTAGGTCCAATGGAGTGTCACTCAGCCATGAAATCCACGTCATGAGGCTGGTAGCAGCATCCTGAGTGGATTTAGGTACGATCATCCTCAGTGAAATAAGTCCCACAAAAAAGACACTTATGTTATCACTTATCGAGGGAATGTAAAAATCGCTCCCCATGAACTGAATCCCCAAACAGAACAGAGTCACGCTTTTAGAAAACACACTTATGCCTGCTTCAGGGGAAAGGTGAGGGGGGGTGACGCATAAAACTCGAGTTTGAAATGAGCACAGATACCCTTCCGAAAACCGAATATGGAATGGACACGACCTACTCCTTGCTCAATCAACTGGACTCACCAGACCCTGTTCATCGCACAAGTATCTATTCGACTAGTAAGCATCTTAAAAGCTAAGTCTTGACATCTCTGTGTAAGTGCATCAAGTGTGTGTAAAGCGGCCTAAAAGCAGCAGTGAAAATCAGCTCAGACCCATTCTGAGGATCCATTTCCAACACAAAGAAGAAACAAGCAGGGCAAAACAGAGAGAAATTCTTCCAAAATGCGTTCAGGGACTGGGATGCAAGCAGGATTGACCACATCTACAGCCCCAGCGGCAGAAGACATAAGGCTGGACACTCTTGGGGCTGAGACGATTGGTGAGGTGGGGAAAGCAAATGCAGACCCTTGAAAGGAATCCTGCGTACTACCCATTCCATGGGTCCCAACTCTCCAGGTTCAACGCAATCTTCCGACAGCGAAAGCACTCATTGGAAACCCAGCGGATGCTACACCGTGGGATCGGGAAAGCTTTCTGAAACTCACCTCAGTTTTCATTTCCTGGTGCTCGTGCTCTCCATTCAGGCCCCCTTACTAACAATCTCCCCACTTGGAGACTCAGCGCCTTTCCATGCCTCTTTCGTACCGTCTGCAATTTTCCGCAGGATGAACTGGAAGAGGGGGAACCAATGAGAGACTCGCTGGAGGTGTTAGGTCGGGCACATGTCACTCTCATTTCCCATCACGAAGAAGAATTCACCAAAGGCTCAGCCTGCCACCCCGGATCGACAATAGGGCGTGAAGCCATCCAGCCGTGTTGCGGCCCACTCACAAAAAAGCGACTTGGGAAATGGAGCTCAGGGGCACTGCACTTCCCAAACCTGCAGAGTTCTAAACGACAACTATCGCCCCCAAATATATTGAAGTCAGGTTACGAAGAGGCGTTGAACGCAAGGCAGAATTGCAGGAAACGGATGTCAACGGGAACATCGGAATGGCGCCGATAGCACATGAAAAGCGCCAGAACGTGGACAATGATGCGGTTGGCCAAAAAGGGCGTATGCGTTTTTTCCTGAATATATTCAGGAAAAAACGCATACGCCCTTTTTCGCCAACCAAGCAAGCTGGGAGAGCAAATCAGCACTACAAAGAAATCTCTCGCCCCCCCCCCGGGCAAAAGGGCCACGCGAAAAAAGTCTAAAAACGAGAAAGGCAGGACAGGCCACGGAGACAAGGGAGCCTTGTTAAGCTGATGGGCGGGATGTCAATGGCCAACAGCCAATCTTCACAACTGTATCCTCTTTCCCAAAACATGTAAAACACAGAACCACAGAGCATAGGGCACTTCCACACATGGGCGTTGACCTTGGGAAAATGAAAAAATCAACCAGACACAGGGACCCCAAAGTTGACGGCTGCTGTCTTGACAAGAACCTCGACTCCGGTACACGTTTCATATCCCAGGAAAGAGCCAAGTGGACAAAGACAAGTGGACAAGTGCACAAGTGGTGCTACGTAGTTCCAATGGAGTGTCACTCAGCCATGAAATCCACGTCATGAGGCTGGTAGCAGCATCCTGAGTGGATTTAGGTACGATCATCCTCAGTGAAATAAGTCCCACAAAAAAGAAACTTATGTTATCACCTATCGAGGGAATGTAAAAATCGCTTCCCATGAACTGAATCCCCAAACAGAACAGAGTCACGCTTTTAGAAAACACACTTATGCCTGCTTCAGGGGAAAGGTGAGGGGGGGTGACGCATAAAACTCGAGTTTGAAATGAGCACAGATACCCTTCCGAAAACCGAATATGGAATGGACACGACCTACTCCTTGCTCAATCAACTGGACTCACCAGACCCTGTTCATCGCACAAGTATCTATCCGACTAGTAAGCATCTTAAAAGCTAAGTCTTGACATCTCTGTGTAAGTGCATCAAGTGTGTGTAAAGCGGCCTAAAAGCAGCAGTGAAAATCAGCTCAGACCCATTCTGAGGATCCATTTCCAACACAAAGAAGAAACAAGCAGGGCAAAACAGAGAGAAATTCTTCCAAAATGCGTTCAGGGACTGGGATGCAAGCAGGATTGACCACATCTACAGCCCCAGCGGCAGAAGACATAAGGCTGGACACTCTTGGGGCTGAGACGATTGGTGAGGTTGGGAAAGCAAATGCAGACCCTTGAAAGGAATCCTGCGTGCTACCCATTCCATGGGTCCCAACTCTCCAGGTTCAACGCAATCTTCCGACAGCGGAAGCACTCATTGGAAACCCAGCGGATGCTACACCGTGGGATCGGGAAAGCTTTCTGAAACTCACCTCAGTTTTCATTTCCTGGTGGTCGTGCTCTCCATTCAGGCCCCCTTACTAACAATCTCCCCACTTGGAGACTCAGCGCCTTTCCATGCCTCTTTCGTACCGTCTGCAATTTGTCCGCAGGATGAACTGCAAGAGGGGGAACCAATGAGAGACTCGCTGGAGGTGTTAGGTCGGGCACATGTCACTCTCATTTCCCATCACGAAGAAGAATTCACCAAAGGCTCAGCCTGCCACCCCGGATCGACAATAGGGCGTGAAGCCATCCAGCCGTGTTGCGTCCCACTCACAAAAAAGCGAATTGGGAAATGGAGCTCAGGGGCACTGCACTTCCCAAACCTGCAGAGTTCTAAACGACAACTATCGCCCCCAAATATATTGAAGTCAGGTTACGAAGAGGCGTTGAACGCAAGGCAGAATTGCAGGAAACGGATGTCAACGGGTACATCGGAATGGCCCCGATAGCACATGAAAAGCGCCAGAACGTGGACAATGATGCGGTTGGCCAAAAAGGGCGTATGCGTTTTTTCCTGAATATATGCAGGAAAAAACGCATACGCCCTTTTTGGCCAACCAAGCAAGCTGGGAGAGCAAATCAGCACTACAAAGAAATCTCTCGCCCACCACCCCCGGGCAAAAGGGCCACGCGAAAAAAGTCTAAAAACGAGAAAGGCAGGACAGGCCACGGAGACAAGGGAGCCTTGTTAAACTGATGGGCGGGATGTCAATGACCAACAGCCAATCTTCACAAGTGTATCCTCTTTCCCAAAACATGTAAAACACAGAACCACAGAGCATAGGGCACTTCCACACATGGGCGTTAACCTTGGGAAAATGAAAAAATCAACCAGACACAGGGACCCCAAAGTTGACGGCTGCTGTCTTGACAAGAACCTCGACTCCGGTACACGTTTCATATCCCAGGAAAGAGCCAAGTGGACAAAGACAAGTGGACAAGTGGACAAGTGGTGCTACGTAGGTCCAATGGAGTGTCACTCAGCCATGAAATCCACGTCATGAGGCTGGTAGCAGCATCCTGAGTGGATTTAGGTACGATCATCCTCAGTGAAATAAGTCCCACAAAAAAGAAACTTATGTTATCACTTATCGAGGGAATGTAAAAATCGCTCCCCATGAACTGAATCCCCAAACAGAACAGAGTCACACTTTTAGAAAACACACTTATGCCTGCTTCAGGGGAAAGGTGAGGTGGGGTGACGCATAAAACTCGAGTTTGAAATGAGCACAGATACCCTTCCGAAAACCGAATATGGAATGGACACGACCTACTCCTTGCTCAATCAACTGGACTCACCAGACCCTGTTCATCGCACAAGTATCTATCCGACTAGTAAGCATCTTAAAAGCTAAGTCTTGACATCTCTGTGTAAGTGCATCAAGTGTGTGTAAAGCGGCCTAAAAGCAGCAGTGAAAATCAGCTCAGACCCATTCTGAGGATCCATTTCCAACACAAAGAAGAAACAAGCAGGGCAAAACAGAGAGAAATTCTTCCAAAATGCGTTCAGGGACTGGGATGCAAGCAGGATTGACCACATCTACAGCCCCAGCGGCAGAAGACATAAGGCTGGACACTCTTGGGGCTGAGACGATTGGTGAGGTTGGGAAAGCAAATGCAGACCCTTGAAAGGAATCCTGCGTACTACCCATTCCATGGGTCCCAACTCTCCAGGTTCAACGCAATCTTCCGACAGCGAAAGCACTCATTGGAAACCCAGCGGATGCTGCACCGTGGGATCGGGAAAGCTTTCTGAAACTCACCTCAGTTTTCATCTCCTGGTGCTCGTGCTCTCCATTCAGGCCACCTTACTAACAATCTCCCCACTTGGAGACTCAGCGCCTTTCCATGCCTCTTTCGTACCGTCTGCAATTTGTCTGCAGGATGAACTGGAAGAGGGGGAACCAATGAGAGACTCGCTGGAGGTGTTAGGTCGGGCACATGTCACTCTCATTTCCCATCACGAAGAAGAATTCACCAAAGGCTCAGCCTGCCACCCCGGATCGACAATAGGGCGTGAAGCCATCCAGCCGTGTTGCGTCCCACTCACAAAAAAGCGACTTGGGAAATGGAGCTCAGGGGCACTGCACTTCCCAAACCTGCAGAGTTCTAAACGACAACTATCGCCCCGAAATATATTGAAGTCAGGTTACGAAAAGGCGTTGAATGCAAGGCAGAATTGCAGGAAACGGATGTCAATGGGTACATCGGAATGGCCCCGATAGCACATGAAAAGCGCCAGAACGTGGACAATGATGCGGTTGGCCAAAAAGGGCGTATGCGTTTTTTCCTGAATATATTCAGGAAAAAACAAATACGCCCTTTTTGGCCAACCAAGCAAGCTGGGAGAGCAAATCAGCACTACAAAGAAATCTCTCGCCCCCCCCCCCGGGCAAAAGGGCCACGCGAAAAAAGTCTAAAATCCAGAAAGGCAGGACAGGCCACGGAGACAAGGGAGCCTTGTTAAGCTGATGGGCGGGATGTCAATGGCCAACAGCCAATCTTCACAAGTGTATCCTCTTTCCCAAAACATGTAAAACACAGAACCACAGAGCATAGGGCACTTCCACACATGGGCGTTGACCTTGGGAAAATGAAAAAATCAACCAGACACAGGGACCCCAAAGTTGAGGGCTGCTGTCTTGACAAGAACCTCGACTCCGGTACACGTTTCATATCCCAGGAAAGAGCCAAGTGGACAAAGACAAGTGGACAAGTGGACAAAGACAAGTGGACAAGTGGTGCTACGTAGGTCCAATGGAGTGTCACTCAGCCATGAAATCCACGTCATGAGGCTGGTAGCAGCATCCTGAGTGGATTTAGGTACGATCATCCTCAGTGAAATAAGCCCCACAAAAAAGAAACTTATGTTATCACTTTGCGGGGGAATGTAAAAATCGCTCCCCAGGAACTGAACACCCAAACAGAACAGAGTCACGCTTTTAGAAAACACACTTATGCCTGCTTCAGGGGAAAGGTGAGGGGGGGTGGCGCATAAAACTCGAGTTTGAAATGAGCACAGATACCCTTCCGAAAACCGAATATGGAATGGACACGACCTACTCCTTGTTCAATCAACTGGACTCACCAGACCCTGTTCATCGCACAAGTATCTATTCGACTAGTAAGCATCTTAAAAGCTAAGTCTTGACATCTCTGTGTAAGTGCATCAAGTATGTGTAAAGCGGCCTAAAGGCAGCAGTGAAAATCAGCTCAGACCCATTCTGAGGATCCATTTCCAACACAAAGAAGAAACAAGCAGGGCAAAACAGAGAGAAATTCTTCCAAAATGCGTTCAGGGACTGGGATGCAAGCAGGATTGACCACATCTACAGCCCCAGCGGCAGAAGACATAAGGCTGGACACTCTTGGGGCTGAGACGATTGGTGAGGTTGGGAAAGCAAATGCAGACCCTTGAAAGGAATCCTGCGTGCTACCCATTCCATGGGTCCCAACTCTCCAGGTTCAACGCAATCTTCCGACAGCGAAAGCACTCATTGGAAACCCAGCGGATGCTACACCGTGGGATCGGGAAAGCTTTCTGAAACTCACCTCAGTTTTCATCTCCTGGTGCTCGTGCTCTCCATTCAGGCCCCCTTACTAACAATCTCCCCACTTGGAGACTCAGCGCCTTTCCATGCCTCTTTCGTACCGTCTGCAATTTGTCCGCAGGATGAACTGGAAGAGGGGGAACCAATGAGAGACTCGCTGGAGGTGTTTGGTCGGGCACATGTCACTCTCATTTCCCATCACGAAGAAGAATTCACCAAAGGCTCAGCCTGCCACCCCGGATCGACAATAGGGCGTGAAGCCATCCAGCCGTGTTGCGTCCCACTCACAAAAAAGCGACTTGGGAAATGGAGCTCAGGGGCACTGCACTTCCCAAACCTGCAGAGTTCTAAACGACAACTATCGCCCCCAAATATATTGAAGTCAGGTTACGAAGAGGCGTTGAACGCAAGGCAGAATTGCAGGAAACGGATGTCAACGGGTACATCGGAATGGCCCCGATAGCACATGAAAAGCGCCAGAACGTGGACAATGATGCGGTTGGCCAAAAAGGGCGTATGCGTTTTTTCCTGAATATATTCAGGAAAAAACGCATACGCCCTTTTTGGCCAACCAAGCAAGCTGGGAGAGCAAATCAGCACTACAAAGAAATCTCTCGCCCCCCCCCCCGGGCAAAAGGGCCACGCGAAAAAAGTCTAAAAACCAGAAAGGCAGGACAGGCCACGGAGACAAGGGAGCCTTGTTAAGCTGATGGGCGGGATGTCAATGGCCAACAGCCAATCTTCACAAGTGTATCCTCTTTCCCAAAACATGTAAAACACAGAACCACAGAGCATAGGGCACTTCCACACATGGGCGTTGACCTTGGGGAAAATGAAAAAATCAACCAGACACAGGGACCCCAAAGTTGAGGGCTGCTCTCTTGACAAGAACCTCGACTCCGGTAAACGTTTCATATCCCAGGAAAGAGCCAAGTGGACAAAGACAAGTGGACAAGTGGACAAAGACAAGTGCACAAGTGGTGCTACGTAGGTCCAATGGAGTGTCACTCAGCCATGAAATCCACGTCATGAGGCTGGTAGCAGCATCCTGAGTGGATTTAGGTACGATCATCCTCAGTGAAATAAGTCCCACAAAAAAGACACTTATGTTATCACTTATCGAGGGAATGTAAAAATCGCTCCCCATGAACTGAATCCCCAAACAGAACAGAGTCACGCTTTTAGAAAACACACTTATGCCTGCTTCAGGGGAAAGGTGAGGGGGGGTGACGCATAAAACTCGAGTTTGAAATGAGCACAGATACCCTTCCGAAAACCGAATATGGAATGGACACGACCTACTCCTTGCTCAATCAACTGGACTCACCAGACCCTGTTCATCGCACAAGTATCTATTCGACTAGTAAGCATCTTAAAAGCTAAGTCTTGACATCTCTGTGTAAGTGCATCAAGTGTGTGTAAAGCGGCCTAAAAGCAGCAGTGAAAATCAGCTCAGACCCATTCTGAGGATCCATTTCCAACACAAAGAAGAAACAAGCAGGGCAAAACAGAGAGAAATTCTTCCAAAATGCGTTCAGGGACTGGGATGCAAGCAGGATTGACCACATCTACAGCCCCAGCGGCAGAAGACATAAGGCTGGACACTCTTGGGGCTGAGAAGATTGGTGAGGTTGGGAAAGCAAATGCAGACCCTTGAAAGGAATCCTGCGTGCTACCCATTCCATGGGTCCCAACTCTCCAGGTTCAACGCAATCTTCCGACAGCGAAAGCACTCATTGGAAACCCAGCGGATGCTACACCGTGGGATCGGGAAAGCTTTCTGAAACTCACCTCAGTTTTCATTTCCTGGTGCTCGTGCTCTCCATTCAGGCCACCTTACTAACAATCTCCCCACTTGGAGACTCAGCGCCTTTCCATGCCTCTTTCGTACCGTCTGCAATTTTCCGCAGGATGAACTGGAAGAGGGGGAACCAATGAGAGACTCGCTGGAGGTGTTAGGTCGGGCACATGTCACTCTCATTTCCCATCACGAAGAAGAATTCACCAAAGGCTCAGCCTGCCACCCCGGATCGACAATAGGGCGTGAAACCATCCAGCCGTGTTGCGTCCCACTCACAAAAAGGCGACTTGGGAAATGGAGCTCAGGGGCACTGCACTTCCCAAACCTGCAGAGTTCTAAACGACAACTATCGCCCCCAAATATATTGAAGTCAGGTTACGAAGAGGCGTTGAACGCAAGGCAGAATTGCAGGAAACGGATGTCAACGGGTACATCGGAATGGCCCCGATAGCACATGAAAAGCGCCAGAACGTGGACAATGATGCGGTTGGCCAAAAAGGGCGTATGCGTTTTTTCCTGAATATATTCAGGAAAAAACGCATACGCCCTTTTTGGCCAACCAAGCAAGCTGGGAGAGCAAATCAGCACTACAAAGAAATCTCTCGCCCCCCCCCCCCGGGCAAAAGGGCCACGCGAAAAAAGTCTAAAAACCAGAAAGGCAGGACAGGCCACGGAGACAAGGGAGCCTTGTTAAGCTGATGGGCGGGATGTCAATGGCCAACAGCCAATCTTCACAAGTGTATCCTCTTTCCCAAAACATGTAAAACACAGAACCACAGAGCATAGGGCACTTCCACACATGGGCGTTGACCTTGGGAAAATGAAAAAATCAACCAGACACAGGGACCCCAAAGTTGAGGGCTGCTGTCTTGACAAGAACCTCGACTCCGGTACACGTTTCATATCCCAGGAAAGAGCCAAGTGGACAAAGACAAGTGGACAAGTGGACAAAGACAAGTGGACAAGTGGTGCTACGTAGGTCCAATGGAGTGTCACTCAGCCATGAAATCCACGTCATGAGGCTGGTAGCAGCATCCTGAGTGGATTTAGGTACGATCATCCTCAGTGAAATAAGTCCCACAAAAAAGAAACTTATGTTATCACTTATCGAGGGAATGTAAAAATCGCTCCCCATGAACTGAATCCCCAAACAGAACAGAGTCACGCTTTTAGAAAACACACTTATGCCTGCTTCAGGGGAAAGGTGAGGGGGGGTGACGCATAAAACTCGAGTTTGAAATGAGCACAGATACCCTTCCGAAAACCGAATATGGAATGGACACGACCTACTCCTTGCTCAATCAACTGGACTCACCAGACCCTGTTCATCGCACAAGTATCTATCCGACTAGTAAGCATCTTAAAAGCTAAGTCTTGACATCTCTGTGTAAGTGCATCAAGTGTGTGTAAAGCGGCCTAAAAGCAGCAGTGAAAATCAGCTCAGACCCATTCTGAGGATCCATTTCCAACACAAAGAAGAAACAAGCAGGGCAAAACAGAGAGAAATTCTTCCAAAATGCGTTCAGGGACTGGGATGCAAGCAGGATTGACCACATCTACAGCCCCAGCGGCAGAAGACATAAGGCTGGACACTCTTGGGGCTGAGACGATTGGTGAGGTTGGGAAAGCAAATGCAGACCCTTGAAAGGAATCCTGCGTACTACCCATTCCATGGGTCCCAACTCTCCAGGTTCAACGCAATCTTCCGACAGCGAAAGCACTCATTGGAAACCCAGCGGATGCTACACCGTGGGATCGGGAAAGCTTTCTGAAACTCACCTCAGTTTTCATCTCCTGGTGCTCGTGCTCTCCATTCAGGCCACCTTACTAACAATCTCCCCACTTGGAGACTCAGCGCCTTTCCATGCCTCTTTCGTACCGTCTGCAATTTGTCCGCAGGATGAACTGGAAGAGGGGGAACCAATGAGAGACTCGCTGGAGGTGTTTGGTCGGGCAAATGTCACTCTCATTTCCCATCACGAAGAAGAATTCACCAAAGGCTCAGCCTGCCACCCCGGATCGACAATAGGGCGTGAAGCCATCCAGCCGTGTTGCGTCCTACTCACAAAAAAGCGACTTGGGAAATGGAGCTCAGGGGCACTGCACTTCCCAAACCTGCAGAGTTCTAAACGACAACTATCGCCCCCAAATATATTGAAGTCAGGTTACGAAGAGGCGTTGAATGCAAGGCAGAATTGCAGGAAACGGATGTCAACGGGTACATCGGAATGGCCCCGATAGCACATGAAAAGCGCCAGAACGTGGACAATGATGCGGTTGGCCAAAAAGGGCGTATGCGTTTTTTCCTGAATATATTCAGGAAAAAACGCATACGCCCTTTTTGGCCAACCAAGCAAGCTGGGAGAGCAAATCAGCACTACAAAGAAATCTCTCGCCCCAACCCCCCGGGCAAAAGGGCCACGCGAAAAAAGTCTAAAAACCAGAAAGGCAGGACAGGCCACGGAGACAAGGGAGCCTTGTTAAGCTGATGGGCGGGATGTCAATGGCCAACAGCCAATCTTCACAAGTGTATCCTCTTTCCCAAAACATGTAAAACACAGAACCACAGAGCATAGGGCACTTCCACACATGGGCGTTGACCTTGGGAAAATGTAAAAATCAACCAGACACAGGGACCCCAAAGTTGACGGCTGCTGTCTTGACAAGAACCTCGACTCCGGTACACGTTTCATATCCCAGGAAAGAGCCAAGTGGACAAAGACAAGTGGACAAGTGATGCTACGTAGGTCCAATGGAGTGTCGCTCAGCCATGAAATCCAGGTCATGAGGCTGGTAGCAGCATCCTGAGTGGATTTAGGTACGATCATCCTCAGTGAAATAAGTCCCACAAAAAAGAAACTTATGTTATCACTTATCGAGGGAATGTAAAAATCGCTCCCCATGAACTGAATCCCCAAACACAACAGAGTCATGCTTTTAGAAAACACACTTATGCCTGCTTCAGGGGAAAGGTGAGGGTGGCTGACGCATAAAACTCGAGTTTGAAATGAACACAGATACCCTTCCGAAAACCGAATATGGAATGGACACGACCTACTCCTTGCTCAATCAACTGGACTCACCAGACCCTGTTCATCGCACAAGTATCTATCCGACTAGTAAGCATCTTAAAAGCTAAGTCTTGGGCTTCCATGGTGGTGCAGTGGTTGAGAGTCCGCCTGCCGATGCAGGGGACGCGGGTTCGTGCCCCGGTCCGGGAAGATCCCACGTGCCGTGGAGCGGCTGGGTCCGTGAGCCATGGCCGCTGAGCCTGCGCGTTCAGAGCCTGTGCTCCGCAACGGGAGAGGCCACAGCAGTGAGAGGCCCGCGAACGGCAAAAAAAAAAAAAAAAAAAAAAAAAGCTAAGTCTTGACATCTCTGTGTAAGTGCATCAAGTGTGTGTAAAGCGGCCTAAAAACAGCAGTGAAAATCAGCTCAGACCCATTCTGAGGATACATTTCCAACCCAAAGTAGAAACAAGCAGGGCAAAACAGAGAGAAATTCTTCCAAAATGCGTTCAGGGACTGGGATGCAACCAGGATTGACCACATCTACAGCCCCAGCGGCAGAAGACATAAGGCTGGACACTCTTGGGGCTGAGACGATTGGTGAGGTTGGGAAAGCAAATGCAGACCCTTGAAAGGAATCCTGCGTACTACCCATTCCATGGGTCCCAACTCTCCAGGTTCAACGCAATCTTCCGACAGCGAAAGCACTCATTGGAAACCCAGCGGATGCTACACCGTGGGATCGGGAAAGCTTTCTGAAACTCACCTCAGTTTTCATTTCCTGGTGCTCGTGCTCTCCATTCAGGCCCCCTTACTAACAATCTCCCCACTTGGAGACTCAGCGCCTTTCCATGCCTCTTTCGTACCGTCTGCAATTTTCCGCAGGATGAACTGGAAGAGGGGGAACCAATGAGAGACTCGCTGGAGGTGTTAGGTCGGGCACATGTCACTCTCATTTCCCATCACGAAGAAGAATTCACCAAAGGCTCAGCCTGCCACCCCGGATCGACAATAGGGCGTGAAACCATCCAGCCGTGTTGCGTCCCACTCACAAAAAGGCGACTTGGGAAATGGAGCTCAGGGGCACTGCACTTCCCAAACCTGCAGAGTTCTAAACGACAACTATCGCCCCCAAATATATTGAAGTCAGGTTACGAAGAGGCGTTGAACGCAAGGCAGAATTGCAGGAAACGGATATCAACGGGTACATCGGAATGGCCCCGATAGCACATGAAAAGCGCCAGAACGTGGACAATGATGCGGTTGGCCAAAAAGGGCGTATGCGTTTTTTCCTGAATATATTCAGGAAAAAACGCATACGCCCTTTTTCGCCAACCAAGCAAGCTGGGAGAGCAAATCAGCACTACAAAGAAATCTCTCGCCCCCCCCCCTCCGGGCAAAAGGGCCACGCGAAAAAAGTCTAAAAACCAGAAAGGCAGGACAGGCCACGGAGACAAGGGAGCCTTGTTAAGCTGATGGGCGGGATGTCAATGGCCAACAGCCAATCTTCACAAGTGTATCCTCTTTCCCAAAACATGTAAAACACAGAACCACAGAGCATAGGGCACTTCCACACATGGGCGTTGACCTTGGGAAAATGAAAAAATCAACCAGACACACGGACCCCAAAGTTGACGGCTGCTGTCTTGACAAGAACCTCGACTCCGGTACACGTTTCATATCCCAGGAAAGAGCCAAGTGGACAAAGACAAGTGGACAAGTGCACAAGTGGTGCTACGTAGGTCCAATGGAGTGTCACTCAGCCATGAAATCCACGTCATGAGGCTGGTAGCAGCATCCTGAGTGGATTTAGGTATGATCATCCTCAGTGAAATAAGTTCCACAAAAAAGAAACTTATGTTATCACTTATCGAGGGAATGTAAAAATCGCTCCCCATGAACTGAATCCCCAAACAGAACAGAGTCACGCTTTTAGAAAACACACTTATGCCTGCTTCAGGGGAAAGGTGAGGGGGGGTGACGCATAAAACTCGAGTTTGAAATGAGCACAGATACCCTTCCGAAAACCGAATATGGAATGGACACGACCTACTCCTTGCTCAATCAACTGGACTCACCAGACCCTGTTCATCGCACAAGTATCTATTCGACTAGTAAGCATCTTAAAAGCTAAGTCTTGACATCTCTGTGTAAGTGCATCAAGTGTGTGTAAAGCGGCCTAAAAGCAGCAGTGAAAATCAGCTCAGACCCATTCTGAGGATCCATTTCCAACACAAAGAAGAAACAAGCAGGGCAAAACAGAGAGAAATTCTTCCAAAATGCGTTCAGGGACTGGGATGCAAGCAGGATTGACCACATCTACAGCCCCAGCGGCAGAAGACATAAGGCTGGACACTCTTGGGGCTGAGACGATTGGTGAGGTTGGGAAAGCAAATGCAGACCCTTGAAAGGAATCCTGCGTGCTACCCATTCCATGGGTCCCAACTCTCCAGGTTCAACGCCATCTTCCGACAGCGAAAGCACTCATTGGAAACCCAGCGGATGCTACACCGTGGGATCGGGAAAGCTTTCTGAAACTCACCTCAGTTTTCATTTCCTGGTGCTCGTGCTCTCCATTCAGGCCCCTTTACTAACAATCTCCCCACTTGGAGACTCAGCGCCTTTCCATGCCTCTTTCGTACCGTCTCCAATTTGTCCGCAGGATGAACTGCTAGAGGGGGAACCAATGAGAGACTCGCTGGAGGTGTTAGGTCGGGCACATGTCACTCTCATTTCCCATCACGAAGAAGAATTCACCAAAGGCTCAGCCTGCCACCCCGGATCGACAATAGGGCGTGAAGCCATCCAGCCGTGTTGCGTCCCACTCACAAAAAAGCGACTTGGGAAATGGAGCTCAGGGGCACTGCACTTCCCAAACCTGCAGAGTTCTAAACGACAACTATCGCCCCCAAATATATTGAAGTCAGGTTACCAAGAGGCGTTGAACGCAAGGCAGAATTGCAGGAAACGGATGTCAACGGGTACATCGGAATGGCCCCGATAGCACATGAAAAGCGCCAGAACGTGGACAATGATGCGGTTGGCCAAAAAGGGCGTATGCGTTTTTTCCTGAATATATTCAGGAAAAAACGCATACGCCCTTTTTGGCCAACCAAGCAAGCTGGGAGAGCAAATCAGCACTACAAAGAAATCTCTCGCCCCCCCCCCCCGGGCAAAAGGGCCACGCGAAAAAAGTCTAAAAACCAGAAAGGCAGGACAGGCCACGGAGACAAGGGAGCCTTGTTAAGCTGATGGGCGGGATGTCAATGGCCAACAGCCAATCTTCACAAGTGTATCCTCTTTCCCAAAACATGTAAAACACAGAACCACAGAGCATAGGGCACTTCCACACATGGGCGTTGACCTTGGGAAAATGAAAAAATCAACCAGACACAGGGACCCCAAAGTTGAGGGCTGCTGTCTTGACAAGAACCTCGACTCCGGTACACGTTTCATATCCCAGGAAAGAGCCAAGTGGACAAAGACAAGTGGACAAGTGGACAAAGACAAGTGGACAAGTGGTGCTACGTAGGTCCAATGGAGTGTCACTCAGCCATGAAATCCACGTCATGAGGCTGGTAGCAGCATCCTGAGTGGATTTAGGTACGATCATCCTCAGTGAAATAAGTCCCACAAAAAAGAAACTTATGTTATCACTTATCGAGGGAATGTAAAAATCGCTCCCCATGAACTGAATCCCCAAACAGAACAGAGTCACGCTTTTAGAAAACACACTTATGCCTGCTTCAGGGGAAAGGTGAGCGCGGGTGACGCATAAAACTCGAGTTTGAAATGAGCACAGATACCCTTCCGAAAACCGAATATGGAATGGACACGACCTACTCCTTGCTCAATCAACTGGACTCACCAGACCCTGTTCATCGCACAAGTATCTATCCGACTAGTAAGCATCTTAAAAGCTAAGTCTTGACATCTCTGTGTAAGTGCATCAAGTGTGTGTAAAGCGGCCTAAAAGCAGCAGTGAAAATCAGCTCAGACCCATTCTGAGGATCCATTTCCAACACAAAGAAGAAACAAGCAGGGCAAAACAGAGAGAAATTCTTCCAAAATGCGTTCAGGGACTGGGATGCAAGCAGGATTGACCACATCTACAGCCCCAGCGGCAGAAGACATAAGGCTGGACACTCTTGGGGCTGAGACGATTGGTGAGGTTGGGAAAGCAAATGCAGACCCTTGAAAGGAATCCTGCGTACTACCCATTCCATAGGTCCCAACTCTCCAGGTTCAACGCAATCTTCCGACAGCGAAAGCACTCATTGGAAACCCAGCGGATGCTACACCGTGGGATCGGGAAAGCTTTCTGAAACTCACCTCAGTTTTCATCTCCTGGTGCTCGTGCTCTCCATTCAGGCCACCTTACTAACAATCTCCCCACTTGGAGACTCAGCGCCTTTCCATGCCTCTTTCGTACCGTCTGCAATTTGTCCGCAGGATGAACTGCAAGAGGGGGAACCAATGAGAGACTCGCTGGAGGTGTTAGGTCGGGCACATGTCACTCTCATTTCCCATCACGAAGAAGAATTCACCAAAGGCTCAGCCTGCCACCCCGGATCGACAATAGGGCGTGAAGCCATCCAGCCGTGTTGCGTCCCACTCACAAAAAAGCGACTTGGGAAATGGAGCTCAGGGGCACTGCACTTCCCAAACCTGCAGAGTTCTAAACGACAACTATCGCCCCCAAATATATTGAAGTCAGGTTACCAAGAGGCGTTGAACGCAAGGCAGAATTGCAGGAAACGGATGTCAACGGGTACATCGGAATGGCCCCGATAGCACATGAAAAGCGCCAGAACGTCGACAATGATGCGGTTGGCCAAAAAGGGCGTATGCGTTTTTTCCTGAATATATTCAGGAAAAAACGCATACGCCCTTTTTGGCCAACCAAGCAAGCTGGGAGAGCAAATCAGCACTACAAAGAAATCTCTCTCCCCCCCCCACCCCCGGGCAAAAGGGCCATGCGAAAAAAGTCTAAAAACCAGAAAGGCAGGACAGGCCACGGAGACAAGGGAGCCTTGTTAAGCTGATGGGCGGGATGTCAATGGCCAACAGCCAATCTTCACAAGTGTATCCTCTTTCCCAAAACAAGTAAAACACAGAACCACAGAGCATAGGGCACTTCCACACACGGGCGTTGACCTTGGGAAAATGAAAAAATCAACCAGACACAGGGACCCCAAAGTTGAGGGCTGCTGTCTTGACAAGAACCTCGACTCCGGTACACGTTTCATATCCCAGGAAAGAGCCAAGTGGACAAAGACAAGTGGACAAGTGGACAAAGACAAGTGGACAAGTGGTGCTACGTAGGTCCAATGGAGTGTCACTCAGCCATGAAATCCACGTCATGAGGCTGGTAGCAGCATCCTGAGTGGATTTAGGTACGATCATCCTCAGTGAAATAAGTCCCACAAAAAAGAAACTTATGTTATCACTTATCGAGGGAATGTAAAAATCGCTCCCCATGAACTGAATCCCCAAACAGAACAGAGTCACGCTTTTAGAAAACACACTTATGCCTGCTTCAGGGGAAAGGTGAGGGGGGGTGACGCATAAAACTCGAGTTTGAAATGAGCACAGATACCCTTCCGAAAACCGAATATGGAATGGACACGACCTACTCCTTGCTCAATCAACTGGACTCACCAGACCCTGTTCATCGCACAAGTATCTCTTCGACTAGTAAGCATCTTAAAAGCTAAGTCTTGACATCTCTGTGTAAGTGCATCAAGTGTGTGTAAAGCGGCCTAAAAGCAGCAGTGAAAATCAGCTCAGACCCATTCTGAGGATCCATTTCCAACACAAAGAAGAAACAAGTAGGGCAAAACAGAGAGAAATTCTTCCAAAATGCGTTCAGGGACTGGGATGCAAGCAGGATGGACCACATCTACAGCCCCAGCGGCAGAAGACATAAGGCTGGACACTCTTGGGGCTGAGACGATTGGTGAGGTTGGGAAAGCAAATGCAGACCCTTGAAAGGAATCCTGCGTACTACCCATTCCATGGGTCCCAACTCTCCAGGTTCAACGCAATCTTCCGACACCGAAAGCACTCATTGGAAACCCAGCGGATGCTACACCGTGGGATCGGGAAAGCTTTCTGAAACTCACCTCAGTTTTCATCTCCTGGTGCTCGTGCTCTCCATTCAGGCCACCTTACTAACAATCTCCCCACTTGGAGACTCAGCGCCTTTCCATGCCTCTTTCGTACCGTCTGCAATTTTCCGCAGGATGAACTGCAAGAGGGGGAACCAATGAGAGACTCGCTGGAGGTGTTAGGTCGGGCACATGTCACTCTCATTTCCCATCACGAAGAAGAATTCACCAAAGGCTCAGCCTGCCACCCCGGATCGACAATAGGGCGTGAAGCCATCCGGCCGTGTTGCGTCCCACTCACAAAAAAGCGACTTGGGAAATGGAGCTCAGGGGCACTGCACTTCCCAAACCTGCAGAGTTCTAAACGACAACTATCGTCCCCAAATATATTGAAGTCAGGTTACGAAGAGGCGTTGAACGCAAGGCAGAATTGCAGGAAACGGATGTCAACGGGTACATCGGAATGGCCCCGATAGCACATGAAAAGCGCCAGAACGTGGACAATGATGCGGTTGGCCAAAAAGGGCGTATGCGTTTTTTCCTGAATATATTCAGGAAAAAACGCATACGCCCTTTTTGGCCAACCAAGCAAGCTGGGAGATCAAATCAGAACTACAAAGAAATCTCTCGCGCCCCCCCCCACGGGCAAAAGGGCCACGCGAAAAAAGTCTAAAAACCAGAAAGGCAGGACAGGCCACGGAGACAAGGGAGCCTTGTTAAGCTGATGGGCGGGATGTCAATGGCCAACAGCCAATCTTCACAAGTGTATCCTCTTTCCCAAAACATGTAAAACACAGAACCACAGAGCATAGGGCACTTCCACACATGGGCGTTGACCTTGGGAAAATGAAAAAATCAACCAGACACAGGGACCCCAAAGTTGAGGGCTGCTGTCTTGACAAGAACCTCGACTCCGGTACACGTTTCATATCCCAGGAAAGAGCCAAGTGGACAAAGACAAGTGGACAAGTGGACAAAGACAAGTGGACAAGTGGTGCTACGTAGGTCCAATGGAGTGTCACTCAGCCATGAAATCCACGTCATGAGGCTGGTAGCAGCATCCTGAGTGGATTTAGGTACGATCATCCTCAGTGAAATAAGTCCCACAAAAAAGAAACTTATGTTATCACTTATCGAGGGAATGTAAAAATCGCTCCCCATGAACTGAATCCCCAAACACAACAGAGTCACGCTTTTAGAAAACACACTTATGCCTGCTTCAGGGGAAAGGTGAGGGGGGGTGACGCATAAAACTCGAGTTTGAAATGAGCACAGATACCCTTCCGAAAACCGAATATGGAATGGACACGACCTACTCCTTGCTCAATCAACTGGACTCACCAGACCCTGTTCATTGCACAAGTATCTATCCGACTAGTAAGCATCTTAAAAGCTAAGTCTTGACATCTCTGTGTAAGTGCATCAAGTGTGTGTAAAGCGGCCTAAAAGCAGCAGTGAAAATCAGCTCAGACCCATTCTGAGGATCCATTTCCAACACAAAGAAGAAACAAGCAGGGCAAAACAGAGAGAAATTCTTCCAAAATGCGTTCAGGGACTGGGATACAAGCAGGATTGACCACATCTACAGCCCCAGCGGCAGAAGACATAAGGCTGGACACTCTTGGGGCTGAGACGATTGGTGAGGTTGGGAAAGCAAATGCAGACCCTTGAAAGGAATCCTGCGTACTACCCATTCCATGGGTCCCAACTCTCCAGGTTCAACGCCATCTTCCGACAGCGAAAGCACTCATTGGAAACCCAGCGGATGCTACACCGTGGGATCGGGAAAGCTTTCTGAAACTCACCTCAGTTTTCATCTGCTGGTGCTCGTGCTCTCCATTCAGGCCACCTTACTAACAATCTCCCCACTTGGAGACTCAGCGCCTTTCCATGCCTCTTTCGTACCGTCTGCAATTTGTCCGCAGGATGAACTGCAAGAGGGGGAACCAATGAGAGACTCGCTGGAGGTGTTTGGTCGGGCACATGTCACTCTCATTTCCCATCACGAAGAAGAATTCACCAAAGGCTCAGCCTGCCACCCCGGATCGACAATAGGGCGTGAAGCCATCCAGCCGTGTTGCGTCCCACTCACAAAAAAGCGACTTGGGAAATGGAGCTCAGGGGCACTGCACTTCCCAAACCTGCAGAGTTCTAAACGACAACTATCGCCCCCAAATATATTGAAGTCAGGTTACGAAGAGGCGTTGAACGCAAGGCAGAATTGCAGGAAACGGATGTCAACGGGTACATCGGAATGGCCCCGATAGCACATGAAAAGCGCCAGAACGTGGACAATGATGCGGTTGGCCAAAAAGGGCGTATGCGTTTTTTCCTGAATATATTCAGGAAAAAACAAGCTGGGAGAGCAAATCAGCACTACAAACAAATCTCTCGCCCCCCCCCCGGCAAAAGGGCCACGCGAAAACAGTCTAAAAACCAGAAAGGCAGGACACGCCACGGAGACAAGGGAGCCTTGTTAAGCTGATGGGTGGGATGTCAATGGCCAACAGCCAATCTTCACAAGTGTATCCTCTTTCCCAAAACATGTAAAACACAGAACCACAGAGCATAGGGCACTTCCACACATGGGCGTTGACCTTGGGAAAATGGAAAAATCAACCAGACACAGGGACCCCAAAGTTGAGGGCTGCTGTCTTGACAAGAACCTCGACTCCGGTACACGTTTCATATCCCAGGAAAGAGCCAAGTGGACAAAGACAAGTGGACAAGTGGACAAAGACAAGTGGACAAGTGGTGCTACGTAGGTCCAATGGAGTGTCACTCAGCCATGAAATCCACGTCATGAGGCTGGTAGCAGCATCCTGAGTGGATTTAGGTACGATCATCCTCAGTGAAATAAGTCCCACAAAAAAGAAACTTATGTTATCACTTATCGAGGGAATGTAAAAATCGCTCCCCATGAACTGAATCCCCAAACAGAACAGAGTCACACTTTTAGAAAACACACTTATGCCTGCTTCAGGGGAAAGGTGAGGGGGGGTGACGCATAAAACTCGAGTTTGAAATGAGCACAGATACCCTTCCGAAAACCGAATATGGAATGGACACGACCTACTCCTTGCTCAATCAACTGGACTCACCAGACCCTGTTCATCGCACAAGTATCTATCCGACTAGTAAGCATCTTAAAAGCTAAGTCTTGACATCTCTGTGTAAGTGCATCAAGTGTGTGTAAAGCGGCCTAAAAGCAGCAGTGAAAATCAGCTCAGACCCATTCTGAGGATCCATTTCCAACACAAAGAAGAAACAAGCAGGGCAAAACAGAGAGAAATTCTTCCAAAATGCGTTCAGGGACTGGGATGCAAGCAGGATTGACCACATCTACAGCCCCAGCGGTAGAAGACATAAGGCTGGACACTCTTGGGGCTGAGACGATTGGTGAGGTTGGGAAAGCAAATGCAGACCCTTGAAAGGAATCCTGCGTACTACCCATTCCATGGGTCCCAACTCTCCAGGTTCAACGCAATCTTCCGACAGCGAAAGCACTCATTGGAAACCCAGCGGATGCTACACCGTGGGATCGGGAAAGCTTTCTGAAACTCACCTCAGTTTTCATCTCCTGGTGCTCGTGCTCTCCATTCAGGCCACCTTACTAACAATCTCCCCACTTGGAGACTCAGCGCCTTTCCATGCCTCTTTCGTACCGTCTGCAATTTGTCCGCAGGATGAACTGCAAGAGGGGGAACCAATGAGAGACTCGCTGGAGGTGTTAGGTCGGGCACATGTCACTCTCATTTCCCATCACGAAGAAGAATTCACCAAAGGCTCAGCCTGCCACCCCGGATCGACAATAGGGCGTGAAGCCATCCAGCCGTGTTGCGTCCCACTCACAAAAAAGCGACTTGGGAAATGGAGCTCAGGGGCACTGCACTTCCCAAACCTGCAGAGTTCTAAACGACAACTATCGCCCCCAAATATATTGAAGTCAGGTTACCAAGAGGCGTTGAACGCAAGGCAGAATTGCAGGAAACGGATGTCAACGGGTACATCGGAATGGCCCCGATAGCACATGAAAAGCGCCAGAACGTGGACAATGATGCGGTTGGCCAAAAAGGGCGTATGCGTTTTTTCCTGAATATATTCAGGAAAAAACGCATACGCCCTTTTTGGCCAACCAAGCAAGCTGGGAGAGCAAATCAGCACTACAAAGAAATCTCTCGCCCCAACCCCCCGGGCAAAAGGGCCACGCGAAAAAAGTCTAAAAACCAGAAAGGCAGGACAGGCCACGGAGACAAGGGAGCCTTGTTAAGCTGATGGGCGGGATGTCAATGGCCAACAGCCAATCTTCACAAGTGTATCCTCTTTCCCAAAACATGTAAAACACAGAACCACAGAGCATAGGGCACTTCCACACATGGGCGTTGACCTTGGGAAAATGAAAAAATCAACCAGACACAGGGACCCCAAAGTTGAGGGCTGCTGTCTTGACAAGAACCTCGACTCCGGTACACGTTTCATATCCCAGGAAAGAGCCAAGTGGACAAAGACAAGTGGACAAGTGATGCTACGTAGGTCCAATGGAGTGTCACTCAGCCATGAAATCCAGGTCATGTCGCTGGTAGCAGCATCCTGAGTGGATTTAGGTACGATCATCCTCAGTGAAATAAGTCCCACAAAAAAGAAACTTATGTTATCACTTATCGAGGGAATGTAAAAATCGCTCCCCATGAACTGAATCCCCAAACACAACAGAGTCATGCTTTTAGAAAACACACTTATGCCTGCTTCAGGGGAAAGGTGAGGGTGGCTGACGCATAAAACTCGAGTTTGAAATGAACACAGATACCCTTCCGAAAACCGAATATGGAATGGACACGACCTACTCCTTGCTCAATCAACTGGACTCACCAGACCCTGTTCATCGCACAAGTATCTCTTCGACTAGTAAGCATCTTAAAAGCTAAGTCTTAACATCTCTGTGTAAGTGCATCAAGTGTGTGTAAAGCAGCCTAAAAGCGGCAGTGAAAATCAGCTCAGACCCATTCTGAGGATCCATTTCCAACACAAAGAAGAAACAAGCTGGGCAAAACAGAGAGAAATTCTTCCAAAATGCGTTCAGGGACTGGGATGCAAGCAGGATGGACCACATCTACAGCCCCAGCGGCAGAAGACATAAGGCTGGACACTCTTGGGGCTGAGACGATTGGTGAGGTTGGGAAAGCAAATGCAGACCCTTGAAAGGAATCCTGCGTACTACCCATTCCATGGGTCCCAACTCTCCAGGTTCAACGCAATCTTCCGACAGCGAAAGCACTCATTGGAAACCCAGCGGATGCTACACCGTGGGATCGGGAAAGCTTTCTGAAACTCACCTCAGTTTTCATCTCCTGGTGCTCGTGCTCTCCATTCAGGCCACCTTACTAACAATCTCCCCACTTGGAGACTCAGCGCCTTTCCATGCCTCTTTCGTACCGTCTGCAATTTGTCCGCAGGATGAACTGCAAGAGGGGGAACCAATGAGAGACTCGCTGGAGGTGTTAGGTCGGGAACATTTCACTCTCATATCCCATCACGAAGAAGAATTCACCAAAGGCTCAGCCTGCCACCCCGGATCGACAATAGGGCGTGAAGCCATCCAGCCGTGTTGCGTCCCACTCACAAAAAAGCGACTTGGGAAATGGAGCTCAGGGGCACTGCACTTCCCAAACCTGCAGAGTTCTAAACGACAACTATCGCCCCCAAATATATTGAAGTCAGGTTACGAAGAGGCGTTGAACGCAAGGCAGAATTGCAGGAAACGGATGTCAACGGGTACAACGGAATGGCCCCGATAGCACATGAAAAGCGCCAGAACGTGGACAATGATGCGGTTGGCCAAAAAGGGCGTATGCGTTTTTTCCTGAATATATTCAGGAAAAAACGCATACGCCCTTTTTGGCCAACCAAGCAAGCTGGGAGAGCAAATCAGCACTACAAAGAAATCTCTCGCCCCCCCCCCGGGGCAAAAGGGCCACGCAAAAAAAGCCTAAAAACCAGAAAGGCAGGACAGGCCACGGAGACAAGGGAGCCTTGTTAAGCTGATGGGCGGGATGTCAATGGCCAACAGCCAATCTTCACAAGTGTATCCTCTTTCCCAAAACATGTAAAACACAGAACCACAGAGCATAGGGCACTTCCACACATGGGTGTTGACCTTGGGAAAATGAAAAAATCAACCAGACACAGGGACCCCAAAGTTGAGGGCTGCTGTCTTGACAAGAACCTCGACTCCGGTACACGTTTCATATCCCAGGAAAGAGCCAAGTGGACAAAGACAAGTGGACAAGTGGACAAAGACAAGTGGACAAGTGGTGCTACGTAGGTCCAATGGAGTGTCACTCAGCCATGAAATCCACGTCATGAGGCTGGTAGCAGCATCCTGAGTGGATTTAGGTACGATCATCCTCAGTGAAATAAGTCCCACAAAAAAGAAACTTATGTTATCACTTATCGAGGGTATGTAACAATCGCTCCCCATGAACTGAATCCCCAAACAGAACAGAGTCACGCTTTTAGAAAACACACTTATGCCTGCTTCAGGGGAAAGGTGAGGGGGGGTGACGCATAAAACTCGAGTTTGAAATGAGCACAGATACCCTTCCGAAAACCGAATATGGAATGGACACGACCTACTCCTTGCTCAATCAACTGGACTCACCAGACCCTGTTCATCGCACAAGTATCTCTTCGACTAGTAAGCATCTTAAAAGCTAAGTCTTGACATCTCTGTGTAAGTGCATCAAGTGTGTGTAAAGCGGCCTAAAAGCAGCAGTGAAAATCAGCTCAGACCCATTCTGAGGATCCATTTCCAACACAAAGAAGAAACAAGTAGGGCAAAACAGAGAGAAATTCTTCCAAAATGCGTTCAGGGACTGGGATGCAAGCAGGATGGACCACATCTACAGCCCCAGCGGCAGAAGACATAAGGCTGGACACTCTTGGGGCTGAGACGATTGGTGAGGTTGGGAAAGCAAATGCAGACCCTTGAAAGGAATCCTGCGTACTACCCATTCCATGGGTCCCAACTCTCCAGGTTCAACGCAATCTTCCGACAGCGAAAGCACTCATTGGAAACCCAGCGGATGCTACACCGTGGGATCGGGAAAGCTTTCTGAAACTCACCTCAGTTTTCATCTCCTGGTGCTCGTGCTCTCCATTCAGGCCACCTTACTAACAATCTCCCCACTTGGAGACTCAGCGCCTTTCCATGCCTCTTTCGTACCGTCTGCAATTTGTCCGCAGGATGAACTGCAAGAGGGGGAACCAATGAGAGACTCGCTGGAGGTGTTAGGTCGGGAACATTTCACTCTCATATCCCATCACGAAGAAGAATTCACCAAAGGCTCAGCCTGCCACCCCGGATCGACAATAGGGCGTGAAGCCATCCAGCCGTGTTGCGTCCCACTCACAAAAAAGCGACTTGGGAATTGGAGCTCAGGGGCACTGCACTTCACAAACCTGCAGAGTTCTAAATGATAACTTGTTCCAAAAATATATTGATGTCAGACTATGAAGAGGATTTGAATTCAAGGCAGAATTGCTGGAAACATCCCTTTGAAAATCGCTACAGATCAACTGAATTACAATACAGAAGAGAGTTAAATATTTGAAAACACACTGATGCCTGCTTAAGGGCATTGGTGATGTGGGGTGATGCATAAAACAAGAGTTTGAAATTAGCACAGATACCGTTCCATAAACCAAGTGTGTAATCCTCAAGACCTACTCATTGCTTAATGATCTGGACTCAACCCACCCTATTCACCGCAGAAGAATATATCTGAGTTGTACAAATATTAAAATGTATTTATTGATATCCCTGTGTAAGTGAATCACGTGAGTGTAAAGCGACATAACCATAGCAGTGAAAATCATCTAAACCCCATTATAAACATAAACATATTCAGGAAAAACCCATAGGCCCTTTTTGGCGATCCAAAGAACCACGAAATGCAAATCAGCACTACAAAGTATTCTGACTTCGCATTAGTCAATAGTGCCATCTTGGAAAAGTGTAAACCAGAAATGCAGCTCAGGCCATTGAGCAAAGGAAGCCTCTTTACCCTAATTGGGGGGATGTAAATAGTCAACGGCCACTCTGGAAAAGTGCATGCTGTTTCCTTAACCTTCTAAAAAATAGAGCTACAGACCATACGGCACTTCCAATCTTGGGCGTATATCGTGCTAAAACCAAAAGTCGACAGGACACAGGCATCCCTACGTTTAATGCTGCTCTGCTTAAAATGCCTCGACTTGGGTACAACATACATGTCCTTGAAGGAAGAAATGGATAAAGAATCTGTGGTACTTATGTACAATGTAATATTCCTGAGCAATTAAATCAATGAAATAAGGCCAGTTGCAGCAACTCGTGGAGACTCACGTACGATCATTCTAAGTGACATAAGTCAGACATTAGTAGAGACTTATCATAAGGTATCAATTATAGGTGGTATCTAAAAATAGCTACACATGAACTCACTTACAAAAGAGAAACCAACTCACACATAAAGAAAACACATTTATGACTTCTAAAAGAGAAAGGTGCAGTGGGGTGATGCATAAACCAGGAGGTTGGAATTAGCATAGATACGGTTCCATAAACAAAATACGTAATCAACAGGACCTGCTGAATAGCTCAAGTAGCTGGACTCAGCACACTGCTGTCACCGGAAAAGTGTATATAAGACTGTAAGAATCTGTAAAAGAATTGATTGGTGTCTCTCTTTAAGTGAATCAAGTGGATAGATGTAGTGCAGGAAGAATCATAGTATTGAAAATCAGCTCTACCCCATTATAAAATTAAATAAAAAGAACAAAAAAAGACAGTGAGAGAGAGAAATTCTTACAAAATGTGTTCAAGGGCTGTGATGCAACCTGGACTGACCACATCTAGACACACACCTGGATGGGACCTAAGGCTCTACAGTCGTGGGTCTGAGAGGCTTGCTGAGGATGGGACAGCAAATGCAGTACTTTTACAGTAACACTGCCTGGCCCCCATTCCATGGGTCCCATATCTCCAGGTGCAGAGGACCCTTCCTCCAGGTAAAACATGAATGGGACATCCAGAGGATGGTACACCTTCTGTTCGGGAAGAGTGAGGAAGCGGTATCGCTTTGCACCAGTCAGAATGGCCAACCTCACAAAGTGTAAAACCTGAAATGCAGGACAGGGCGTGGACAAAAGGGAACCCTGACAAGCTGATGGTGGGAATGTAAATTGCTAACAGCCACTCTGGAGAAGTGGGTGGTGATTCCTTAAAAATCTAAAAAGCAGAGCTTCAGAGCATATGGCGCTTCCACTCCTGGGCCTGTATCTTGGAAAAAACGTAAATTGACAGTACCCAGGCACTCCAAAATTTATGCAGCCCTGTTTACAAGAGCCCCTACTTGGAAGCTACGTAAACGTCCTTGGAAGGAAGACTGGATAAAGAAATTATGGTAGATATGTACAGTGGAATATTACTCAGCCATGAAATGAATGAAATAAGGCCATTTGCAGCCACTCGGAAGGACCTAGATGCATTCATACTATGTGGCATAAATCAGACAATGATAAATATCATATGATATTACTTATCTGTGGAATCTAAATATTGATACAAAGGTACTATCTTACAACACAGAAATAGAGTCCCAGGCTTAGAACACAAACTTATGGTTACCAAACTGGAAAGGTGTGTTGGAGGCATAAATCATGAGGTTGGAGTTAGTATATACATATTTACAGAGAGAAAACGTGTCATCAAACTGGATCTGCTGTAGAGCACTTGGAACTCTTCTCAACACCCTTTAGTAACCTCAATGGGAAAATAATTCCAAAGAGAATGTATAGTCATCTCTGTATAAATGAATCATGTTGGTGTATATCAAAAATGAACACAACATGGTAAATCAACTATACCCCATTATAAATTTAAAATTAAATTATAGAAAAGAAAAATGATCACTAAATCCATTTAGTCACGGTGGACGTGCTAGTGTCACATCCTTGGACACAGACACAATTTGATCCCAAGGTTGGACTGTTGTGGGCCTGAGGACCTCGGGAGGATACGCCAGCTAATTCACCCCCCTTGAACATTTAGTACTTGGTCCCCTCTGCATGGGATCACAATCTCCAGATCGAAGTGTGCCCTCATACTACTAAACCAACCCTCTGACACCCAAAGGATGGTGGGCTCTCTGGGCTGCATGACAATTGGAAATTCACCTGGTCTCAACATACCCTGGTGTTTGGGTTCCGACCTTCTGACTCCTTCGTTAGGGTCATCAGACTCTACACGACAGCCCCCTCAACAGGTGACTCTGCAGGGGTTTATGCTTGTTCGGGGGCTGAAGGGGAAGGGGGAAGGAGGAATGGGACGGAAGCCCTTACATGTTTGGTCAGGCACATCCCGCTCTAAGTTAAAACCCAGAAACAGGACTTTCCCTACAGCTAAGGTTGTGTCAGTAACCAGAGAGGGACAGGAGAAATCCTGCCGCCTTCTCTTTCCCATAACAACAATTCTAAACCTGGACCTTATAGGCACATCATATTCACAATGCCTGGGAAGCTGTAAGTGACAACAGCCCTCAAAAAATATCTTGGTGGGCTTCCCTGGTGGGACAGTGGTTGAGAGTCCTCCTACCGATGCAAGGGACATGGGTTCGTGCCCCTCTTCAGGAGGATCCCACACGCCATGGACCAGCTGGGCCCGTGAGCCATGGCCGCTGAATCTGTGCATCTGGAGCCCGTGCATCCTGAGCCTGTGCTCTGCAGTAGCAGAGGCCACGGCAGTGAGAGACCCGTGTACCACCAAAAAAAATGTCTTGGGGTAGGTAATCGAAATAGACTTCAAAACAAGGCAACCTTTCAATAACCCTTTTTCAAGGGGTAAATTTTACTCACACTGTTCAAAAAAAAGCACACATGAAGATGTTCACCATTGCTTTATGTCAGACAAATGCAAATCAGATGTACAAAGAAGTATCACCTAGAACCACTCAGAATAGCCATCCTCACAATGTCTAGAAACAAGAAATGCTTCAGAAGGTGTGGAAAAAAGAGAAACCTACTACATATTATTCGTATATTTTAATCTGCTTTGGGTCCCCGTTGCTGCATGCGGCTTTTCTATAGTTGCAGCAAGCGGGGGCTACTCATCGTTGTGGTACGCAGCCTTCTCTTTGCGGTGGCTTCTCTTGTTGTGGAGCACAGGCTCTAGGCACACAGGCTTCAGTAGTTGTGGCACGTGAGCTCAGTAGTTGTGGCTCATGGGCTCTAGAGCGCAGACTCAGTAGTTGTGGCACACAGGCTTAGTTGCTCTGCAGCGTGTGGGATCTTCCTGGGTCAGGGCTCAAACCTGTGTCCCCTGCACTGGTAGGCAGATTCTTAACTACTGTGCCACAAATACTTCACTATTGGTGGCAATGCCAATTGGCAACAGCCACTATGGAGCACAGAATGGAGGTTACCAGAGTAAGGGGAGGCGGGAGGGATAAATTGGGATTGACATATACACACCAGTATATATTTAAAAAATAACAAATACGGGCCTACTGTATAGCACTTGAGGAACTCTACACAATACTCTGTAATGACCTGTGTGGGAAAGGAATCCAAAAAGGATTGGATATATGTATAACCGCTTCACTCTGCTGTGTAGCAGAAAGTAACACAACATTGTAAATCAACTATACTCCAAAGAAATTGAAATGAAATGAAAGAAAATAAAATAAAATAGAGCTACCAGATGATCCAGCAAGTTTACTCCTGTGTGCATATCTGGAGGAAAGCATAAATCGAAAAGACACATCTTCCCCAATGTTCACTGCAACACTCTTTACAATAGTGAAGACATGGAAGCAACCAAAATGTCCATCAACATACGAATATAGGTAAAGAATATGTGATACATATATATAATGGAATATGACTCAGCCATAAAATAGAAGAAAATAGGGGCTTCCCTGGTGGTGCAGTGGTTGAGAGTCTGCCTGCTGATGCAGGGGACACGGGTTCATGCCCCGGTCTGGGAAGATCCCACATGCCATGGGGCGACTAGGCCCGTGAGCCATGGCCACTGAACCTGCGCGTCCGGAGCCTGTGTATCCTGAGCCTGTGCTCCGCAGTGGGAGAGGCCACAACAGTGAGAGGCCTGTGTACCGCAAAAGAAAAAAAATAGAAGAAAATAATGTCAATTGCAGTAACATGGATGGACCTAGAGATGATTGTACTAAGTGAAGTAAGTCAGACAGAGTAAGACAAATATTGTATGATATCACTTCTAGGTGGAAACTAAAAATTGATACAAATGAACTAACTTACAAAACAGAGGCAGACTCACAGACTTGGAAAACAAACTTATGGTTACCAAAGGGGAAAGGTGGGGGGAGGGGTAAATCAGGAACTTGGGGTAAACATACGAATACTACTCTATATAATATAGGTAAGCAACAACGACCTACTGTATAGCACAGGCAACTCTACTCAATATTCTGGGAATATCTTTATCAGAAAAGACTCTGAAAAAGAATGAATATATGCATATGTGTAACTGAATCACTTTCTGTGCAGCTGAAATGAACACAACATTGTAAATCAACTATACTCCAATAAAATTTAAATTACAAAATAAAGAAAATCACCTCATTTCAAAAGAAAAAAAGAATTCCCATATATTTTTATGGCTTGATAGCTTACTTTCTTAGTGCTCAATATTATCCCATTCCCAGTATATATTAATACTATATCATTTCGTTCACCTATTGGAGGACACCTTAGTTTCATTCACATTTTGGCAATATTGAATTAGGTGCTATAAATATCCATATGCAGGTTTTCATCTGGAAGTATGTTTTAAACTACTTTCAGTTAATATCCATGAGAACACTTGCTGGATTGTACAGTAATGGAATGTTCAATATTATAGCAAGTGTCAATCAGACTACCAAAGTAGCTGCATTATTTTTCATTTCCACCAATAACAAATGTCATTTCCTAATGTTCCGCATCCGCTACAGAATTTGTCCTTGTCATTGTACACATTTTAGCCATTCTAAGTGTTACATAGTGGTATGTAATAGTATTTTTAATTTGCTTTTTTATGGCAGCATGTAATCTGGATTATTCTTCTGTATACTTTTATGCATGGTGTCTATTTTCTTTGGTGAGGTGCCCATAAAGTATTATGGTCCACATTTTATTTAGGCTGCTTTCATTTTTTTCTAACCAATCTGTATTGTTTTATTTCTTTTCATGCCTTCTTGCATTAGTAAGGACTTGGAGTAAAATATGGAAAAGGAGTCATGAAAGGGGACATCCTTGTTTTTACCTGAACTTAGTGACAAAGCTTCATATTTTTAACCATTAATCATGAGGTAAGATCAAAGTTTCCTGTAGATCTTTATTATCAACTTGAGAAACCTCCAGTCTATTTCTTTAACTAAGAGTTTTTATGAAGAATGGGTTTTAGGTTTTTTCAAAGGTCTTCTGAATCTAGTGATATGTTAATGATTGTCTTTAGGGTGTTGATATGATGATAATTATTTGATTTCAGAATGTTGAACAAGCCTTGCATAACTGGGATTATTCCTTCTCATTCATGATATAAAATTCTCTCAAAATATTGTTGGATTTGATTTGTTAATATTTTGTTGACGATTTTTGCATTGATGGTCCTGAGAGATATTGGTCAATTTTCTTTACTATTCATATGTTTCTCTAAGTTTGGATGTTATGGATTTAGTGTGAGACATTAATTTGGGGAGATTCTCAGTCATTTTTTAAAAATTCTTTCTGTTCTTTGTTATCTTTATTTTCCTCCTGCTATATCCATTATGTATAGGTCACAGCATTTTCACTGTTCCACAATTATTGATTACTCTGTTCTGCTGATTTCTTTCCTGCCCATTTTTTTCTTTTGAGATTTAAAGGTTTCTCTTGATATGTCTTCAAGCTCACAGATATTTCTCCTCAGCCAGCCCCTTCACTGCTAAAACAAAATACGAGAGACTTGGTATTTTACAAACAACAGAATATTTTTGTTTTCTCATAATTGCTGAGGCTGAAAAGTTCAAGAACTAGTTACCAGGGGCTTCCCTGGTGGCACAGTGGTTAAGAATCTCCATACCAATAAAGGGGACACAGGTTTGAGCCCTGTCTGGGAAGATCCCACATGCCATGGAACAACTAAGCCCGTGCACTACAACTACTGAGCCTGCACTCTAGAGCCTGCAAGCAATAACTATTGAGCCTGCATGACACAATTACGAAGCCCATGCACCTAGAGTCCATACTCCACAACAAGAGAAACCACTGCAAGGAGAAACCCGTGCGCCGCAACGATGAATAACCCCTGCGTGACACAACTAGAGAAAACTTGTGCAGCAACGAAGACCCAATGCAACAAAAAATAAATAAAATTAAATCTTTTGACTTCTGAGATGACTCACTCACATGGTTGTAAGTAAGAGGCCTCAGTTCCTTGACACATGGATCTCTCCTTAGGGCTGCTTGAGTGTCCTCATGACATGGAAGCTGGATTACCCCAGGATGAGTGATCTAGCAGAAACCAAAGCAGAAGCTGCAATGTCTTTGATAAACTTGGAAACTGCACTTTGTCATTTCTGCAATTTCTTATTAGTTAAACAGTGAGCTTTTTACAAGTGTGAGGGGACACACAGGTAGATGAAGACTGGGAGATAATTAGGGGATAATTAGGGCCATCTTGGAGGCTGGCTACCAAAGTGGCTGACTAGACGAAGACTGAATTTTGTTTTCTTCACGTCTGGGGAGAAAATGGTCAGTGAATCCCATTGGTGGTCTTTGAGATGTACCAAAGCTACCTCTTGCTCTCACCCCCAGCCGTGTGGCTGACAGGATCTTGCTGCTCCGGCCATGTGTCAGGCCTGTGCCTCTGAGGTGAGAGAGCCAAGTTCAGGACATTTATCTACCAGAGACCTCCAGCACCTTATAATATCAAATGATGAAAACTCTCCCAGAGATATCCGTCTCCATGCTGAGACCCGGCTCCAGTCAGAGACCAGCAAGATATGGTGCCAGACATCCCATGCCAAACAACTAGCAAGACAGGAATGCAGGCCCACCCATTAGCAAAGGGGCTGACTAAAATCATAATAAGGCCACAGACACCCCAAAACACACCACCGGATGCAGAATTGCCCACCAGAAGGACAAGATCCAGACACACCCACCAGAACACAGGCACCAGTCCCCTCCACCAGAAAGCCTGCACAACCCACTGAACCAACCTCAGTCACTGGGGGCAGACACCAAAACAATGGGAATTACGAATCTGCAGCCTGCAAAAAGGTGACCCCAAACACAGTCCCCAAAGCCAAATGAGAAGACAGAGAAACACACAGCAGATGAAGGAGCAAGGTAAAAACTCACCGGACCAAACAAATGTAGAGAAAACAGGCAGTCTACCTGAAAAAGAATTCAGAGTAATGATAGTAAAGATGATCCCAAATCTTGGAACTGGAATGGAGAATATACAAGAAACATTTCACAAGGACCTAGAAGAACTAAAGAGCAAACAAACAATGATGAACAACACAATAAATGGAATTTAAAATTCTCAAGAAGGAAACAATAGCAGAATAACTGAGGCAGAAGAATGGATAAATGACCTGGAAGATAAAATAGTGGAAATAACTACTGCAGAGCAGAATAAAGAAAAAAGAATGAAAAGAATTGAGGACAATCTGAGACACTTCTGGGACCACATTAAACACACCAACATTCGAATATCAGGGTCCCAGAAGTAGAAGAGAAAAAGAAAGAGACTGAGAAAATATTTGAAGAGATTTTAGTTGAAAAGTTCCCTAATATGGGAAAGGGAATCATTAATCAAGTCCGGGAAGTGCAGAGAGTCCCATACAAGATAAACCCAAGGAGAAACATGCCAAAACATATATTAATCAAACTATCAAAAATTAAATAACAAAGAAAAAATATTAAAAGCAGCAAGGGAAAAACAACAAATAACATACAAGGGAATCCCCATAAGGTTAACAGATGATCTTTCAGCAGAAACTCTGCAAGCCAGAAGGGACTGGCAGGACATATTTAAAGTGATGAAAGGGGAAAAGCTACAACCAAGATTACTCGAACCAGCAAAGATCTCATTCAGATTTGACAGAGAAATTAAAATCTTTACAGACAAGCAAAAACTAAGAGAATTTAGCACCACCAAACCAGCTTTACAAGAAATGCTAAAGGAAATTCTCTAGGCAGGAAACACAAGAGAAGGAAAAGACCTACAATAACAAACCCAAGACAATTAAGAAAATGGTCATAAGAACATACATATCAATAATTACCTTAAATGTAAATGGATTAAATGCTCCAACCAAAAGACATAGACTGGCTGAATGGATCCAAAAACATAACTGGTATATATGTGGTCTACAAGAGACCCACTTGAGACCTGGGGACACATGCAGACTGAAAGTTAGGGGATGGAATAAGATAATCCATGCAAATGGAAATCAAAAGAAAGCTAGAGTAGCAATTCTCATATCCGACAAAAAAGACTTTAAAATAAAGACTATTACAGGAAACAAAGAAGGACACTACATATCATCAAGGGATCAATCCAAGAAAAAGATATAACAATTCTATATACTTATGCACCCAACATAGGAGCAACTTAATACATAAGGCAAATGCTAACAGCCATAAAAGGGGAAATCGACAGTAACACAATCATAGTAGGGGACTTTAGCACCCCTCTTTCACCAATGAACAGATCATCCAAAATGAAAATAAATAAAGAAACACAAGCTTTAAAATGATACATTAAACAAGATGGACTTAATTGATACTCACAGGACATTCCATCCAAAAACAACAGAATACACTTTTTCTCAAGGGCTTGTGGAACATTCTCCAGGATAGATCATATCTTGGGTCACAAATCAAGCCTTGGTAAATTTAAGAAAATTGAAATCATTATCAAGTATCTTTTCCAACCACAATGCTATCAGACTAGATATCAATTACAGGAAAAAAATCTTTAAAAAGTACAAACACATGGACGCTAAACAATACTCTACTTAATAACCAAGACATCACTGATGAAATCAAAGAGGACATTTAAAAATACCTAGAAACAAATGACAATGAAAACATGAAGACCCAAAACCTATGGGATGCAACAAAAGGAGTTCTAAGAGGGAAGTTTATAGCAATACAATCCTACCTCAAGAAACAAGAAACATCTCAAATAAACAAGCTAACCTTACACCTAAAGCAATTAGAGAAAGAAAGAAAAAAAAAACAAAGTCAGCAGAGGAAAGAAATCATAAAGATCATATCAGAAATAAATGAAAAATAAATGAAGGAAACAACAGCAAAGATCAAACAAACTAAAAGCTGGTTCCCTGAGAAGATAGACAAAATTGATAAACCATTAGCCAGACTCATCAAGAAAAGAAGGGACAGGACTCAAATCAATAGAATTACAAATGAAAAAGGAGAAGTAACAACTGACACTGCAGAAATACAAAGGATCATGAAAGATTACTGCAAGCAACTATATGCCAATAAAATGGACAACCTGGAAGAAATGGACAAATTCTTAGAAAAGCACAGCCTTCCAAGACTGAACCAGGAAGAAATAGAAACTATAAACAAACCAACCCCAAGTACTGAAATTGAGACTGTGATTATAAATATTCCAACAAACAAAAGCCCAGGACCAGATGGCTTCACATGCAAATTCCATCAAACATTTAGAGAAGAGTTAACACCTATCCTTCTCAAACTCTTCCAAAATAGAGCAGAGGGAGGATCTCTCCCAAACTTATTCTATGAGACCACCATCTCCCTGATACCAAAACCAGACAAAGATGTCACAAAGAAAGAAAACTACAGGTCAATATCACTGATTAACATAGATGGAAAAATCCACACCAAAATACTAGCAAACAGAAATCAACAGAGCATTAAAAGGATCATACACCAAGATCAAGTGGGGTTTATCCAAGGGATGCAAGAATTCTTCAATATATGCAAATCAATGTGATACACCATACTAAAAAACTGAAGGATAAAAACCATATGATCATCTCAATAGATGCAGAAAATTCTTCTGACAATATTAAATAACCATTTATGATTTTTTAAAAACCCAAGAAAGTAGGCATAGAGGGAACTTTCCTTAACATAATAAAAGCCATATATGACAAACCCACAGCCAACATCATTCTCAATGGTGAAAAAGTGAAACCATTTCCACCAATATTAGAAGCAAGACAAGGTTGCCCACTCTCACCACTATTATTCAACACAGTTCTGGAATTTTTAGCTACAGCAACCAGAGAAGAAAAGGAAATAAAAGGAATCCAAATCAGAAAATAAGAAGTTAAGCTCTCACTGTTTGCAGATGACATGATACTATACATAGAGAATCCTAAAGATGCTACCAGAAACCTACTAGACTTAATCAATCAATCTGGTAAGGTTGCAGCATACAAAATTAATGTACACATATCTCTTTCATTCCTATACACTAAAATGAAAAATCTGAAAGAGAAATTAAGGAAACACTCCCATTTACCACTGCAACAAAAAGAATAAGATACCTAGGAATAAACCTACCTAAGGAGACAAAAGACTTTTACTCAACAAACTATAAGACACTGAGGAAAGAAATCAAAGATGACACAAACAGATAGAGAGATATACCATGTTCTTGGATTGGAAGAATCAACATAGTGAAAATGACTATACTACCCAAAGCAACCTACAGATTCAATGCAATCCATATCAAAGTACCAATGGCAGTTTTCAGACAACTGGAACAAAAAAAATTCACAATTTGTATGGAAACACAAAAGACTCTGAACAGCCAAAGCAATCTTAAGAAGAAGAACAGAGCTAGAAAAATCAGGCTCCCTGATGTCAGACAATACTACAAAGCTACAGTAGTCAAGACAGTATGGTAGTGGCATAAAAACAGAAATATAGATCAATGGAACAGGAGAGAAAACCCAGAGATAAACCTATGCACATATGGTCACTTTAGTTTTGATAAAGGAGACAAGAATATACAATGGAGAAATCATAGCCTCTTCAGTAAGTGGTGCTGGGAAAACTGGACATCTACAGGTAAAAGAATGAAATTAGAAGACTCCTTAACACCATACACAAAAATAAATTCAAAATGGATTAAAGACCTAAATGTAAGCCCAGACACTATAAAACTCTTAGAGGAAAACATAGGCAGAACACTCTATGACATCAATCACAGCAAGATCCTTTTTGACCCACCTCCTAGAGAAATGGAAATAAAAACAAAAATAAACAAATGAGACCTAATGAGACTTAAAAGCTTTTGCACAACAAAGGAAAACGTAAACAAGATGAAAAGACAACCCTCAGAATGAGAGAAAATATTTTCCAATGAAGCAACTGACAAAGGATTAATCTCCAAACTTTACAAGCAGCCCGTGCAGATCAATATCAAAAAAACAAACAACCCAATCCATAAATGGGCAGAAGACCTAAATAGACATTTCTCCAAAGAAGATATACAGATTGCCAACAAACACATGAAAGAATGCTCAACATCACTGATCATCAGAGAAATGCAAATCAAAATTACAATGAGGTATCACCACACACAGGTAAGAATGGGCATCATCAAAAAATCTAGAAACAATAAATGCTGCAGAGCTGTGGAGAAAATAGAACCCTCTTGCCCCGTTGGTGGGAGTGTAAATTGATACACCCACTCTCAAGAATAGTATGGAGGTTCTTTAAAAACCTAAAAATAGAACTACCATATGATACAGCAATCCCAGTACTGGGCATACACCTAGAGAATACCATCATTCAAAAAGAGTCATGTTCCATAATGTTCATTGGAGCTCTATTTGCAATAGCCAGCACATGGAAGCAATCTAAGTGTCCATCAACTGATGAATGGATCAAGAAGATGTTGCACATCTTCAATATAAAATGGAATATTACTCAGCCATAAAAAGAAATGTAATTGAGTTATTTGTACTGAGGTGGATGGACCTAGAGTCTGTCATACAGAGTGCAGTAAGTCAGAAAGAGAAAAACAAATACTGTATGCTAACACATATATATGGAATCTAAAAAATAAAGAAAGAAAATGGTTGGGAAGAACCTAGGGGCAGGACAGGAATAAAGACGCAGACATAGAGAATGGACTTGAGGACATGGGGAGGGGGAAGGGTAAGCCTTGATGAAGTGAGAGAGTGACATGGACTTATATATACTACCAAATGTAAAACAGATAACTAGTAGGAAACAGCTGCATAGCACAGGGAGATCAGCTCAGTACTTTGTGACCACTTAGACGGTGGGATACAGAGGGTGGGAGGGAGACGCAAGAGGGAGGAGATAAGGGGATATATGTATATGTAGAGCTTGTTCACTTTGTTATAAAGCAGAAACTAACACACCACTGTAAAGCAATTATAGTCCAATAAAGATGATAAAAATAAATAAATAATTTATGCCCCCCCAAATTAAATATTTTTAAATAAATAAATAAATAAGAGCACTCAATAACATGGTAACTCTAAACCTAAGTGTTTTCAGTACTATAGTAACTGTAAATGGATTAATATCTCCTATTAAAGTATACTTTTTATATTATGTGCAACTACATTTTTTTCACAATATACAGGTAAAATAAAAGAATTACATTAGAAAGGAGAAAACATTCCATGTATTTTAAAACAATAAGCATATATCATGCCTATAATAAGAATATAATAAGAATATAATAAGCATATATAATATATAAGCATATAATATCATGCTTATAATAAGCATATAATAAGCATCTTAGATAGTCTTTTTTTGTGTGTGGTAGGCGGGACTCTTACTGTTGTGGCATCTCCCATTGCGGAGCACAGGCTCCGGACGCGCAGGCTCAGCGGCCATGGCTCACGGGCCCAGCCGCTCCATGGTATGTGGGCTCCTCCCAGACCAGGGCATGAACCCGTGTCCCAGGCATCGGCAGGCGGACTTGCAACCACTGCGTTACCAGGGAAGCCCAATAAAGTAGTCTTTAAGTTCAGAACAATTTGTCATTATTGTAATTAGCATTATTATCCCAATTTCTTAAAAATATTTCAATACTTTTTCTATTTGAAAAATTTTAATATTGTTTTCTTCACTCTTTTGTGGTCTAATACATGGTAAGTATTTAGTTGCTAAAATTACATTAAAATATATGTTGGTTTTTTACAGCCAAACAAAACTGAATCAAGAAGAAATAGATAACTTGAACATACTGATCACTAAAAGCAAAATAGAATATGTAATTTAAAAAAACTCCTTATCAACAAAAGTCTAGGATCAGATGATTTCACAGACAAATTCTACCAAATATACAAAAAAGTACACTAATTCTTCTCAAACTCTTCAAAACGATTGAAGAGTAAGGGATACTTCCAAAGACATTCTATGAAGCCATCATCACCTTGATATCAAAAACAGGTGGGGTGACTTCTCTGGTGGCACAGTGGTTAAGAATCCATCTGCCAATGCAGGGGACATCGGTTCGAGCCCTGGTCTGGGAAGATCCCACATGCCATGGGACAACTAAGCCTGTGTGCCACAACGACTGTGCCTGCACTCTACAGCCCATGAGCCACAATTACTGAGATTGATAGCCACAACTGCTGAAGCCTGCACACCTAGAGCCCATGCTCTGCAAAAAAAGAAGCCACCGAAATGAACAGCCTGCACACCACAATGAAGAGTAGCCCCCGCTCGCCACAACTAGAGAGAGCCCGTGCACAGCAACGAACACCCAATGCATCCAAAAATAAAGAAAGAAATTTACTAAAACAAACAAACAAAAAACAGATGAGGACTTTTCTGGTGGTCCAGCAGTTAAGATTTCACCTTCCAGTGCAGGGGGTGTGAGTACAATCCCTGGTGGTGGAGCTGAGATCCCACATGCCTCACAAACAAGAAACCAAAACAAAACAGTAGCAATATTGGAACAAATTCAATAAAGACTTTCAAAAAAAAGCACAGAGAAAGACACTATCAAAAAAGAAAATTGCAGGCCAATATATTCGATAAATTTAGATGCAAAAGTTCTCATCTGAATATTAGAAAACCGAATCTGACAACACATAGAGGATCATACACCATGACCAAATATGATTCACCCCAGTGTCACAAAGTTGTTTCAACATAGGCAAATCAATCAACATGATACACCCCATCAACAAAGGAAAAAAAACAAAACAAATGATCATCTCAATAGATGCCGAAGGGCTTCCGCGGTGGCACAGTGGTTGAGAATCCGCCTGCCGACGCAGGGGACACGGGTTCGTGCCCCGGTCTGGGAAGATCCCACATGCCACGGAGCGGCTGGGCCCGTGAGCCATGGCCGCTGAGCCTGCGTGTCTGGAGCTTGTGCTCCACAACGTGAGAGGCCACAGCAGTGAGAGGCCCGCGTACCGCAAAAAAAAAAAAAAAAAAAAAATAGATGCCGAAAAAGCATTTGAAAAACTTCAGTATCCATTCATCATAAAAACACTTACCAAAGTGGGTATAGAGGAAACATATCTCAACATAATAGAAGCTATTTATGACAAGCCCACAGGCAATATAATACTCAATGTTCCTAAGGTGAAAGCCTTCCCGCTAAAATCCGGAGCAAGACAAGGATTCCCACTCTCACCTCTTCTCTTCAACATAGTACTGGAAGTCCTAGCCAAAACAATCAGACAAGAAAAAGAAAAAACTCTAACCAAATTGGAAGGGAAGAGGTAAATTTGTCATTATTTGCAGATGACATGATAATATATATAAAGGAAATCCTAAAAATTCCACCCAAAACCTACTAGAATTGATAAACAAATTTAGCAAAGTAGCAGGATACAAGATTAACATACATAAATTGGTTGCATTTCTTGTTTTTCTTTTTTGTTAATTTATTTTGGCTGCATTGGGTCTTCATTGCTGTGCACAGGTTTTTGCTAGTTGTGGCCACTGGGGACTAGTCTTCATTGTGGTGCACAGGCTTCTCATTGCAGTGGCTTCTCTTGTTGCAGAGCATGGGCTCTAGGCATGCGGTAATAAGTAGTTGTGACACACGGGCTCAGTATTTGTGGCTCACGGGCTCTAGTGTGCAGGCTAAGTAGCTGTGGCACACAGGTTTAGTTTCTCCACAGCATGTGAGATCTTCCTGCACCAGGGCTCAAACCCATGTCCCCTGTATTTACAGGCAGATTCTCAACCATGGAGACACCAGGGAAGTCCCTGGTTGCATTTCTTTACACTAACAATGAAATATCAGAAAGGAAATGTAAACAAACAATCCCTTTTTAAAATGGCATCAAAAAAAATAAAAGACTTAGGAATAAAACTCATCAAGGAGGTGAAAGATTTATATGCTGAAAACTACAAAACATTAGTAAAGGAAACTGAAGATGATTCAAAGAAATGGAAAGACATCCCATGCTCTTGGATGGGAAGAATTAATACTGTTAAAATGGCTATACTACCCAAAGCAATCTACAGATTTAATGTGATCCCTATCAAAATACCCATGACATTTCCCCCAGAACTAGAATAATCCTAAAATATATCTGGAACCATAAAAAGTCAGAACTGTCAACACAATCCTGAGGAAAAAGAACAAAGCAGGAGGCATAACCCTCCTAAATTTCAGACAATACTACAAAGTTAAAGTAATCAAAGCCGCATGGTATTGGCACAGAAATAGATACATGGATCAATGGAATGGAATAGAGATCCCAGAAATAAACCCACACACCTATGGTCAATTAACCTTCGACAAAGGAGGCAAGAATATACAGTGGAGAAAAGATAGTCTCTTCAGCAAGTGGTGTTTTGAAAGTTGGACAGCCATATGCAAATCAGTGAAGTCAGAACATACCCTCACAGCATACACAAAAATCAACTCCAAACGGCTTATATGCTTAAATATAAGATAAGACACCTTCAAACTCCTAGAAGAGAACATAAGCAAAACATTCTCTGACGTAAATCATACCACAGTTTTCCTAGATAGTTCTCCCGAGGCAGCAGAAATACAGTAAGTCACCTACATACAAACTTTCAAGTTGAAAACTTTCAAAGATGCAAACGTCCATTCGCGTGTCAAATCATGTAAGTTAGTTTGCGTATCTGGCATACATTGTCACGTGCATGCATCCTCTATAAGTGGTTGTGCTTTTGTGTGCTTTACAGTACTGTATAGAGTACAGTAGTACAGTACCTTTATTTCAAGGCCAAGATGTCTGGAGGCAAGTGTAAAAGCAGTGGTGATGTAGCTGGTACTGTTAAGAAGCGCCAAGCGATAATGATGGAAAGAAAAGTGAAAGTAATTGAGAGAGTGGATCGAGGCAAAAAGACGTTAGACATCGTTCATTCTTATAACATGAATCATTCAATCATTGGCACAAATCTAAAGACCAAGGACAAGATCTTGGAACATGTGAAGTCTGCTGTGCTGACGATGTTGACAAAATATCGAAGAAGCATGGAAAAGTGGTGGAGGAGATGGCGAAACTTCTCAGTGTGCAGATGCAAGACCAACATCAGCGCTGAGTCCTGCTCAGCTTAATGCTGATTCAAGAGAAAGCTAAAGGCCTTTATGAAGACTTGAAGAAGAAACACGGAAAAGAATCAGAGGGCACATCTTTTAATGTCAGCCATGGCTGGTTTCATCGGTTCAAGGCTAGAGCCAAATTTCACAATGTAAAAGTAAGTGGAGAGGCAGCAAGTGCATATAGGGTAGATGTCCAGGAACTTCCGGAAACACTTTAAGAAATGATTGATGATGGTGTGTATTTACCCGACCAGGTTTTTAATGTGTATGAGACACAACTGTACTGGAAGCTGCCAGACCAAAATTACATCAGTAAGGAGGAAAAGTTGATGCCGGGCTGTAAAACAGCAAAGGATAGGCTAACTGTTGTTTCGTGGCAATGCTTCTGGTGAATTGAAGCTGAAGCCTCTCTTAGTTTATCATTCAGAGAACCCAAGAACCCTTAAAAACATAGCCAAGGGCTCTCTTCCTGTTGTGTGGAAGCATAACCCTAAATCCTGGATTGCACAGGCCACGTTCCAGGACTGCTTTTACCACCCTTTATCCCAGATGTAGAGAAATATCGCTTGGAGAAGGACATTCCAGCAAAACATTCTTTTGCTGCTCGACAATGCTCTGGGCCATCCCCCATCCATGAATGACTTTCATCTCAACATCAAAGTAGTGCATCTGCCACCGAATACTACATTGCTCATTCAACCTATGGACCAGGGAGTTAAAGTGACTTTCAAGAAATATTACTTATGTCCCACTTTTTGTCAGGCAGTAAAGGTAAGTAACAAATCAGGAACAACCTAGGGACAACTTTGGAAGGACTATAACATCCACAAGACCATAAAAAACACTGACTTGCACGGTGTGAGGGTATGGTGGGCACCGTGGATGGAGTTTGGAAGAAACTTTGCCCACAGTTTGTTCGTGATTTTTGTGGATTTGAGAAGGTAGATCAGAAGTCTGAAGAGGTCTTCAGCAACGTAGTGACCCACAGCGAGAAGCTGCAGCTAGATCTGCAAGAGGACGACTTCATTGAACTCCTTGCTGTGCAACATGAGGAGCTTGCTGATGGAATTGGAGGTCCAGAGAAAGGATGAAGAGGGACAGGAGGAAGAAGAGGTAACGGAAGAACTGAAGAGATTCACGACACAGAGAATGGCAACGGAATCTTCTTTATTTGAGGAAGCACTGTTCGTTTTTGAGGTACAGGACCCGAACCTAGAATGGTACCCAAAGGTGGCAACCATTCAGAATGCAATCCAGTGCTACGCTACCTTGTCACCTATGATGAGAAAAAAGGAACTACTACCCAGACATCAATGGATCATTTTTTCAAGAGGGTAGATAGAATGAAATTCAGCAAGGAACCAGAACCTCTGCCATCAATGTCAGGCATGAGTGAAATGGCAGCTTGCCCTCTGTCTCCTACTGCTGATAATCCTCCACCTCTACCTTCTCCCACCTCCTCTGCCTCCTCCAGTCAGTAACTCTTCTTGCCTCTTCCCTCCATGCCAGCCCCAGTATCAAAGCTGTCGTACTGTACTACTGTACTTTTCTACTTACTGTACTATCAGATTAAAAACATTTTCCTTATTTTTGTGTTTGTTTTCTATGTATTGTTTGCGTGGAAAGTATTATAAACATATTACGGTACAATACCATAGAGCCGACTGTGTAAGTTGGGTACCTAGGCTAACTTTGTGGGACTTACAAACAAATTGGACTTACAAACGCACTCTTGGAACAGAACTTGTTCATATGGAGGAGACTTACTGTAAAAGCAAAAAAGAAACAAGAACTAATCAAACTTATAAGCTGTTGCACAGCAAAGGAAACCATAATCAAAATGAAAATACACCCTATGGACTGGGAGAAAATATTAGCAAATGATGAGACTGACAAGGGCTTAATTTCCAAACTATACAAACAGCTCATACGACTCAACAACAAAATAACAAATAACTCAGTGGAAAAATGGGTAGAAGACCTAAATAAACATTTCTCCAAAGAAGACATAAGTATAACCAACAGGCACATGAAAAGATGCTCATCATCACTAATGATTAGAGAAATGCAAATCCAAATTACAATGAGGTATCACTTCACACAGATCAGAATGGCCATCATTAAAAAAATCTACAATTAACAAATGCTGGAGGGAATATGGAGAAAAAGGAACCCTTCTACACTGTTGGTGGCCATGTAAGTAGGTGCACCCACTATGGAAAACGGTATGGAGGTTCCTCAAAAATGCTATAAAGAGAGTTGCCATATGATCTAGCAATCTCACTTGTGGACATATATCCAGACAAAACTATAATTCAAAAAGACACATGAAACCCTATGTTCATAGCAGCACTATTTATAATAGCCAAGACTTGGAAACAACCTAAATGCTCATTGAAAAATGAATGTATAAAGAAGGTGTGGCATACATATACAACAGGTATTACTCAGACATAAAAAGAATGAAATAATGGCATTTGCAGCAACATGGATGGACCTAGAGATAATGATACTAAGTGAAGTAAGTCAGAAACAGAAAGACAAGTAGCATATAATATCACTTATATGTGGAATCGAAAACAGGACACAAATGAATATGTCAGTGAAACAGAAACAAACACACAGATACAGAAAACAGAGTTGTGGTTGCCAAGGAGAGAGCGAAGGAAAGATTGGGAGTTTTGGAATAGCAGAAGCAAACTATTCTACATAGGATGGACAACCCACAAAGACCTACTGTATAGCAGAGGAAACTATATTCAATATCCTGTGTTAAACCATAATGGAAAAGAATATATATATTAATTATATGTATATATAATTAATTATAATTAATTAATTATACAGAAATTAATACAACAATGTATAAAGGCTGCAGAGGGGGTGGAGAAAAGGGAACCCTCCTGCATTGTTGGTGGGAATGTAAACTGATACAGTCACTATGGAGAACAGTATGGAGGTTCCTTAAAAGCTAAAAATAGAACTATCATATGACCCACCAATCCCACTACTGGGCATATACCCGGAGAAAACCATAATTCAAAAAGATACATGGGGCTTCCCTGGTGGCGCAGTGGTTGAGAATCCACCTGCCGATGCAGGGGACACGGGTTCGTGCCCCAGTCCGGGAAGATCCCACATGCTGCAGAGCGGCTGGGCCCGTGAGCCATGGCCACTGAGCCTGCGCGTCCGGAGCCTGCACTCTGCAATGGGAGAGGCCACAACAGTGAGAGGCCCGTGTACCACAAAAAAAAAAAAGATACATGTACCACAATGTTCACTGTAGCACTGTTTACAATAGCCAGGATATAGAAGCAACCTAAATGTCCACTGATGGATGAATATATAAAGAAGATGTAGCCCATATATATAATGGAATATTACTCAGCCATAAAAAGGAACAAAATTTAGTTATTTGTAGTGAGGTCGTTGGACCTAGAGTCTGTCATACAGAGTGAAGTAAGTTAGAAAGAGAAAAGCAAATACCATACATGAACACATATATATGGAATGTAGAAAAATGGTACTGACGAACCTAGTGATAGGACAGGACTAGAGACACAGATGTAGAGAACGGACTTAAGGACACAGGGTGGAAGGGGAGACAGGGACGTAGTGAGAGAGTAGCACTGACATATATACATTACCAAATGTAAAAGAGCTAGTGGTAAGCGGCCACATAGCCAGGGAGATCAGCTCGGTGCTTTATGACCCCCAGAGGGGTGGGATAGGGAGGGTGGAGGGAGGCTCAAGAGGGGGGATAAGGGGAATATACGTATACCTATAGGTGATTCACTTTGTTGTAAAGCACAAAGTAATACAGTGTTAGAAAGCAATTATACTCCAATAAACATGTATTAAAAAACCCACAACATTGTAAATTGACTACACTAGAAAATATTTCTTAAGTGCAAAACATTTTTTGAATGTAAGTTTTATTGTGTGTGTGTACCACAGGTTCAATATATATGAATTATGTCAAATTAATTACATTGTTTTTCAAAATAAAGAATTTTGGATATTCTACATCAGCTTCTCAATATAAACGCAGAAAAACTATATTCTTTTTTTCTAAAGTTCAGAAATAGCCATTTTTTGTCATGGAAAACCTGTTTTCTTATCAAATTCAGAACCCTCAGAGGAGTAATGTGGTTTGATTTTGATTGTGGTGCGCAAACAAATTTATAATTGTGTAGAAACAAGCTGTGATATTCTACCAATCAAAATAAAATTGTCCATGTTCACAAAAAAAAAAAAAAAAAAAAAAAGAAATAGCCATTTTCCTCATTCGGTATACTATAAACCACTAACTATTAAAAAGGGAATCGAGACCTCTTCCTTGCAAAGGGTTATTTCTCCACTCACACAAGTTTAATAGAATGTTCCACAATGAACTGACTTCTCACCTTAGAGACATGAGATTTGCATCCTGAAATCCCTTTCTTGCAAAAATGTCCAATTAGCATCCTAGCATTACAGAAAATAAATGCTTTTTTCCGGATCTCAAATTCCATACAACTTTATCAAGACATCACGTATGTTTTTTTACACACACAGACTGTATTTTATTTTTACAACAGATAAATCAACTGACACCAAGCATTGTAAATGGATGACCACAACAAAAGCAACAATGACTGCAATTACCAAACACCAATCACACTCAGCCGATGTCAGAATATTGACATCCAGTCCAGACATCCTCCACTCTAACAGTTTCTTTACTTTGCAGTGAAAGACATCATGGATTTTTAAATTATCAGCACTCACCTGAGGTCTTTAAAAATCAACAAAAACATACTTTTGTGATCTCTTTCATTTATTCTGGTTCTAAGTGGTCATTTCTAAACGAAAGTATTTAAGTATGTTAACGTCATCTTATAACATCATATTTCAAATGACTGACTACTGTCTCTCCAAAGATGAAATATGAGGAACTCATAATTAGGGTCTCCAAAGATTTACTGCCTGAGTCTGTATTACCCTTCTGCTGAACTCCACACTGTTCATTATTCTCTGAGAATATTATTTTTCTTGTATGGCCAGCACACGCTCTTTCATTTCATGAAGTTTCTTCCTACAATTTTATGCTTAGTTTATTTCTGAGAATATGCATTATTTCAGATTGATATTTATAGACACAAAGACTTCTCTATAATTCCCTGAGAGTTTCAAGAACTCCTTCTTCTTTTATTTTAATACCTAGATTCTGAAGCTCTCCACAAAGCATTACTAAAATTGCTTTTACATAAATATCTACATATTAATCACACATTAATGCATTTACAATTGTATTATGCTTTATTGCTAATTTTGGAGCATATACATAGCTGTCTTATTTACCACCCTCTTGGAAATCATTTTAATATCTGCACTTAGGACTTGAAAGAGAATGGATAAATAAAAACATGAAGAATATGCAAATACAATTTATATTTTTCTCATAAAATTATCCAGAAAAAAGAAGAGTCCTGATACTCTGCAGGCATGATACTCAAGAATGTGTAGTCGGGCTTCCCTGGTGGCGCAGTGGTTGAGAATCTGCCTGCGGATGCAGGGGGCACGGGTTCGTGCCCCGGTCCGAGAAGATCCCACATGCCGCGGAGCGGCTGGGCCCATGAGCCATGGCCGCTGGGCCGGTGCGTCCGGAGCCTGTGCTCCGCAACGGGAGAGGCCACAGCAGTGAGAGGCCCGCGTACCACAAAAAAAAAAAAAAAAAAAAGAATGTGTAGTCTTCCGGCAGGAAAACATGCAGTAATCCATGTGGCAGAGTTTACCTGTGACCAGCTGGGGTTAGTGACCTGTGCATTCCTTACATGCAACATATCAGGAGTGGAAAAGGGGAATTTGTCAGTTGTGGCAATCAGTATCATGAAGATTTATAACAGGTCATGCTCATATATTCAGCACAGGTACAATCAAGTTTGCTCAATTCTGGGAGATCTAAGTCTGTATCTGTTACCTCGTCTTTAACGAGGAAATGTCAGAACTGACTTACCAAAAAAAAAGTGTTTGTTTGTTTTAATTACAGTCACGGTGAGTAAGACATAGCTCAGGACAGCTAATGTGACTTACTGATTCTTTCATCAGGAAATACAGTTTCACCTTTCCTGTTTATTCTCCACATCCTGTAGTAAGTTAAGTTTTAATGAAAGATATATCTACAAGGCGAAAAGAAAAGAAAACTGACATGTGTTGAAAAGATCATTCTGACAGGTTTGACCACGTATGTCCGTGTTTCTGGCGATGGACACAAGCCAGAGCTCCCGACTCTGACGTTTTCACTGATGTCATTCCCCTTGATCCTCAATTTGAAAGTGGATAAAAATGTTTTCTATGTTTTCTTCTTTAAGAAATTAAATCAAGAATGCTTTCTAGACATGATCCTCTAAAGATTTTCAGTCAGTGGTCATCAAGAGAAGAAAAGCACAGAATCTCATCCCCACAGAAGAGTGACATTCAGTCAGGCAACAAAATTCTCCCCAGAATCAGAGCTTCATCTTTAACATGCGCTCAAAGGTTTTAACAGGTGCTGCCTCACTCTGCAGTCAGCCCTACCATATGGGATTGATTGGCTCTGAGAATCTCACATCAGATGACTGACAAACATGTCATAGGACCCTGATCTGCTACCACATCCTGCCTCGCTTAATGATCTCCTGCAGGGACATTGGAATATTCCAGGATATTTCCTGGAGCCCTCTACTCTATACAGGTACACTTCCAAGTAGAAACAGAAGCTTTGATTTTCACTGGGACCCCTGCTCTGTCCAACCAACCTCTCTAGAAATATGATGTTCTAACCTCTCCTGATTAGAACATTTCAAGGTCTCTCCCTGTGCTAATTTAGTAAAGGTAAAGGAGAAACAAGAAAGAGCAAACTATGCAGGGAGCAATATATAAGATTCCTTTCCTTAATGTATTTATCTGATATACCCAAATATTGAGAAATATAGATTCATTTCAGAATGGTCAAGAAAAGAGGAGGAGGAACCTCTATGCCAACAGTATATATAAAACGGAATCAATATTGCATAAGCTCCAGCCTAAGTTTAGCTACGAGGTACTAACTCTTCTCATAAAGAAGAAAGAGTTCTCCATCACTTGAAGCACACTGAGGCCTCAGACAGCTGGACACTGAGGGTGTAGTCTCCTCACGCGAATTCTGTACCTGCGTCACAGAGCAATGAAACAGTCCCAAAGAATTATTAAGGATGAGGTGGAGAATCGAAAGAAGAAAGATGAATCTATACTCTCCCCTAGCATCTGTTCTGCTGGATATTACCACCACCGTAGCCCAATATGACCTTCCCACTTTTCTCTGGGCCTCCCTACTTTCCACCTCCATCCTCTCAGTATATCTTACCTACACTTGGAAACGACTCTAGTTTTCCACTGGTCTTTATCAACAAGTAATCCAAATAGCAACTGTGTATATAACTCCTTAGAGACCTCAGGTCTGACTCATTAATACATGACCTTCAAAGTCCAAAGTTTTCCTAATTCCCTTTATTTTTTTTCTAATTTCCATGTACTTACACTCTCAGGACTTCCACTGTTCTCAGGTTCGTGTTCCCTGCAAAATCTGTCAACCTAGACATAGACTTAAGTACCACCCTTTAATTATCTCCTTGGTTATCCAGTTTTTTAAAAAGCCTCAGCAAGCCTTATGGACTTTATTAAAGGCTCTTTAAGATAACCCATGGGATGGGCTTCCTTGGTGGCGCAGTGGTTGAGAATCCGCCTGCGGATGCAGGGGACACGGGTTCATGCCCCGGTCCGGGAAGATCCCACATGCCGTGGAGCGGCTGGGCCCATGAGCCATGGCCGCTGAGCCTGCGCGTCCGGAGCCTGTGCTCCACAAAGGGAGAGGCCACAGCAGTGAGAGGCCCACGTACCACCAAAAGAAAAAAAAAGATAACCCATGGGAGATAGCAGTACATCCACAGATATCTATTTAATACACCCTCAGAGTAATGAAGACTCTCAGCTCTTCTCCTTCAACGTATGCAGTGTCTCGCCCATCTGATTACTGTCTGCTGTATCCCAGGTCCACTCCCTTCCCTCATATTACATTCTTTCCCAATTTTGAATGTTGGTAAAATCAAATAACATAAAATATAACATGTTAATTATTATAAAGTGCACCGTTCAGTAATATTAAATACATTCATATTATCGGGCGATCAACATCGCCATTTATCTTTCTAATTCTTTTCTACGTTTTAAAACTGTAACTCTATATCTTTTAAACCTAACTTTCCTTTTTGTTCCATAAACACATGAAAAGCATCACTACCCTCCCAGATCTATGGTTTTGACTACACTAAGTACACCATATAATTGAAATAAGTAGTTGTATTGTTATGATTCACTAAAAGTCACAAAAATGGCATTTTTGGAAGCTAAATGTCCTCAAGATTCATCCATGTTGTAGCACATTCCTAGATCTTTTCCTTCTTCACACTGAATAATATTGTATTCTATGAGTATACCACACTTTGCTTATCCAGGAACTAGTGAATGAACACGTAGGTTGCTCTCATATTTTAGTTACTCTGATTATTACTGCTCTAAACACTAGAGTACAAATATTTAAGACCCTGATTTCAGTTCCTTTGGGTATACCTCAGAGTAAGATTCCTGGAACATGGAGTAATTCTATTTTTCAATATCTGAAAAACTGCCATACTCTTTTGCAAAGCAGCTGTATCATTCTACATTCCCTCTGACATAGCACAATGCTTCCTACTCCCTCACTTCCTCACCAATACTTGTTTTCTGCTTGTGTATGTGTGTGTGTGTGCTTGTGTGTGTATGCATGCACACAAATATATAAACACGCATTTAGTGATATGGAGCATCTATTCAAGTGCTTAGTCGTTTGTACATCTTTTTGAAGAACCATCTATTCAAGTCTTTTATCCATTTTTGAATCAGGGTGTTTGCTTTTTGTTGAGTTGTAGAAGTTCTTGGTATATTCTGAAGAGAAATCTCTTGTCAGATAGATGGCTTTCAAATATTTTCTCCCATCTGAGGGTTGCCATTTTATTCTGTTTACATTTCTTTCATACACATTATTTTTTAATTATGTACTGCAAATTGTTTATTTTTTGTTAGCTGTACCTTTGTTGTTCCTTCATTTCATACTGAGGAAGACACTGCCAAATCCAATGTCATGAAGCTCTTGTCTTGTGTCTTCTTCGAAGACTTTTTAGTTTATTAGGTATTATATTTAGTTTCTTGATACGTTTTCATTATTTTTTGCATATGATGTTAGGTAAGGGTCCATCTTCCTTATTTTGCACGTTGACAACAAGACTTCTCAGCACCATTTGTTGAAAATACTATCCTTTTTACTTTGAAAAGTCTTGGCAACTTGTCAAAAATCATTTGGCCATATATCCGGGTTTATTTCTAGGTGTTCTATTCTATTCTGTTGGTCTTGAATATTCATAGTAGGACCGTTCCCTAAACCAAAAAAACAAAACACAAAAACTGGAAAGACTAGAGTTCACGTTGTCAACACACATACAGATGCAGTGATGGTTTACGGTCCAAAAGCAGAAGGTGAGCATGGGTACAAGATGTTAATCTCCAGGCTGGGCTGGGGTGCAGAGTTTGAGGGTAACACAGGTAGAAAAGGCTTTTGTCCTATCCTTGAGTTTTGAGGTATGGAAATTCACAGGTCACTACCTTCATTTCAAACTGAATGAATGCACTATTCAATTTTTTAAAACAGGCGAAGTAAACATGAGTGATAATAAATTTCAAACTGTCACGAATCAAACAAGATACTAAGAAAAATTAAATAATATGATTTAAGAATGAAGTGGAGAGATTGTCCAAGATGGTAGCGTTCAGAGACTCAGAGCTGGATGCCTCTCAGACGCACACCAAAGTCACAATTGTTTACAGAGCAGCAACTGAAGAAAAGGGCGGGACTCACCATGAAAGATGTTTTACAGCTAAAGACATAAGAGGCCCCTCGGCAAGGCAGGAAGGACGGGGCAACATCTCAATAGCGTCAAGACCCACACCACCTGGGGGGTGGCCCACACATGGGAGAATAATTATAATTTCTGAGGGCCTCCCAGAGAGCAAGGGGTATGAACCCAACATCAGGCTCCCAAGCCCAGGGATCCTGTGCTGGGAAGAAGAGTTCCTAGAAAGTTGGGCTTTGAACACCAGTAGTGCTTATTTTCCAGAGAGCCAGAGGGTTGTGGGAAATAGAGATTCCACTCTTAGAAGATGCTCACAAAATCCCACGTGATCCGAGAATCAGAACAGAAGCAGTCATTTGCAAGGATCCTGGGTTACACCTACCTCCTGATCTTAGAGAGTCTCCCAGAGACGCAAGAGGCATTTACAGCACAGCCTCAGGGACATGGACACTGGCAGCAGCCATCTGGGGGAGCTCCTTCTACCTCGTGGCCACTGGCACCAGCAAGCAAAATTTCAGATTCCTCCCTCTATCTATTTAGCCTCAGGACCTAGCCTTACCCATTTCCACCACACTATACACACAAGCACTAGGGGGCTGCAGGCCAAGCAACTAACTGAGCAGGCGCATAGCCACATCCACCAGCGAACACGATGCCTTCAGACCCTCAGTGCACAGCTACCCCTGGACATGGGCCCAGCCACCAAAAGCCCAAGGACAAGCCTCCAGACCTCAGTGGACAGGCGCCAGCCCCAGAGTCCCTGACCCCTCTGACCAGTGAGCCTCCTCTGGCCTTGGAATCAGCCTCACCGTCGGCAGGTGATTACTGCCCAGGGACTGGATGGAGCTTTGACCTACACGACCGCAAACCTGCTCCAGCAGTGGGATCAGCCTCGTACACCAACAGGTACACACCGGCCCCAGGAATACCACAGCCCAGCAGCCTGTGTGACCAGAACACTCCCTTGCAGGCCAGAAGCAACCATGGGCTCAGCTGGGTCCTGACCCTGCCAGTCAGAATGCCAACACAAGACTAGGGACAGCCCAGACCCTGCAGAGAGCTGTGTCAGGGACAGTGATCCAACACCAACTCTGCGACTCCTGGGGCCTGCAGCCAGAACTCGGGACCTGGGTCTTCCTCCCAGTCGCCAGCATAGCCCCAGGACCACACCAGGGACTGGGCACTAGCCCTGGTATCACCTGCACTGCAATTCTACCCAGAAGTGAACCAGCACTAGATTTGGTGTCTCCCAGAGTTTTTCAGCGAGCTGCCTCATGATTTAGCCTCAGCAAGCAGCACAGACAGCCTCCACACAAGGCAGGGTCTGGCAAACAAGCACTCTGGGGGCAGCCAAGCCTACCAGACCATCCACAGTAGTCAGCCCACCACAACAGAAGAGCCCAAGCAGCCCACATAGGGGGTATACCTAGAACATATAGTTTTAGTGACCAGGGGACAGTGGGTTGCTGGGACACATAAGACCTCTCCTACAAAAAGCCACTTCTCCAAGGTCAGGAAACAAAATGAACTTACTACATACAGAGCAATAAAAACAGCAAGTTAAGAAAAATGAGGTGATACAGCAACACGATCCAAATGAAGGAACAAGATAAGAACTCAGAAGAAGATCTAAGTGAAGTGGAGAGAGCCAATCTCCTCAACAAAGAGTTCAAGGTAATGACTGTAAAGATGATCAAAAAACTCAGAAGAATGGACATCCAGAGCAAGAAGTTAGAATGTTTTTAAAAAGAGTTAGACCATTAAAGAACAACAAAACAGAGATTAGGAATACAGTAACTGAAATGAAAAATACACTAAAAGGAAACTACTGTAGACTAAATGATACAGAGGAATGCATCCGAAAATGGAAGGACAGAGTCCTGGCAATCACTGAGGATGAACGGGAAAACAATAGATTAAAATGCAATGAGGAAAGTTGAACAGACGTGTGACACAACATCAAGTGTACTAATATTTGCATCATACTGGTCCCAGAAGTAAAAAGGTAAGAGAAAGCAATGTAGAACATACCTGAAGACATAAGAGCTGAAAAGTTCCATAACCTGGGAAAGAAAACAGACATCCAAGTCCAGTAAACACAGTAAGGCCCAAACAGGATCAAGCCAAGGAGGACCACACCAAGACTCATTGTCATTAATCTGGCAACAAAATAAACAGAAAAAGACACTATTAAAAGGAGCAAAGGAAAAGCAACAAGTTACAAACTTGGGAACTTGCATCAAGTTATCAGCTGACTTTTCAGGATAACCTCTGCATGCCAGAAGGGAGTGGCATGGTATATTTAAAGTCATGAAAGGGAAAAGCCTGTAACCAAAAATACTCTACCCAGCAAGGCTCTCCTTCAGATTTGGTGGTGAGATCTCAAGTTTTACAGAGAAACAAAACTAAAAGAGCTCAGCATCGTCAAACCAGCGGATGAGAAATCTGAAAGGGGCTTTTCTAAGTGAAAAAGAAAAGGCCACGACTGAAACATAAACATTAGGAAACGAAACTTACTAAAGGAAAAACCTCATTGGATAAGGCAAATATTCAACACAGGTAGTAAATCAACCATGAACACAGCTAATAGGAAGGATGAAAGAAAATACTAATAAAATCATCTATATTCACAATAAGAAGGTAAGGGACACACAAAACAAGTAGATGTAAAATATAAGGTCCAATTCAGTAACTGTGGTGGAGCAGAGTAACAATGCAGGGTTGTTAGTGTCCACGTGAAATTAAGAGCTCAGCAACTTCAATAATCACACACACACACACACACACACACACACACACACACACACACACACTTAAAAAAACTGAAAGAAATCCAAACATAACATTAAAGATAGTCCTCACATCACAGATGAAGGGAATAAAAGGAGAAGAAAGGAACACTGAAGAAATTAAAGAGGGATTCTAAAAATACCCAAGACAAATGAAAATGAACACACAATGATCCAAAATCTATGGGACACAGCCAACGCAGTTCACAGGGAGAAGTTATAGTGATACAAGCTTATTGTTAGGAAACATGAAAAACATCAAATAAACAACCTAACATTACACCTGAAGGAATTAGAAAAAGAAGAAGAAAACAAAACTCAAAGCTGTCAGAAAGAAAAAAATTAAGAAAACAATACCATATGCAATCACACCAAAAAGAATAAGATACCTAGGAATAAACACACCTAAGCAGTAAAAGACATGTACTCAGAAATCTATCAGCCGTTGGTGAAAGAAGTTGAAGGCAACAGAAAAAGATGGGAGAATATAGCATGTGTGTGGATGGAAGAATTAATACTGTGAAAATAAACTTACTACCAAAGACAACCTACAGATTTAATGCAATCCCTATCAGAATACCAAAGCATTTTCACAGAACTTGAAAAAGTAATTTTAAAATTTGTATAGAAACACAAAGACCCCAAATAGCCAAACAATCTTGAGAAAGAACAGAGCTGGAGGCATCACGCACCTTGACTTCAGATTAGACTGCAAAGCGACAGTAATCAAAGAGAATCGTACCGGAGCAAAAACAGACACAAAGATCACCGGAATAGAATAGATATCCCAGAAATAAGCCCACACACTTATATTTAATTGATTTATGATGAAGCAGGAAATATGGAGAAAACACTGTCTTTTCAATAAGGGGTACTGGGAAAACTGGTCAGCTACATGGAAAAGAATAAAATTAGATTATTTTAGCACACCATATATAAAATAAATGCAAAACTGAATAAAGACCTAAACGTAGGACCAGAAACCATAAAACCCCTAGAGGAAAATATAGAACATTCTTGAACATAAATGATAGCAACAGTTTTAGGTTCAGTCTACTAAGGCAAATGAAACAAAAGCAAAAATAAACAAGTGGGACTTCATTAAACTTAAAAGATTTTGCATAGCAAAGGAAACCAAAGACAAAATGAAAAGACAACCTGCTGAAGTAGTGACAATATTTGCACATGATAAGACGTTAACATCAAAAAGATGACCAAGCAAGAGTTCATATCTAAACTACAGAAACGGCACATACAACTCAATATCAAAAAAATACCCAAAATCTTTTTTAAAAAATGAGAAGACCTAAATAGACAATTTTCCAAGGAAAAAATACAGATAGACAGACAGAACTCACAAAGATGCTAAACATAGCTAATTGGCAGTAAAATGCAAATCAAAACTATGAGATATATCACCTCAGTCTTGTCAGAATGGCTGTCATCAAAAAGATCACAAATAACAAAGGCTAGTGAGGATGTGGAGAAAGGGAAACACATGTACACTCTTGATGTGGAGGTGAAGTAGTGCAGCTACTGTGGAAAGCAGAATGGAGGTTCCACAAAACACTAAAAAGAGAACTACCATAATATCCAACAACTTCACTCTTGGTTATATCAGAAGAAAACAAAAACACTATTTCAAAAAAATAACTGCACATCAATATTCGTAACAGTGTTGTTTGCCATAGCCAACAGATAGAGTCAAACTAAGTGTTCATCACTAGGTTAGGGGATAAAACAGATTTTTTATGATGACTTCAGCAAAAAATGAAATTTTGCCATTTGCAAGAACATGGATGGATTTGGAGGCTATTATGCTTAGTAAAATAGGCCGCAGAGAAAACAAGCATGGTAGGTTATCACTTACACGTGGCATCTAAAAAATTGAATACTACAACAACAACAACAAGAAGAAAAAACAGCCTCACAGGTTAAAGAACAGACTAGTGGTTACCAGCAGGGAGAGATAGGGTGGAGGAGCAAAAGAGTGGTAGGAGATTTGGAGGTATAATCACTAGGTATATAATCAATCATCTACAGTGATGTACTGTATAGCATGGGGAATATAGCCACTCTTTTATAATAAGTATAAATGGAGAAGAACCTAAACTTTTATGAATCGCTATGTTGTACCTCTGAAACTAATATAATAATGTATATTAACTATAGATCAATAAAATATAAAGTAAGGAACAATAAAAGAGAGACACAGATTATTAGATAGAAATCAATTAAATAAACACAAGTTTTGAAAATCAAGGAATTAAAAAACAACATGTAAGACACAACATTGGCATTTGAAGTGTATAATCTATTTATTTAAAAGAAATCATGGGCTTCCCTGGTGGCGCAGTGGTTGAGCATCCGCCTGCTCATGCAGAGGACATGGGTTCGTATCCCAGTCTGGGAGGATCCCACGTGCTGCGGAGCGGCTGGGCCCGTGAGCCATGGCCGCTGAACCTGCGCGTCTGGAGCCTGTGCTCCGCAACGGGAGAGGCCACAACGGTGAGAGGCCCATGTACCGCAAAAAAATAATAATAATAAATAAAAATAAATAAAAAATAAAAGAAATCATTTAAGTGGTGAAAAATGGTACCCATTCTCACAATTTTGTATATCTAGGGTAAATTATTATCTACAAAAATATTTTACAAATGTTCACTCTAAAAGAAAGAGAAAATTTGGATTAACCCATTTTAGTATACAAATTTAATATCAAAGTCTCCATGTCAAATTTATTTGAATAAGTTCTGTTAGCCACTTCTAGTTTCTTTGTGATGTAAAATCTTTTAAAGCATAAAATCAGCCTTTCTGCATTATTCCATTAGACATACATAGAAGTGAAAAGAAACAAGAAGACAGAACAATCAAGCAGGAAGGTGAATTTACTGAGAAACAGCCATTCGTTCTCCCTCCTCCTTTTCTTTTCCTCCTTTTCCAGGTCTCTTTCGGTTCCAATCAAGAGAAGTCTTGAGAGTTCTGAGAATATTACTTTGAGGGCTTCAAATCACCATACCTACAACTTCTGCCACAACTACACACACACGGGAACAAAAATAAACCTCTGCTATCTACTCATGTAGGAGGGATTCATGCAAAATAAACTCCTACAAGGAGACCAATGGGTGAATTTTCTACCTGTTCTTTATAATGTCCTTCCATTAGAGTAAATCCCACACATGATGAGGCAGAAGCAGTTATGTGAGCTTTTCCTTGAAGTCAAAAATCTTACATTCATTTCAAGTACCTGGTGATCATAGGGTACAGCCAGGGAAAGTGCCATCCCCCTTGCGGGGGGGTGGCGGTGAATGGGCTCCCACAACCGTGCACCTCCTGATGTACACATTCTGCAGAAACAAAGGGCGGTCACACCGCAGTCAGTCTGTCAGGCTGTCAGGCCACTGGCAACCCAAGCAGCCTGGAAGTGCCCCATCAGTTGCTGAAAGCGAAACCCTGTCCCCCCTGTGAAGCCAGGCAATTTTGGCCAGAGGGTCAGAGGAGACTATTAATCAACTCCTCCTCTCTGCTCAGCTCCTTGGGGTTACAGCAACCCCATCTCCAAGCCCAAATCTGCCCCTGGAGTGCCGAACTGGAAGTGGCAGGTGGACTCTGCCGGTGCTTCAGCGCCCTCTGGAGGTTGTCTGCTCTAATGGCAACTCTCAGCCCTTCCTCCTCCTCCTTCCCTAGTCCTGGGGGCTGCCTTGGCCTCCTGCAGCTGCTGGCCTGATTTCATTCTTCTTTTTTCTCCAATTACAATGAAGTGTCCTACAGAGCTATGGAATCTCTTGAAGAAGGAAGATCTTTTAGTCAATACACCTTAACAGTGAGAAGTTGATTTCAAGAATGAACCTGAAATACTATATTTTTCTCCTGATGATTCCAAGGAGAGACAGCTCAAGTTTTCTAAATCATAAGAAAAACCAAGGTAAATATGATATTCTGAGCCAGAGATGAAAAAACAGTTTTTAGCACCCTCTCCTCATGTCATATGACTGGGATTTAAATCAATCAACTGCCACTGGTTTTTAAATCACATGACCCAACTTTAAATCAATCAGCTGCTTCCCTGTAACTCAAGTGACTTGGCTTTGAATAGTAAGAAATGAAGAGGTATAAAAATGTTCTGAACAATAAATGGAAAAGCAACATTTTAGAAAGTGTTTTTTCTTTTCAAATGGACCATTCATTGGATACGGAATAAAGGATTCTCTTGTGGATTTCTTGAACTGTAAGCATATACAATGTCTCCATTGGCGTGATTGACTTAGTTTTGGTGGTTTTTGTTGTTGTTGTTGTTAACATCCTTATTGGAGTACAATTGCTTTACCATGTTGTGTTAGCTTCTGCTGTATAACAAAGTGAATCAGCTATTCGTATACATATATCGCCATATCCCCGCCCTCTTGTGTCTCCCTCCCACCCTCCCTATCCCACCCCTCTAGGTGGTCACAAAGCACCGAGCTGATCCCCCTGTGCTATATGCAGCTGCTTCCCACTAGCTATCCACTTCACCTTTGCTAGTGTATATATGTCCATGCCACTCTCTCACTTCATTCCAGCTTACCCTTCCCCCTCCCTGTGTCCTCAAGTCCATTCTCTACGTCTTTATTCCTCTGCAGCGACTCCTGCTAAGGATGGATACTTCCTTTTATGCTCAGGAATATCCCCTAGTTTAAATATGATTTGAGTTTGATCCTGTGAACCATCAGAACTTCCCACGGGAGATAAATGAGGAGATTCTGGCCTTTATCAGTACGCACGGTGAATACGGGTGTCCTGGCTGTACTTGCCAACCCTCCTCATTTACCCACCTATTTTTATCCACCTTTCTCCCTGTGAGTACCTTTGACCAACCCTGAGCTCAGACTCCTGACCTATTACAGTGACTTTGTCAGTCTTTCTTTAAAAATGGACAGGTAACAAAATGAATGTAACCTAGAAGCAGCAGCTCAGTAAGGGAAATAAAATCACCAGAAGTTATCTAATCACAGCCACAGCCATCCAGGGCTCTGTCTTATCTGCTGGGTCATAAGAATGGGACCTTCCTCAATTTGAAGGGCATCCAATCAAATAGGTAAAGCTGTTGCTCACCTCTGCCACTTGGAGGGATTGCTAGGCAGTCTACCCAGTGTATACTAACTGCAAAACACTGTCATGGTTTTGAAATACCTATTTTCCAGGAAAGCTTTTTGGGGTGCATGGGGAAGGTTTCTTTTTGACATCAAGCAAAAAATAAATCACCAAGCTCTTTAAGCACAGGGGTTTTTAAGAGGGCAGTAGAAGGAAGGAATGGGCAGAAAAGACGATCTCCTCTGAAGTGAAGGTCGTTTTTCCAAAAGAGTAGGATTTAGTCTCAGTTTAAGGAGAACACTTTTAAGTAGCTGGGGCAGCTCCAAACTGCAGTTTAGGGAATGAGTGCTTCAAAAGAACAGGGCTGTAAACGTCCTGGCAAGGCAGCAAGAGGATGAAGAGTTGGTTTTGCATAGTTTTGAACACAGGAGTAAAGAAGCAGAGGCATCTCTGACTAAAGGGCCCTGAGATCCTATGGCATCAGTGGGTCAGTTGCAGGGGGTGTGGGGGCGATATTTCTCTCTCAACGTCTCCCAGAGCAGCCACCCCTCTCTACCCCACCCCGCTACTCCTTTCACCCTTCCTGCCTCCACTGTTGGGTCCCCAGGGACAGCACTTCTTAAGCTGGAGCGCTCAGGCACCATCTCTGCAGTCTGGATTCTTCCTGGAGCCTGGCACGTTCTGGGACAGGAAGGCAGGTCTGCAAGGGCGCTGGGTTGCAGCCGGACCTGGAGGCCTGGAGGGGAACTGGAGTCGTGAAGCCCACCCACGTCCTTGAAGCCGGGGAAAGAACACATCTTCCTAACAGTACTTCTCAGGTCTCAGCGGATTCCCCACCCGACGGTGATCCATACTCACTTGAGGCAGCAAGGACTGCCTCTAACTGGCCACCTCCATTCCGCCTTAAGGGTCCTCGCACATGTGTGAGAGCACAGGCCCCGGATCTATGCACTCGGCTGAGGCCAGTGCTGCCGGGGTCCCTCCAGTCCCATCCCCCGGCCCCTCCCTCTGGGACTGTATCTAATAGAAGAGAGAGCACAGAGGAATTGGCTGAATCAAGGGACCCGGGAGCCTGGGTATGAGTTTGAAGACCGAGAATCTAAAGCGCAATTACATATTATTGGAAACTCTTGTGGAGTGTGTAGGGGGAGGTTAGGAGATTGAGAGGCTGAGTCGACCTGGTGAGTCCAGCCCCAGGACACCACAAAGCCCCTCCCCCCTTTCCCTGCCATCAGACAAGGGGTGCCGCAACTCCAGCCGGGACTCTGCACTTCCCCCTCCCTGATTCTCCTCCAGAAGAGTAGGTGGCCCCCCTCTGAGGGTAGGGGAAGACAACGGACCAAGTCCCCCTGCACTAAGGCGCTACTGGAGCTCTTCCTGAACAGCAGTGCTGGCTTGGAGCGAACCCGTGCACTGCCGAAATTGGTCTCGTCCTGCAGCTGAGGGACGCAGACTTTAAGTCAGCTGCCCTGGCTTTAAAACAATCAACCCCCCCCCTTTAAGTCAGGTGACCCGACTTTAAATCACTGTGTGCCCCTCAAGCCTGCAACTTCAAAAGTTGGGAACTTCACTTTGATCCTACACATGGTATGAGGGTGTACTTCATGTACCAGAAGGGTCTAGGTACTCTGGGGTACAGCAAGCAGTGCAGGACGCAGCAGCTCCCAGGCAAAGCTGGTGATGCACAGGGAGAGCAGGCACAGCCAGGCATGCAGAGGTTCCAGGACGGGAGCTGGGGCACAGCCAGCCGCGAGGCTGTGAAAGCAGAGGATCTGAGCCTTCTTGACAAAGGCAAACCCAGAGGATGGATGAGAAACAAAGACCAGATGAAACATGGATTTGAAAATCACATGCTGCTCTTGAAATTGGGGTGGGGGCACCCCAGATTTGAATCCTCTTACTCAACAGTTGCTAGTGTTTTGGCATTTGTCCAATTCCTTATAAAATTTACTGATAATATCTAACCCATAGAATACTGCATTTGTAGTGGTATTGCGTGTTAATGTCTCTATAGTGGAATAATCTTTTCTACAAGAAAAATGTACACTATCCGAATTAAATTAAAACCCCTCTTTATAAAGTACTGTATCGGACTTCCCTGGTGGCGCAGTGGTTAATAACCTGCATGCTAAGGCAGGGGACATGGGTTCGAGCCCTGGTCAGGGAAGATCCCACATGCCGCGGAGCAGCTAAGCCCATGTGCCACAACTACTGAGCCTTCAGGCCACAACTACTGAAGCCCGCACGCCTAGAGCCAATGCTCCACCACAAGCACAGCAAGAGAAGCCACTGCAATGAGAAGCCCACGCACTGCAACAAAAAGTAACCCCTGCTTGCTGCAACTAGAGAAAGCCCATGCATAGCAAAGAAGACCCAACGCAGCCAAAAATAAATAAATAAATAAATATTTTTTTAAAGTACTATATCCTTCTGTACAACTTCTCTGGGAAGAACAGAGAGATGGCATGGGAGAGTGAGAAAGACCAACATTTAGTGCACATGTCTCATGCAGGTGCTCTGCTGGCTCAGATAGTTTTATCCCCACTTTTACAAAGGAGGAAATAATCTCAGAGAGGTTTGGTAATTTTCCCAAAGCCAAACAGCTATTGAGTGGCAGAACCAGGATCTGAACCAAGTCTGTTACCTTAAAGCCTAAGTCCTCATCACAACAAAACTCAATTCATATTTACATTTATCGAATTACATTGCAACCTGGGGAGTTCTTGGCACAATCCTGAATAAGAGTGAGAAAGAAAGAAATAGCATTGTTCATACAGTCAATCAAAATTTTTGGAGCAGCTACTAGATGCGTGGCCTTTTTCGGGGTTCAGCAGTGATCAAGACAGGAAGAGTCCTGCTTACACAAACCATGTAGTGGGGAGGAGAGACGGGTGCAACTTGGCTGAGGGATTTCAACTTGCTGGGCCTCTGTTTTCTCATCTGGAAAACGGGATGGGTGTTCCTCATTTCCTGGGATTGTCCAGCCCTCACATTCTCTGATTCCATAAGAATCATTTGTTTTCCTGTTTCTTTAAAATTCATTCAGGCAATGAGCTGTGATGAATGTTGTCAGCTGCTCCTCAAATCACTCTATTCCCACCCTCTTCCTGTGATCAGGTCTTTCTCCCAACATGACTCACAATCAGTCAAGTCACAGAACCTAAGGGGCACCCAGCAGGAAAATTCCAGCCCTTGTTTCTCAGGAGCTCTGAGGTCTACCTGCGAGGTAAACTTAACACACCTGGCACAAGGCGGCCATCCCGGGTTTCACATCAACATGATCTCAGGCACAAACCTCCTGGCTTTTCCATTGTGTCTTTAAGTTACTTGTTGAAACAACTGCACAAATATGACAAAGATATAAAATCAGGCATCTTCTGTCCCCAGTGCCTACTCATAAATGATTTTCTGCCACTTTAATGATAAAGATAGAACATTTCAACATTCTGCTGCCCTTATTATTTGTCATTTTTCTTGATATTTCTATTGAATACTCTTTCAATATTTTAACAATGGAACATTTATTTACGTTGTTCCAGACCCAGCCTGTAGTGGTAAAGGTTTTGTTGTTATATTTCTATTATGTTTCCTTTAAAAATCATTATGCTATTTAACTGGATTAAGTCAATTCTATAGGCATTTATCTTATGATATTGATGAAATTAATACATAGAGAGCAGTAGTACAAGTTGATTGTACTCCAGAGCCTCTATTAGCACAGTTAAGTAAGTATAACTATTATCTATATGTAAACCAAAGTACATGCCAAGTGAGACTCTCCGACGCTTCTTCACTGTCTGCCCCTCAAGCCTGTGAGAAATGGAATATTTCTTGCCATCTCAGTGAACAAAAGATGTCACAGCCATCCTCTCCAATGTGAGCGGGCAGGCCCTGAGGAACTCAGGATATGCAAATACAGAATGCAGGCCCCAGAGAGCTGAGGTGCATATCAAAGGAAGGAATTCAGTGAGCCTGACTCTGGCATCTTCGCATACAAAGGAAAGCCCTGCATTCCTCACCTTGGGAGAGCAGGTTCTCCTTAGCTGACAATCACCTTTTCACGTCCCCCATCACCTGCGCAAGCCCCCCGCCCTGTCCCCTCTTCCCCCCCCCACCCCCCCGGTGCTTTAGCTCAGGGAGGAAGGGGCGCACAGGGCCTCGGCTGAACAAGAGGCCTGGGAGCCTCGGGAGGAACTTTCGGCCGCTTTCCCCGCCGTCGGGAGGAGGGTCGCTGACGCTGCGGCCGGACCCTGCGCCTCCCTCGCCCCGTGTCCCCTCAGGACGTTCAGCCGCCCTCTCCCCACGCCCCCCGGGCCCCGCGAGCCAGGCCGAGGGCAGGGCCGAGAGGAGGGGCCGAAGTTCCCCGGGACCAGACCCCGAGGCCGCTCGTTCTGCACAGCAGCGGCGGGTGGCCGCGAAACCCTTCCCCTCAGAAGCTGCTCTTGCGCGGCCGCCCGGGCACCGGACCCACTTACCTGGCCCGCCGTCCCCACGACTGTCGCGGCTTCGGCCGCCGGGGCCCCTCCGCAGCCGGCAGCGTCAGTGAGGCCGCCCTCCCCTCGGGCTCCGGGGCAGCTCCGTGACGGCGGAGGGAAGAGACCCCGAGCCGGGAGCTCCAGCTCTGAGGAAACGCGGACTCCGTTCCGGGCGCTGCGGGTGGGGCCGCTCTGCCTGAGGCCTCCTGGGAGGGAGCGGGGCGCCGGGGGAGGAGCCGCCAGGAGCTCAGGGCCCCGTCGGGGGTCCTGCAGGGGCGGCCCGGCCTGAGGGCCCCGCCCACTGTGGCCGCAGCGCAGGCCTTTTCCCTGCAATCCTACACAAAAAGTCAGAAAGATACACACGGTCTACAGTGAATGTTCACAAATGGTGGTTGCTGCTGTGCTTACTATCCTATTAAACGTGTGAAATCCATAACACACTTGAAGTTCAAAGTTAACTATGAATGTTTACCTTTCCTTATTATGTCTCTGCTATTCACAATTGTCGTTAATGAATCAGAGACTGTGGCATCACTAGTTAAAAATGAGCTCGTTAAAAAAATAGAACTCAGGCCCACCGGCCCTACTGTATCAGAATCTGCAATTTTACACTCTCTCCAGTGTACTTGTGGACCCATGAATAGTTGAAAGGTACATTTCTACCTCGACATGTCTTTTCTGTCTGAGAAATACGCACATTTTATCCAGTTTGAAATAAATAAAACACTCAAAAATGCACATGTCCGTGTTGAAACCACCATTTTATCATTTCTTTTCCAGATAACTATAGTCTCTATACTGGTTTTATGGATCACATGACATACTCTTTTTTGTAGTTAGAAATAGAGAAAGTTACTTTGTAAAAAAAATTATATATATATATATATGTGGATAATAGAAGACACTCTTCTAAATTAAAACCAGTTCTCTTAATTTCCTCTCTTCTTCTTGGCTCACATTATGAACTCTTCCCGTGGCCACATGTCATGTGTACTTTTAATTTCAGGGACTGCTGACATCCCAGGATGTGCCCATAGTTTTCTCTCAAGAGGACTGGGAATGCCTGGAACGAGATCAATGGGAATTGTACAGGGATGTGATGTGACAAAAGTATAGGATCATGCTCTCCTTGGGTGAGGATACCTTCCTTCCAGAATTCCTTATCCACCCACAGGGTTTAGAGTCCTTCATTTGTAGAATGTCTCCTGGAATGTTCTGCTTCCTACAATAGGGTTTCAGATTGCAACGTTTCAGGAAATATTGGGAGTTTGTGGCTATAATTTTTGTTATTCTTTGCAAATTGCAGCCTCCTTTTTAATATACTTTGTAACTGCTTGGGATGTGTCTATATGAACAGTGTACTATATGCTTCTGTTATAGTCCTTACAATATTTTATTCTCTTATTATCTGTAACAATCTTCCATGGATCCTTTGGGCTTAAGGTGTATTAAAAGGGAGACGGCGATTCTGAGACTTCCCTGGTGACGCAGTGGTTAAGACTGCGCCTGCCAATACAGGGGACACGGGTTCGATCCCTAGTCTGGGAAGATCCCACGTGCAACGGAGCAACTAAGCCAGTGGGCCACAACTACTGAGCCTGCGTGCCACAACTACTGAAGCTGGTGCACCTTGAGCCCGTGCGCCATTTATTTTTAGAGAATAAAATCACCTCTGAGTGATTACAATTTAGACGAGCTAGTCAAAATTCTGTATCACCTGTTCTTCTCAAACACTGATCAATGGAACAAGTTTTACTAGGGATAAGAGTGTAATTGTATTCTAGAGTTCATATCGGCACTATGGTTTTTGACCTTGATGCTGGATCACGACATTTCAATGGTATAACTGCTATTAATTGTCTCTTTGTTCAACGATTAAAGTCTCACATGATCTGAGTTCAGACTGGAGCCATCCTGGTTGGTTTCTGTCTATTGCAGATTTCTTCCAGTATGAAAGGACAAGAGCAATACGGCTTACTTTACACAATGTCTTCAAACTAAATGATGACATAATCTACATTCAATTAATTTATACATACCCTACTGTAGAGCAGGGTTTGTTACGGTGGCAGAGCCCGGTAATTATGTAAAACTGAAACTTTTATCTGCACTGGTTCAAGTCCTCTTCCTAAGAATATGTTTATAATCAACATTATTTCACAAGTTACCCAATTTAATTCACCATAACATTCCTCATATTAACTAAATGGAAAATCCTAAGCTATATACAAATCCAGAAAGGGCCAAAAATCATCTGCCCACATGGATTATTACAACCCATTGCTGAGGCATTCAAATTACTTATTAAAGAACCACTATGTCCATCAACAGCATCAATTTATATATTATTGCCCCAATGCTAGCCTTAACCCTGGCTCTCACAACATGAATTCCTCTTCCCATATCTTAGCCACTAATTAATATAAATGTAGGCATACTCTTTATATTAGCCATATCACACCTAGCCATTTATTCCATCCGCAGTTCTGGATGAGCTTCACATTCAACATACTCACTCACTGGAGCTCTAGGGACAGTAACATAGACAATCTCATATGAAGTAATGTAGCAGTTATTCTATTCTCAGTCTTACTGATAAATGGATCATTTACACTTTCAACAGTACTTATTACACAGGAACACCTATGACTATTTTCTTCTGACCCCTACTCAGAATTTTATTATCTCCGCAGTAGCAGAAATTCAATGAAGCCTCACTTGATTTAACAGAAATAGAATCAAAACCTGTATATGACTTCAATGTAGAAGATGTAGCAGGCCCATTCATCTCTTCCTTCCTAGACAATATGTCAATTTCCTTATAATAAACATTTCCACAACAATCCATTTGTAGGAGCATTCGACAATCCCTAGGTGCCAGAATTATATACACCCCAAGTCATCATTAAAACACATCTAACAATCTCCTTTCTATGAATTTGAGCATCCTACCCACAATTTTGATATGATCAACGTCTACATCTCGTATAAAAATTTTTTTTCTACTAACATTAGCCCGATGTATATGAGAGTTTTCACTACCTGTCATCATACCAGGCAACCCACCACAAACTTAAGAAATATGTCTGACAAAAGAGTTACTGTGATAGAGTAAATTATAGAGGTTTCAATGCTCTTATTCCTGGAATTGAATTCTTCCTAAGGATTTTATATTCTCCATGTTACCACATTACAGCACATGCTATATACTAAGGTTCACTAGGTAAGCTTCAGGCCCATACCCCCAACATGTTGTCGTAGATCCTTCCTGTACTAATAAACTCTCATTGTTTTTACTATCACTCTACTGACCATTATCACAGGAAATATAATTGTATAAGAAGCTCACACTGGTTAATGGTATCCCCATTCTAATAAAAAACACAAACCCATAAGCTACAGAAGCATCCAACCAATATTTCCTAAAACAATCCACCACAGCAATACTACTTATAACGGCTAGTATCATTAATCTAATATACTCTGGTCATGGAACACAATGAATAACAAAAATCTTTCATCCAGCAGCATCCACCCTCATGACAATCGCCCTTGTCACAAAAGTAGGACTTTCCCCATTTCACTTCTGAGTGCCTCAAGTCACACAAGGCGTCCCATGAACAGCAGGCCTGATGCTATTAATAAGACAAAAGTGCACCCCTGTCAGCTTTATAACACATGTCACCATCCATCAATGTAAATATACTATTAATCATAGTGATATTATAAATCATAGCTGGAGGCTGAGGGAGATTTAGTCAGACTCACCTGGAAAAAATTAAACCCTCCTCATCAATTGCCCATATAGGATGAATAACAGCCGTTATAAAGTATATTCCGATTATAACAATCCTAAACATACTAATTTATATCATAACAACACTCTCTTCTTATTATTTATGCCCAGAGCATGTACTACAAGAGTGTCATTATCACACACATGAGGTAAAACACCTCCCATCACAATCCTTTTCCTCACCATTATGGTATCATTAGGACATAGTCCATCACTATCAGGGTTTTTACCCAAATGAATACTTATCCAAGAGATAACAAAAATGACAACATCATTCTACCAACATTAATAGCCATCACAGCAGTGCTCAGCATATATTTCTACTTGCAGCTAACATACTCCACATCACTAACTGTATTCCCTTCATGAAACAACACAAAATCAAAGCACATTGAACATTCAAAGAAATAACCTTCCTATCATTACTAATCATAAAACCCAGACAATTACTACACATAACACCCATTCCATCAGTGCTGGACTAGGAATTTAGGTTAGTTCAGACCAAGAGCTTTCATAACCCAAAACAAGTAAAATTTACTTAATTTCTAAAAATAAGGATTGAAAGACTTCATCCTACATCAATTGAATGTAAAGCAAACATTGTAGTTAAGCCAAATCTTTACGAGACTGATGAGTTTTAACCCCAGGAAACTTTAGTTAACAGGCAAATCCTCTAGTCAACTGGCTTCAATCTGCTTCTTCTTCATTTGAGAAAGAAAAAAAGAAAAAAGGCAGGAAAATCTCTGGCAGAATTGAAGCTGCTTCTCTGAAATTACAATTCAATTTGTTGATTCACCACAGGGTTTGTGAGAAAGAGGGCTCAATCTCTGTCTTTAGATTTACAATCGAATGCTAGCTCAGTCATTTTACCTCTGTTCGAACACTGCTGATTATTTTCAACAAATCACAAAGATATCGGCATTTTATAATTACTATTTGGTGCTTGAGCTGGAGTAGCAGGCAGCACCATAAGAATATTAATCCAGGCTGAGCTATGCTAACCTGGAGCGCCACATGGAGACGCACAAATCTGTAACGTGGTCATAACAGTCCCTGCACTTGTAATAATTTTCTTTATTGTTGTACCCGTTATATTGCAGGGTTTGAAAACTCACTTGAGCCACTAATAACTCCGACACCTGAGGTAGCATTTCCCCGAATAAATCATGTAAACTTTTGACTACTTCCCCCATCGTTCTTACTCCTACTCATATCACCAATAGTGAAAGTAGAAGCTGGTTCTGGTTCCAGTGGACCGTGTATTCAGCTCTAGCCTGAAATCTGGCCCATGCAGGAGCCTCTGTTGACCTAACCATTTCCTCCTTACATTTATCAGGTGTCTCTTCATTTCTTGTTTCTATTACTTTTATTACTATAGTCTTTCATACAAAACCAGCAGTCATACCCCAATACCAAACACAATTATTTGTTTAATCTTCCCCAACTATAGCCATATTACTATAATTACTACTCTCAGTCCGAGCAGCTAGAATTGCCATACTGTTAAGAGATAGAAATCTCAACACTACTTTCTCTGACCCTGCAGGAGGAGACCGAATCCTATACCAACTGAAGTCTGTATTCATGGCCTACCAGGAATTGTTATAAACTCACATATCATTACATACTAGTTAGGACAAAAAATGCCTTTCAGCTATTTGGGAATAGTATGAGTCATGTCCACTGGCTTTTTAGGATTTCTCTTGTGAGCCCATCATATGTTTACCATAGGGATAGCTGTCCACTCAGGAGCATACTCTGCAAAAGCTACCGTAGTTACTTCTATCCCTACAGGAGCAAAAGTATCTAGTTGATTAGCAACTCTTTCTTTAGTTTTTCTTTTTTCTTTTTTTATTCTGGCTGTGTTGGGTCTTGGTTGCTGCACGTGGGCTTTCTCTGCTTGTGGTGAGTGACAGCTACTCTTCGTTGCGTTGCACGGCCTTTTCACTGCAGTGGCTTCTCTTGTTGCAGAGCACGGGCTCTGGCGCATGGGTTCAGTAGTTGTGGCTCACGGGCTGTAGAGGGCAGGCTCAGTAGTTGTGGCGCAAAGGCTTTTTACTCCGCGGCATGTGGAATCTTCCCAGGCCAGTGATCGAACCTGATTCCCCTGCATTGGCAGGCCAATTCTTAACCACTGCATCACCAGGGAAGTCCCTGGTTAGCAACTGTTCACGGAGGTAATATTATATGACCTCCAATATATTATGAGTTTTAGGCTTTATTTTCCTTTTTACAGTAGGAGGTTTGACAGGAATCATCTTAGCCAACTGATCCCCGGACATTGTCCTCCAGGATACATACTATGTAGCAGCACACTTACATGACGTAGTGCCCATGGGAGCAGGCTTCAGTATTATAGGAGGCTTCCTACACGGATTCCCACTATTATCAGCTTATACACTAAACTCAACAGTAGCAAAAACTCACTTCACAGATATATCTGTAGTAGTAAATAGGACTTCCTGCAGCACTTTCTGGCCTCGCAGGGATGTCACTATGTTAGGCTGAGTACGCTGAGGCACACACAACATGAAATATTGTGTCTTAAGGCTCATTTATATCAGCAGCAGCAGTAATGCTAACAATCTTCATACTGTGAAAACCATTTGTGTCCAAACGAGAAATCTCAGCGGTAGAAACTGCTACTCTTAACCTAGAAAGGTTGCACAGATGCCCTCCACCATATTCTATGTTTCAAGATCCTACCGATGTAAATGTAAAAAAAGGAAGGGCTCAAGTCCTTTTCAACCAGTTTCAAGCCAACACCGTAACAATTATGTCTTTCTCAATAAATTAGATAAAAGTTAAAAGTGATGTAAACTTTTCAAAGTTAAATTATAGGCTAAAATACTGTATATCACGAAGGCATATCAATTTCATCTAGACTCTCAAGATACAACATCACCGATTATGGAAGAACATTTACATTTTCATCACACACATTAATACTGATTTTTAAAGGAAGTTCTCTAGTCCTCTATATTATTTCACAAATATTGAAAACTAAACTAACTCATATACATACAATAGATGCAGAGGTAGAGAAAATTTGAATAATTTACCATCAATTATCATAATCTTAATTGCCCTATCATCATTGTGAATCTTTTACATGATACATGAAATCAATAACTCTTCCCAAATCTTAAAAACTATGGGTCAGGGGCTTCCCTGGTGGCGCAGTGGTAGAGAATCCGCCTGCCGATGCAGGGGACACGGGTTCGTGCCCCGGTCCGGGAAGATCCTACATGCCGCGGAGCGACTGGGCCCGTGAGCCATGGCCGCTGAGCCTGTGCATCCGGAGCCTGTGTTCCGCAACGGGAGAGGCCACAACAGTGAGAGGCTCGTTTACCGCAAAAAAACAAAAAAAAAAAACCAAAAAACTATGGGTCAGTAATGATACTGAATCTACAAATACACAGATTATGAAGACTTAAATGTTGACTCCTCTGTAATCCCCACATAAGAGCTAAAACCAGGAGAATAATGACTAATAGAAGTCAACAACCGTGGAGTTAGAGATAGTCATTGAATATTAGTTTCATCTGAAATTGTTGTACACTCCTGAGCTGTTCCTTCTCAGGCCTAAAAAGGGCTGCTATCCCAGGACGCCTAAATTAAAGAATCTTAATACCAACAGGACCAGGCTTATGTTGTGGACAAGAGAGCACATTTTCCTGAGTTCAAAGACAGGCCAGAGGGATATGGCTGAGATGTGGGGTGAATCTGGAGCCCATGGGGATGCACTCTCCAAGCTCCAGGATAGGAATAGGCCATTATTTGTTTAATGAGCTTCTGGGGTCCCAGGCCACCCACACCACACCCTCCCGAGCAGGATCTTGGCAACATTCCCTGTCAGTGATGAGGCAACCTAGCACTTGTCACGCCCCGATGTTGTGTCCTATGTGGGCACCATGCTGTGGGGACCACACCCACACTCTGCAGGTCCATGCTACAGGGTCCTTCTTGCCTCAGGAGTAGAGACAACCCAGCAAGCAGTTCCCTCCCCAACCAGCAGGAGGAGGGGAGGAGAGCAGGGGCACCAGGGGAATCTCACTCAGACAACAACACCCAGGGGTGCCAGCGGGGACAGTGATGATGCAGATGAGGCCCAGACCAAGAGATGCGACCAGAGGACACAAAAGGCAGCTGATCAGGTCCTGAATCAACTGCATCCCGGACACCTTCGTCCCTCCTACACCCCTTCCTCATACATCCCCTCCTTAAATGCAGATTCTTCAGATGCAAACAGGCAGAGCCTCAGACTGAAAGTCAGCTCTTCCAAAATGACCCATCAGCAAACACTGCAGGATTGCGCTCCAGTGGGGGCCCTGGAGTCCACAACTCAGAGACTGAAGGGGACATCGGTGCCAGGGCCAGTGTGAGGGGATGGGGAGTGAGACTTTCATGGTTGTGGAATGTTGGTTTTGCAAGATGAAAAGTTCTAGGCATGGTGGTGATGGCTCCACGAGAAAGTGAATAGATCTGATGCCTCAGAAACGTGCACTTAAAATGGTGACGATGGTAAAGGGTATGTGACGTGTGTTTTATTTCACTTAAATGCATAAAATAATGTCTTTTTAAATCAGAGTCCATTTCGACTCCCGTTCATCACAAATGTCGGAGACCCAAACACATTCCCCTACCTTAGGGGCCATCACGGTACCCTCACATGGCACATGGGAGACTGTTCTCACGGGGGCCTAGTCTGTGCTCACCTCACCTCTGTCCAGGGAGACCCAGGCAGTGGTGACCCCCATAGATTAGACATATGATATGCTATGATATTCATATGACACCACCGAACATTGTCACTCAGTAGCACACAGAGCAGCACCCCACTCAAACATGCATGACCTCATATGAATGCGACAAGATTAAGGGAAGAAAAGGAACCACCGGTTAATCAGGGCAACACACTTAACGCAGAGGTTGGAAATCTCAATGGGGAAAAGACACACTGCAGGCAAAGAGCACATAGGGGCTCCCCATACATGTGATCCGGACACATGCAGATGTGGTGAGACCCACACAGTCCCCACACTCTATACCTGGGGTCACACATCCACACTCACCACAGTGACCCCACCTCCCCAGACCCTGCACCTAAAGTCACACGATCTCTCTCAACACGTGACCCCACCTACCCAGACCCCTCCCCCTGGGTCACATGTCCACAGTCCCAGGGTGAACTGCCCTCCCCAGACTCCCCCAACTGGGGTCACACGTGCACATCCTCCAGGGTGACCTCATCTCCCCAGACCCTGCACCTGGGGTCACACATCCCCTTGGTCAGGGCACCATAGCTCTGCTCTTGGCTCCCTAATTTGGAAACAAGCTGGGTTCCTGGGACCTGCTGGGATGAGAAAAAGTGTAAGGTGGGTCTCCTGTCCCCACACTTGTCCCACAGAAGTCCTCCTCTTTTCACTTTGGTTCTGTGTGATTTTACCTCTTTTTAAAGCTTTCATGCTAGAGTTGAACACATTACTTGGTTCTGGCAGGCACAGTCTCACTTTCTTGTCTCACTTACTTGTTGAGAAAACTCACAGGACAGCAGGGCTGAAAGCCGAAGGGCAGCTCTGGACGCTGCTGACTAGGGACGGCAGACAGGAAGGAGAGCTCAGCAGCAGCCTCAGCTGTTACCCATCGGCCTTTTGCCCGATCTGCGTGCCCTGCAATCAACTCACCAGCTAAACCTGCCTCCCTTCGCACCATGCACGTGCTGGTAAATTGGAATAATCAGCAGGTAGCCCTCCTGAGGATTATCCACGAGCCCCAAGGAAGGTGAACCTTGCAGGAATAAAGACTATGGCCCCGACCATAGCACTGCCCTTAGGAGGACCAGGTCACCACACTCAGAAGAGAGGGTGTTACCTAGACAAGCCCACCTCGGCTCCAGACCCAGACATCTAAGCACTGACTTTCAAATGCAGGCATGGAGCTTCCCAGTACTGAGGCCAGGCCGGCTCTCTTCCCAGCTCTCCATACTCCTAGCGTACACGGAACATGGTCAGGTCTAAATCTTCTTATTATAGACAACACATGGTCATCTCTAAACATAAACAGTAGACAGCACATGGCGAGGTCTAAATTTACCGTGTAGACAGAACTTGATCATGTTTCAACTAGCTTAGGGCTGAGCTCATAGGAGGTACAGATCACACATATGAGTCTCTCATCTTTGGACACCCACATCAGGAAACTGAACAATATCGTTGTCATTAAACATTTCAACAGGCAAAACAGAAATGTTACCAGTGTCTCTGGCAACCTGATGGTCAGGATCCACATGTGATCCAAGAACTTCTTAGAGTGCAGCCCAGTCTGCGGCCAGGCCAGACAAGAAGTGGCCTGATTCCAGCCTCCCAGGCTTCCAGAAGGAGGCGGCCGCACAGGAGGCCCAGGCAGGACAGTTCTGCATGGTGCGGGCCAGGAGACCCTGTCTGTCCATTCCACTGGCCGATTCCGGGTGGGGTGCTCAGGGCCGCTGAGAGCCCTGCGCTCAGGCCCTGCTTCCCTGCAGCATGTGCGTGTGCGTGTATGTGTGTGTGTGGGGGGGGGTGTGTGGGGGGGGGGGGGGGTGTAGAGGGGGCAGTGGCTGACGGCTCCCACGGCTCCCGTCCCGGGCACCGTGATGTCTTCGAGGGGAGGCACGGGGAGAGGTGGGTGCACAGAAGCCGTTGGAGAGGAGAACCCACCACGGAGCTCCTTGCACACTGGCTCTCCCCACCCAGGGACCAGCCTACCCATCGTGGGCCACATGCCACCCCCCAGCCCCGCACCCCCAAAGGCAGGGCGCCTGCTCTTTCAACAGCACAGGGTCTCACATGAAGGAGACTCAGTGGGGAATGTCACCCACTCCCCCACTCCTGATGCTCCGTTTGGGGAGAATGAACCCCCTTGACTGGGCGATGGGACCCTGTGATGAAACATGCGGTTCCGCATCCAAGTCGGGGCCTGCCTGAGAGATGGGAACACAGGAGCCACGTGCAGGGCCTGGAGGCCAGGCCAACAGGACGAGCACCTCCAGCCTTGGTCTAGCTCTCCAACTGTGACATTGTAGCATTAAGGGACCTGAGGCAGGTGACTGAATGTAATGGGGTCTAAACTGGACCCTGAATTGGGCTTAAAGAACGTGTGAAGGATGTCACTCAGACAGTGACAGTCACTGGAAGACAGACCCTGTGTGAGGACATCCTGCTCCATCCATTTAAATCCCTGCGATCTCTGAACTTTACGTGACTACGCAGGATTGTTAGAGCAGGTGCGTGCGGACATATCTGGGGCACAATTCAGTCTGCAATCAACTTGCAAGTGGTTCCAGAAAACACACAGGTGTGCACAAAGGTAGACACAGCACACACACAAACATACGCACGTGCACAGCACAAATATATTCACACACTAGCCTATGAACACACACGCATGCGTGTACCCACGCACACACTAACGTGTGCCAGTGCACATACCTATGCACATGCACAGCATATGTACGCATACAGGCACATGCACACACGTAGCGCACACACAGGGAATAAAGTGAATCCGTAAAGCATTAATTCCTGAAAGCAAGTGAAGCTGACATGTATTTTTCCCTTTTTCTTAGCTTTGATGTTTTTCACAATAAAAACTTTAAGAAAAGAGTTAATGGCGAATGACTTTTTTTTTTTTTTGCACAGGTGCCGCGGACTCCTCAGAGGCAGTGACCCAGGACTGAGGCCCCCGAGCGTCCTTCTGAGGGTCGTGGCCCCGGTGTCCCTCTCACGGGAGTTGCTGTCAGCCTTGATGGTCGAACCAGCCATGGTATCGAGATTTCACTGGTAGAAACTATTCCTTTTCTTCCCTGGGAGGAGCAGGTCTCCTTCTACTTTGTTGGGGAGACTCCCTTTTTACTAAGCAAAAATGATAAGCTGTAAGTACATATTAAGGTTTAGATTATATACATGTAAAGAATAATCATAAAGATCAAGGAACAGAACATGATGAGTGGACACCCAGGAGTGCCCTTCCCTCGTCACAGCCTCCTCCCCACCGTGAGGGAGCTGTTCTCCTGATTTTGTGCCAGTGACTTGTCCTCAGAGTTTTCGCCCAGGGACGCATCTCTGTGCAACGCAGCCCAGCTTTGCCTAGTTCCAAAGTCGGTAAATGCGTGTACCGTGCATGCTGCTTTATTGCTCTTGATGGCGCAGCATCGTGTCCATGGGATTCCTTCACCTTGTGAATAGAGATTTTTAAAAAATAATTTTTATAGTTTTACGCACTTTAAACAAAATGTACTCCATTGCTGTGGTATATTCCTTCATAGGAGCGTGCATGGTTCATTTCTGCATCCGCTTGTGATGGCCTTCATGTTCTTTCAGGTTTGGCTCCTGTGGCTGCGGAGTCCATGTCCGTGTGTCCTGGTGCAGTGCCGGTAGGTTTGTGTTCAGCTGGGAGGAGCCCTGCGGGTCTGCGTGCGTGCGCGGACTTCGCTCTCTGAGGCCCGATTGTTTCAGGAGTGGTTGCATCCGCCCTCTGCGTACCAGGCTTTCCATTGCCCCACAGCCTGCTGATATTTGATACTATGTCTTTCATGTCTGCATTCTGGTAGGTGTATGCACAGTATTTTTCTTATGGTTTTAATCCCTCGGTGGTTAGTGAAGTTGTGCATCTAGTAGTATTCATACACTATTTCCTGTTCGTTTTTAAAAAGTTTTAAAAATTGTGGTTCAATACACATAACATAAAATTTAGTATCTTAACCATTTTTAAATGCCATTTCAGGGTCAAGAATTAATTGGCGCTGTTGTGCAAACCTGACCACCGTCGTCCTCCAGAACTTTCTCATCTTGCAACACTGAAACAGTCCCCATTAAACACGCACTCCCCATGCTCCCTCCCTCAGCCCCTGGCACTCAACATGCTACTTTCTGTCTCTATGTTTCTGACTGCTCTAGGGGCCTCGTGTGAATGGAGCCAGCACTGCGTGTTGTTTTGTGTCTAGCTTACATCACTGAGCATAATGCCCTCGAGGCTCATCCCTGCTAAAGGCTGTGTCAGAATTGCCTTCCTTTTTAGGCTGAACAACATTCCCTTGTATCGATGGACCGTGTTTTTCTTCTCCATTCATCCATTAGTGGACACGTGTAATATCTACATTCATTTCTCATGTCATAATAATTGTGGAATAACGTCAGAAAGTCCTTTGAATCTAAAGTCATCTGCCATTAACTCTTTTCTTAAACTTTTTATTGTGAAAAACATCAAAGCTAAGAAAAAGGGAAAAATACATGTCAGCTTCACCTGTGTTCAGGAATTAATGCTTTACGGATTCACTTTATTCCCTGTGTGTGTGCTATGTGTGTGCATGTGCCTGTTTGCCTACATATGCTGTGCATGTGCATAGGTATGTGCACTGGCACACGTTAGTGTGTGCGTGGGTACATGCGTGCGTGTGTGTTCATAGGCTAGTGTGTGAATATATTTGTGCTGTCCGTGTGCGTATGTTTGTGTGTGTGCTGTGTCTACCTGTGCGCACACCAGTGTGTTTTCTGGAACCACTTGCAAGTTGGTTGCAGACTGAATTGTGCCCCAGATATGTCCGCACGCATCTGCTCTAACATTCCTGCTTTTCCACATAAAGATCAGAGATGTCAGGGATTTAAATGGATGAAGCAGGATGTCCTGACACAGGGTCTGTCTTCCAGTGACTGTCACTGTCTGAATGACATCCTTCACACGTTCTTTAAGCCCAATTCAGGGTCCAGTTTAGACCCCATTACATTCAGTCACCTGCCTCAGGTCCCTTAATGCTACAATGTCACAGTTGGAGAGCTAGACCAAGGCTGGAGGTGCTCGTCCTGTTGGCCTGGCCTCCAGGCCCTGCACTTGGCTCCTGTGCTCCCATCTCTCAGGCAGGCCCCGACTTGGATGGGGCACCACATGTTTCATCACAGGGTCCCATCGCCCAGTCAAGGGGGTTCATTCTCCCCAAACGGAGCATCAGGAGTGGGGGAGTGGGTGACAGTCCCCACTGAGTCTACTTCATGTGAGACCCTGTGCTGTTGAAAGAGCAGGTGCCCTGCCCTCGGGGGTGGGGGCTGGGTGGGACATTTGACCCACGATGGGCTCTCGGGTCCCCGGGTGGGGCGAGCCAGTGTGCAAGCGTTTCCACGGTGGGTTCTCCTCTCCAACGGCTTCTGTTCCCCTACCTCTCCCCGTACCTCCCGTCGAAGACAGCACGGTGCCCGGGACGGGAGCCGTGGGAGCCGTCAGCCACTGCCCCCTCTACACACACACACACACACACACACACACACACACACACACACATACACGCACACGCACATGCTGCAGGGAAGCAGGGCCTGAGCGCGGGGCTCTCAGCGGCCCTGAGCACCCCACCCGGAATCGGCCAGTGGAATGGACAGACAGGGTCTCCTGGCCCGCACCATGCAGAACTGTCCTGCCTGGGCCTCCTGTGCGGCCGCCTCCTTCTGGAAGCCTGGGAGGCTGGAATCAGGCCACTTCTTGTCTGGCCTGGCCGCAGACTGGGCTGCACTCTAAGAAGTTCTTGGATCACATGTGGATCCTGACCATCAGGTTGCCAGAGACACTGGTAACATTTCTGTTTTGCCTGTTGAAATGTTTAATGACAACGATATTGTTCAGTTTCCTGATGTGGGTGTCCAAAGATGAGAGACTCATATGTGTGATCTGTACCTCCTATGAGCTCAGCCCTAAGCTAGTTGAAACATGATCAAGTTCTGTCTACACGGTAAATTTAGACCTCGCCATGTGCTGTCTACTGTTTATGTTTAGAGATGACCATGTGTTGTCTATAATAAGAAGATTTAGACCTGACCATGTTCCGTGTACGCTAGGAGTATGGAGAGCTGGGAAGAGAGCCGGCCTGGCCTCAGTACTGGGAAGCTCCATGCCTGCATTTGAAAGTCAGTGCTTAGATGTCTGGGTCTGGAGCCGAGGTGGGCTTGTCTAGGTAACACCCTCTCTTCTGAGTGTGGTGACCTGGTCCTCCTAAGGGCAGTGCTATGGTCGGGGCCATAGTCTTTATTCCTGCAAGGTTCACCTTCCTTGGGGCTCGTGGATAATCCTCAGGAGGGCTACCTGCTGATTATTCCAATTTACCAGCACGTGCATGGTGCGAAGGGAGGCAGGTTTAGCTGGTGAGTTGATTGCAGGGCACGCAGATCGGGCAAAAGGCCGATGGGTAACAGCTGAGGCTGCTGCTGAGCTCTCCTTCCTGTCTGCCGTCCCTAGTCAGCAGCGTCCAGAGCTGCCCTTCGGCTTTCAGCCCTGCTGTCCTGTGAGTTTTCTCAACAAGTAAGTGAGACAAGAAAGTGAGACTGTGCCTGCCAGAACCAAGTAATGTGTTCAACTCTAGCATGAAAGCTTTAAAAAGAGGTAAAATCACACAGAACCAAAGTGAAAAGAGGAGGACTTCTGTGGGACAAGTGTGGGGACAGGAGACCCACCTTACACTTTTTCCCATCCCAGGAGGTCCCAGGAACCCAGCTTGTTTCCACATTAGGGGAGCAAGCAACAGAGCCATGTTGTCCTGACCAAGGGGACGTGTGACCCCAGATGCAGGGTCTGGGGAGATGAGGTCACCCTGGAGGATGTGCACGTGTGACCCCAGTTGAGGGAGTCTGCGGAGGGCGGTTCACCCTGGGACTGTGGACATGTGACCGAGATGGAGGGGTCTGGGTAGGTGGGGTCACCTGTTGAGAGAGAACGTGTGACTTTAGGTGCAGGGTCTGGGGAGGTGGGGTCACCTGTTGAGAGAGAACGTGTGACTTTAGGTGCAGGGTCTGGGGAGGTGGGTCACCCTGGTGAGTGTGGATGTGTGACCCCAGCTATAGGGTACGGGCACTGTATGGGTCTCACTACATCTGCATGGGTCGGGATCACATGTATGGGGAGACCCCTATGTGCTCTTTGCCTGCAGTGTGTCTTTTCCCCATTGAGATTTCCAACCTCTGCGTTAAGTGTGTTGCCCTGATTAACCGGTGGTTCCTTTTCTTCCCTTAATCTTGTCGCATTCATATGAGGTCATGCATGTTTGAGTGGGGTGCTGCTCTGTGTGCTGCTGAGTGACAATGTTCAGTGGTGTCATATTAATATCATAGCATATCATATGTCTAATCTATGGGGGTCACCACTGCCTGGGTCTCCCTGGACAGAGGTGAGGTGAGCACAGACTAGGCCCCCGTGAGAACGGTCTCCCATGTGCCATGTGAGGGTACCTTGATGGCCCCTAAGGTAGGGGAATGTGTTTGGGTCTCCGACATTTGTGATGAACGGGAGTCGAAATGGACTCTGATTTAAAAAGACATTATTTTATGCATTTAAGTGAAATAAAACACACGTCACATACCCTTTACCATCGTCACCATTTTAAGTGCACGTTTCTGAGGCATCAGATCTATTCACTTTCTCGTGGAGCCATCACCACCATGCCTAGAACTTTTCATCTTGCAAAACCAACATTCCACAACCATGAAAGTCTCACTCCCCATCCCCTCACACTGGCCCTGGCACCGATGTCCCCTTCAGTCCCTGAGTTGTGGAATCCAGGGCCCCCACTGGAGCACAATCCTGCAGTGTTTGCTGATGGGTCATTTTGGAAGAGCTGACTTTCAGTCTGAGGCTCTGCCTGTTTGCATCTGAAGAATCTGCATTTAAGGAGGGGATGTATGAGGAAGGGGCGTAGGAGGGACGAAGGTGTCCGGGATGCAGTTGATTCAGGACCTGATCAGCTGCCTTTTGTGTCCTCTGGTCGCATCTCTTGGTCTGGGCCTCATCTGCATCATCACTGTCCCCGCTGGCACCCCTGGGTGTTGTTGTCTGAGTGAGATTCCCCTGGTGCCCCTGCTCTCCTCCCCTCCTCCTGCTGGTTGGGGAGGGAACTGCTTGCTGGGTTGTCTCTACTCCTGAGGCAAGAAGGACCCTGTAGCATGGACCTGCAGAGTGTGGGTGTGGTCCCCACAGCATGGTGCCCACATAGGACACAACATCGGGGCGTGACAAGTGCTAGGTTGCCTCATCACTGACAGGGAATATTGCCAAGATCCTGCTCGGGAGGGTGTGGTATGGATGGCCTGGGACCCCAGAGGTCCATTAAACCAATAATGGCCTATTCCTATCCTGGAGCTTGGAGAGTGCATCCCCATGGGCTCCAGATTCACCCCACATCTCAGCCATATCCCTCTGGCCTGTCTTTGAACTCAGGAAAATGAGCTCTCTTGTCTACAACATAGGCCTGGTCCTGTTGGTATTAGGATTCTTTAATTTAGGCGTCCTGGGATAGCAGCCCTTTTTAGGCCTGAGAAGGAACAGCTCAGGAGTGTACAGCAATTTCAGATGAAACTAATATTCAATGACTATCTCTAACTCCGCGGTTGTTGACTTCTATTAGTCATTATTCTCCTGGTTTTAGCTCTTATGTGGGGATTACAGAGGAGGCAACATTTAAATCTTCATAATCTGTGTATTTGTAGCTTCAGTATCATTACTGACCCATCGATTTTATGGTTTGGGAAGAGTTATTGATTTCATGTGTTATGTAAAGGATTCACAATGATGATAGAGCAATTAAGATTACAATAATGGCTGGTAAATTGTTCACATTTTCTCTACCTGTGCATCTATTATATGTATATGAGTTAGTTTAGTTGTCAATGTTAGAGAAATAATATAGAGAACTAGTTTCAAAAATCACTATTAATGTGTGATGATGAGAATGTAAATGTTCTTCCATAATCGGTGATGTTATATCTTGAGATCCTAGATGAAATTGATATGCCTTCGTGATATACAGGATTTTAGCCTCTGATTTAAGTTTGACAAAGCTACATCACTTTTTACTTTTATCTCATTTATTGAGAAAGACATAATTGTTATGGTGTTGGCTTGAAAGTGGTTGAAAAGGACTTGAGACCTTCCTTATTTTATATTTACATAGGTAGGATCTTGAAACATAGGATATGGTGGAGGGCATTTATGTAACAATTCTAGGTTAGGAGTATCAGTTTCTAGTGCTTAGCCTTCTTGTTTAGATGCAAATGCTTTTCAAAGTATGAAGATTATGATTAGCATTACTGCTGCTATTGAGATGAGTGAGCCAAAAGACACAATATTTCATGTTGTGTGTGCCTCCGAGTACTGAGACTAAAGTAATGACATTCCTGAGAGGCCAGAAAGTGCTGCGGGAAGTCATATTTACTACTACAAATATACGCGTGAAGTGACTTTTTGCTCATGCTGAGTTCACTGTGTAACCTGAGAATAGTGGGAATCCGTGTAGGAAGCCTCCCGTAATAGTGAAGCCCGCTCCCATGCACATTAGGTCATGGAAGTGTGCTGCTACATAGTATGTATCCTGGAGGATAGCGTCCGGGGATGAGTTCACTAAGATGATTCCTGTGAAACCTCCTACTGTAAAAAGAAAAACTAAAGCCTAAAACTCATAATATATTGGAGGTCATATAATATTACCTCCGTGAACAGTTGCTAACCAGGGACTTCCCTGGTGGTGCAGTGGTTAAGAATTTGCCTGCCAATGCAGGGGACACGGGTTGGAGCCATCGTGTGGGAATATTCCACCTGCTGTGGAGCAAAAAGCCCATGTGCCACAACTACTGAGCCTGCCCTCTAGAGCGTGAAAGCCATGCTCTGCAATAAAGAAAGCTTTTTCAGTGAAAAGGCAATGCACCGCAGCGTAGAGTTGCTACTGCTCACTGCAACCAGAGAAAGCACACTCCTGTAGGGATAGAAGCAATTATGGTAGCTTTTGCAAAGTATGCTCCTGAGTGGACAGCTATCCCTATGGTAAATATATGATGGGCCCACAAGAGAAATCCTAAAAAGCAAGTGGGCATGACTCATACTATTCCCAAATAGCTGAAAGGCACCTTTTGTCCTAAATAGTGTGTAATGATGTGTGAATTTATAACAAACCCTGGTAGGCCATGAATACAGACTTCAGGGTGACCAAAGAATCAAAATAGGTGTTGGTATAGGATTCGGCCTCCTCCTGCAGGGTCAGAGAAAGTAGTGTTGAGATTTCTATCTCTTAACAGTATGGCAATTCTGGTTGCTCGGACTGAGACTGGTAATTATAGTAATATGGCTATAGTTGGGGAAGATTAAACAAATAATGGTGTTTGGTATTGGGGTATGACTGCTGGTTTTGTATGAAAGACTATAGTAATAAAAGCAATCGCACCAAGAATTGAGGAGACACCTGATAAATGTAAGGAGGAAATGGTTAGGTCAACAGAGGCTCCTGCGTGGGCCAGATTGCAGGCTAGAGCTGAATACACGGTCCACTGGTACCAGAACAAGCGTCTACTATTGGTGATATGAGTAGGAGTAAGAACGATGGGGGAAGTAGTCAAAAGTTTACATGGTTTACTCGGGGAAATGCTACCTCAGGTGTCCGAGTTATTAGTGGCTCAAGTGAGTTTTTAAACCCTGCAATATAACGGGTACAACAATAAAGAAAATTATTACAAGTGCAGGGACTGTTATGACCACGTTACAGATTTGTGCGTCTCCAAGTAGCGCTCCAGGTTAGCATAGCTCAGCCTGGATTAATATTCTTATGGTGCTGCCTGCTACTCCAGCTCAAGCACCAAATAGTAATTATAAGATGCCGATATCTTTGTGATTTGTTGAAAATAATCAACAGTGTATGAACAGAGGTAAAATGACTGAGCTAGCATTCGACTGTAAATCTGAAGACAGAGATTGAGCCCTCTTTCTCACAAACCCTGTGGTGAATCAACAAATTGAATTGTAATTTCAGAGAAGCAGCTTCAATTCTGCCAGAGATTTTCCTGCCTTTTTTCTTTTTTTCTTTCTCAAATGAAGAAGAAGCAGATTGAAGCCAGTTGACTAGAGGATTTGCCTGTTAACTAAAGTTTCCTGGGGTTAAAACTCATCAGTCTCGTAAAGATTTGGCTTAACTACAATGTTTGCTTTACATTCAATTGATGTAGGATGAAGTCTTTCAATCCTTATTTTTAGAAATTAAGTAAATTTTACTTGTTTTGGGTTATGAAAGCTCTTGGTCTGAACTAACCTAAATTCCTAGTCCAGCACTGATGGAATGGGTGTTATGTGTAGTAATTGTCTGGGTTTTATGATTAGTAATGATAGGAAGGTTATTTCTTTGAATGTTCAATGTGCTTTGATTTTGTGTTGTTTCATGAAGGGAATACAGTTAGTGATGTGGAGTATGTTAGCTGCAAGTAGAAATATATGCTGAGCACTGCTGTGATGGCTATTAATGTTGGTAGAATGATGTTGTCATTTTTGTTATCTCTTGGATAAGTATTCATTTGGGTAAAAACCCTGATAGTGATGGACTATGTCCTAATGATACCATAATGGTGAGGAAAAGGATTGTGATGGGAGGTGTTTTACCTCATGTGTGTGATAATGACACTCTTGTAGTACATGCTCTGGGCATAAATAATAAGAAGAGAGTGTTGTTATGATATAAATTAGTATGTTTAGGATTGTTATAATCGGAATATACTTTATAACGGCTGTTATTCATCCTATATGGGCAATTGATGAGGAGGGTTTAATTTTTTCCAGGTGAGTCTGACTAAATCTCCCTCAGCCTCCAGCTATGATTTATAATATCACTATGATTAATAGTATATTTACGTTGATGGATGGTGACATGTGTTATAAAGCTGACAGGGGTGCACTTTTGTCTTATTAATAGCATCAGGCCTGCTGTTCATGGGACGCCTTGTGTGACTTGAGGCACTCAGAAGTGAAATGGGGAAAGTCCTACTTTTGTGACAAGGGCGATTGTCATGAGGGTGGATGCTGCTGGATGAAAGATTTTTGTTATTCATTGTGTTCCATGACCAGAGTATATTAGATTAATGATACTAGCCGTTATAAGTAGTATTGCTGTGGTGGATTGTTTTAGGAAATATTGGTTGGATGCTTCTGTAGCTTATGGGTTTGTGTTTTTTATTAGAATGGGGATACCATTAACCAGTGTGAGCTTCTTATACAATTATATTTCCTGTGATAATGGTCAGTAGAGTGATAGTAAAAACAATGAGAGTTTATTAGTACAGGAAGGATCTACGACAACATGTTGGGGGTATGGGCCTGAAGCTTACCTAGTGAACCTTAGTATATAGCATGTGCTGTAATGTGGTAACATGGAGAATAGAAAATCCTTAGGAAGAATTCAATTCCAGGAATAAGAGCATTGAAACCTCTATAATTTACTCTATCACAGTAACTCTTTTGTCAGACATATTTCTTAAGTTTGTGGTGGGTTGCCTGGTATGATGACAGGTAGTGAAAACTCTCATATACATCGGGCTAATGTTAGTAGAAAAAAAATTTTTATACGAGATGTAGACGTTGATCATATCAAAATTGTGGGTAGGATGCTCAAATTCATAGAAAGGAGATTGTTAGATGTGTTTTAATGATGACTTGGGGTGTATATAATTCTGGCACCTAGGGATTGTCGAATGCTCCTACAAATGGATTGTTGTGGAAATGTTTATTATAAGGAAATTGACATATTGTCTAGGAAGGAAGAGATGAATGGGCCTGCTACATCTTCTACATTGAAGTCATATACAGGTTTTGATTCTATTTCTGTTAAATCAAGTGAGGCTTCATTGAATTTCTGCTACTGCGGAGATAATAAAATTCTGAGTAGGGGTCAGAAGAAAATAGTCATAGGTGTTCCTGTGTAATAAGTACTGTTGAAAGTGTAAATGATCCATTTATCAGTAAGACTGAGAATAGAATAACTGCTACATTACTTCATATGAGATTGTCTATGTTACTGTCCCTAGAGCTCCAGTGAGTGAGTATGTTGAATGTGAAGCTCATCCAGAACTGCGGATGGAATAAATGGCTAGGTGTGATATGGCTAATATAAAGAGTATGCCTACATTTATATTAATTAGTGGCTAAGATATGGGAAGAGGAATTCATGTTGTGAGAGCCAGGGTTAAGGCTAGCATTGGGGCAATAATATATAAATTGATGCTGTTGATGGACATAGTGGTTCTTTAATAAGTAATTTGAATGCCTCAGCAATGGGTTGTAATAATCCATGTGGGCAGATGATTTTTGGCCCTTTCTGGATTTGTATATAGCTTAGGATTTTCCATTTAGTTAATATGAGGAATGTTATGGTGAATTAAATTGGGTAACTTGTGAAATAATGTTGATTATAAACATATTCTTAGGAAGAGGACTTGAACCAGTGCAGATAAAAGTTTCAGTTTTACATAATTACCGGGCTCTGCCACCGTAACAAACCCTGCTCTACAGTAGGGTATGTATAAATTAATTGAATGTAGATTATGTCATCATTTAGTTTGAAGACATTGTGTAAAGTAAGCCGTATTGCTCTTGTCCTTTCATACTGGAAGAAATCTGCAATAGACAGAAACCAACCAGGATGGCTCCAGTCTGAACTCAGATCATGTGAGACTTTAATCGTTGAACAAAGAGACAATTAATAGCAGTTATACCATTGAAATGTCGTGATCCAGCATCAAGGTCAAAAACCATAGTGCCGATATGAACTCTAGAATACAATTACACTCTTATCCCTAGTAAAACTTGTTCCATTGATCAGTGTTTGAGAAGAACAGGTGATACAGAATTTTGACTAGCTCGTCTAAATTGTAATCACTCAGAGGTGATTTTATTCTCTAAAAATAAATGGCGCACGGGCTCAAGGTGCACCAGCTTCAGTAGTTGTGGCACGCAGGCTCAGTAGTTGTGGCCCACTGGCTTAGTTGCTCCGTTGCACGTGGGATCTTCCCAGACTAGGGATCGAACCCGTGTCCCCTGTATTGGCAGGCGCAGTCTTAACCACTGCGTCACCAGGGAAGTCTCAGAATCGCCGTCTCCCTTTTAATACACCTTAAGCCCAAAGGATCCATGGAAGATTGTTACAGATAATAAGAGAATAAAATATTGTAAGGACTATAACAGAAGCATATAGTACACTGTTCATATAGACACATCCCAAGCAGTTACAAAGTATATTAAAAAGGAGGCTGCAATTTGCAAAGAATAACAAAAATTATAGCCACAAACTCCCAATATTTCCTGAAACGTTGCAATCTGAAACCCTATTGTAGGAAGCAGAACATTCCAGGAGACATTCTACAAATGAAGGACTCTAAACCCTGTGGGTGGATAAGGAATTCTGGAAGGAAGGTATCCTCACCCAAGGAGAGCATGATCCTATACTTTTGTCACATCACATCCCTGTACAATTCCCATTGATCTCGTTCCAGGCATTCCCAGTCCTCTTGAGAGAAAACTATGGGCACATCCTGGGATGTCAGCAGTCCCTGAAATTAAAAGTACACATGACATGTGGCCACGGGAAGAGTTCATAATGTGAGCCAAGAAGAAGAGAGGAAATTAAGAGAACTGGTTTTAATTTAGAAGAGTGTCTTCTATTATCCACATATATATATATATATATAATTTTTTTTACAAAGTAACTTTCTCTATTTCTAACTACAAAAAAGAGTATGTCATGTGATCCATAAAACCAGTATAGAGACTATAGTTATCTGGAAAAGAAATGATAAAATGGTGGTTTCAACACGGACATGTGCATTTTTGAGTGTTTTATTTATTTCAAACTGGATAAAATGTGCGTATTTCTCAGACAGAAAAGACATGTCGAGGTAGAAATGTACCTTTCAACTATTCATGGGTCCACAAGTACACTGGAGAGAGTGTAAAATTGCAGATTCTGATACAGTAGGGCCGGTGGGCCTGAGTTCTATTTTTTTAACGAGCTCATTTTTAACTAGTGATGCCACAGTCTCTGATTCATTAACGACAATTGTGAATAGCAGAGACATAATAAGGAAAGGTAAACATTCATAGTTAACTTTGAACTTCAAGTGTGTTATGGATTTCACACGTTTAATAGGATAGTAAGCACAGCAGCAACCACCATTTGTGAACATTCACTGTAGACCGTGTGTATCTTTCTGACTTTTTGTGTAGGATTGCAGGGAAAAGGCCTGCGCTGCGGCCACAGTGGGCGGGGCCCTCAGGCCGGGCCGCCCCTGCAGGACCCCCGACGGGGCCCTGAGCTCCTGGCGGCTCCTCCCCCGGCGCCCCGCTCCCTCCCAGGAGGCCTCAGGCAGAGCGGCCCCACCCGCAGCGCCCGGAACGGAGTCCGCGTTTCCTCAGAGCTGGAGCTCCCGGCTCGGGGTCTCTTCCCTCCGCCGTCACGGAGCTGCCCCGGAGCCCGAGGGGAGGGCGGCCTCACTGACGCTGCCGGCTGCGGAGGGGCCCCGGCGGCCGAAGCCGCGACAGTCGTGGGGACGGCGGGCCAGGTAAGTGGGTCCGGTGCCCGGGCGGCCGCGCAAGAGCAGCTTCTGAGGGGAAGGGTTTCGCGGCCACCCGCCGCTGCTGTGCAGAACGAGCGGCCTCGGGGTCTGGTCCCGGGGAACTTCGGCCCCTCCTCTCGGCCCTGCCCTCGGCCTGGCTCGCGGGGCCCGGGGGGCGTGGGGAGAGGGCGGCTGAACGTCCTGAGGGGACACGGGGCGAGGGAGGCGCAGGGTCCGGCCGCAGCGTCAGCGACCCTCCTCCCGACGGCGGGGAAAGCGGCCGAAAGTTCCTCCCGAGGCTCCCAGGCCTCTTGTTCAGCCGAGGCCCTGTGCGCCCCTTCCTCCCTGAGCTAAAGCACCGGGGGGGTGGGGGGGGGAAGAGGGGACAGGGCGGGGGGCTTGCGCAGGTGATGGGGGACGTGAAAAGGTGATTGTCAGCTAAGGAGAACCTGCTCTCCCAAGGTGAGGAATGCAGGGCTTTCCTTTGTATGCGAAGATGCCAGAGTCAGGCTCACGAATTCCTTCCTTTGATATGCACCTCAGCTCTCTGGGGCCTGCATTCTGTATTTGCATATCCTGAGTTCCTCAGGGCCTGCCCGCTCACATTGGAGAGGATGGCTGTGACATCTTTTGTTCACTGAGATGGCAAGAAATATTCCATTTCTCACAGGCTTGAGGGGCAGACAGTGAAGAAGCGTCGGAGAGTCTCACTTGGCATGTACTTTGGTTTACATATAGATAATAGTTATACTTACTTAACTGTGCTAATAGAGGCTCTGGAGTACAATCAACTTGTACTACTGCTCTCTATGTATTAATTTCATCAATATCATAAGATAAATGCCTATAGAATTGACTTAATCCAGTTAAATAGCATAATGATTTTTAAAGGAAACATAATAGAAATATAACAACAAAACCTTTACCACTACAGGCTGGGTCTGGAACAACGTAAATAAATGTTCCATTGTTAAAATATTGAAAGAGTATTCAATAGAAATATCAAGAAAAATGACAAATAATAAGGGCAGCAGAATGTTGAAATGTTCTATCTTTATCATTAAAGTGGCAGAAAATCATTTATGAGCAGGCACTGGGGCAGAAGATGCCTGATTTTATATCTTTGTCATATTTGTGCAGTTGTTTCAACAAGTAACTTAAAGACAAAATGGAAAAACAAGGAGATTTGTGCCTGAGATCATGTTGATGTGAAACCCGGGATGGCCGCCTTGTGCCAGGTGAGTTAAGTTTACCTCGCAGGTAGACCCCAGAGCTCCTGAGAAACAAGGGCTGGAATTTTTCTTCTGCGATGAGTAGGAGCTGTTGAGTCCAGTTCATTGAGCAAGGAGTAGGTCTTGTCTATTACATATTTGGTTTTTGGAACGGTATCTGTGCTAATTTCAAACTCTTGTTTTATGAAAACCCCCCCTCACCTTTCCCCTGAAGCAGGCATAAGTGTGTTTTCTAAAAGCGTGACTCTGTTCTGTTTTAATTCAGTTCTTTGTAGCCATGTTTACATTCCCTCTATAAGTGATATGTTATGATAAATTTCTTTTTCTGTGTGACCTTTTTCACTTTGAATTATTGTACCTAAATCCACTCATTATGCTGCTACTAGCCTTATGACATTGATTTCATGGCTGAGTGATATTCCATTGTACATAAGTTTCACAACTTCTGTATCCATTTTTCTCTTTCCTGGGATATGGAACGGGTACCGAAGTCGAGGTTCTTGTAAACAGAGCAGCCCTAAGCTTTGGGGTGCCTGTGTCTTGTTGATTTTTAGTCTTCCCAAGATATATGCCCATGAGTGGAAGTGCCCTATGCTCTGTAGCTCTGTTGTTTAGATGTTTTAGGAAACACCATACACTTTTGTAGAGTGTCTGCGGCAATTTTCATCCCGCCCGTCAGCATAACAAGGTTTCCTGTTCTCCATGGCCTGTCCTGCATTTGTGGTTTTTACACTTTTTTCAGATGGCCGTTTTGACCGGGGGGAAGTGAGACTTCTTTGTATTGCTGATTTGCTCTCCCAGCTTGCTTGGTTGGCCAGAACGTGTGTATGCTTTTTTACCTGAATATATTCAGGAAGGAACACATACTCCCTTTTTGGCCAACTGCATCATTGTCCAAGTTCTGCCGCTTTTCATGTGCTTTCAAGGAAACTCCAATCTACCTCTTGAAATCTGTTTCCTGCAATTCTGCCTTGCTTTCAAATCCTCTTCGTTGCCTTAACTCAATGTATTTTTGGATGGTAGTTGTCATTTATCACTGTGCAGGTTTGTGAGTTGCAGTGCCCCTGAGCTCCATGTTTCAACTGGCTTTTTTGTGAGCTGGCCTAGAAAACTACAGCATCGCCTCAGGCCCTATCCTGGTTTCAGGGCGTCAGGCTGAGCCTTTGGTGAATTCTTCTTCGTGATGGGAAATGAGAGTAACATGTGCCCGACCAAACACCTCCAGCGAGTCTCTCATTGGTTCCCCCTTTTCCCGTTCATCCTCGGCACATATTGCAAACTGTTCGAAACAGGAGGTTAAAGGTGCTGATTCTCCAAGTGGGGAAATTGTTAGTAAAGCGGCTGGAATGGTGAACCCGAGCACCAGGAGATGAAAAATGAGGTGCGCTGTAGAAACCTTTCATGATCCCACGGTGTATCATCCTCTGGGCTTCCCATGCATCTTTTAGCTGTAGGAAGGTTGCGTTGCACCTGGAGAGTTGGGACCCATGGAATGGGTAGCACACAGTATTACTTTAAAGGGTCTGCATTTGCTCACTCAACCTCACCAATCCTCTCAGTCCCAAGAGTGTCCAACCTTATGTCTCATCCTGCTGTGTGTCTAGGTGTGTTCAATCCATGTTGCATCATAGCCCCTGAGCAAAAGTTATAAGGGTTTTTATGTCTGTCACTGTCTTTTTTTACTATTGTTATATTGGTTACAGCTGATTTTCAACGCTGTTTGTTGCTGTTCTACATCCACTTGATTCACGTAGAAACAGACATCAATAAATTCTTTTTCAGATTCTTACCAGTCATATAGAATTTTTTCTGGTGACTTGAGTGTGCTGAGTGCAGTTCTTTGAGGTTCCGTGTAGGCCTCGTCTATTATCAATTTGGTATTTGGAACGGTATCTTTGCTAATTTCAACCTCCTGGATAATGCCTCACCCCTCCCCACCTTTCCCCTTTAGCAGCCTTATGTGTGTTTTCTACATATTTGACTATGTTTCTGTTTTGAATTTGTTTCATGTGTAGCCATTGTTGATTCTACCTTTAAGTTATATCTTATGATATGTGTCTTTTTCTTTCTGACTTATGTTACCTAGAATGATCTTACATAACTCCTCCTGAGTTGATGCAACTGGCCTTATTTCATTGATTTCCTGGCTGAGTTATATTCCACTCTACATACGTACCACATCTCTTTTATCCATTTTTTCCTTCCAGGTATATTTAGGTTTTATCCAAGTCGAGGCTCTTTTAAACAGAGAGGCGGTAAACGTTGGGGTGCCTGTATCCTGACGATTTTTGTTTTTCCCAAGATATTCGCCCATGAGTGCAAGTGCCCTATGCTCTGTAGCTCATCTGTTTAGATGTTTTAGTAAACACAGTACACTTCTTCAGTGTGCCCGTTGGCAATTTACATTTCCACTATCAGCCTCACAGGGCTCCCTTCACTCCTCGCCCTGTCCTGCATTTCTGGTGTTTACACTTTATGAGGATGGCTCTTCTGACTGATGCGAAGTGTGATACTTTTTGTAGTATTGATTTGCAATGCCCACCTGTTTGGTTGGCTAAAAAGGGTGTATGCCCTTTTCTTGAATATATTCAGGAAAAAAGCATACGCCCTTTTTGGCTAACTGCACCGTTGGCGATGTTCAGCCCCTTTTTTGTGCTTTCATGATGAGTCCTTTTTACCTCTTCAAATCCCTTTCCTGCCATTCTCCCTTGCTTACAATTCCTTTTCGGTGACTTCCCTCAAGACATTTTTCAATGATAGATATTTTCAACTCTGCAGTTTCGTGAATTTTAGTGATCCTGAGTTCCATTTTTCAACTTGTGTTTTTGGGAACTGGCCACAAAACAGTGGGATTTCCTCAAGCCGTATTCTTTTTCCATGGGCAATCTTAGCCTTTGGTCATTTCGTCTCCCTGATTGGAAATGAGAGTGACATGTGCCTGTCCAAACACCTAGGACTTTTCTCTCATTGTTTCTCATCCTTCCGCTTCATCCTCTGGACAAATTCCAAACTGTGCGCAACAGGAGGTTGAAGGTGCTGACATCCCCAAGTGGGGAGATTGTTAGGAAAGACGCTGGAGGGGTGAACCCGACTCCCTGGAGATGAGGAGATGAGATGCCTTTTCCAAACTCTTCCCGATCAAATGGTGTACCACCTTCTGGGTGTCAGAGTCATGTTTTAGCTGTAGGAAGGGTCCCGTGCATGGTAAGAGAACACCAGGGATGTTTCCAAATCAGTGTCTCCCTGAACCCTAAACTGGGGAATTTTACGCTATGGCTACACGTATGTTCATTAAGGGCCTTGGGCAGTAGGCAGAGTCCGAACTTAAGATGATTAAAGTCTTCAGGGTCAGAAGCGCTGACCATCGGCCTCCCTTAGGGTACATTGTATCTGTCATTGATAGATGATGTCAATAAAAATATCTATTCGTTTTCAGATTATTTCCGCTTCTAGGTTATTACAAAATATTGAGTGTAGTTCCCTGTGCTGTACAGTAGTTCTGTGTTGATGATCTATTTTATACATAGCAGTGTGTACGTGTTAATCCCAAACTGTTACTTTATCCCTCCCTGCACCTTTCCCCTTTGGTAATAATAAATTATAAGATTTTATGCTTCTCAGAAATGGGGGAGCTGAAAGAGAGGTATCATTTTCAATGGAAAAGCATTCAAAACTATATTGAAGCTTCAGTCAAGATTATTCGATGTACATCCTTGGAAAGAAATCACTTCATTTCTCTGTTGACCTGACAAATAAGACAAACCCCTTCACTGAACTTGCCTATACTAAAGTGATGGAAATATCAAATGGAAGTGTTGGAAACATCTTATTTTACCCGAACCTTATACACGGCTCTAGGTTAATTACAGTTTGGCTCACACATCTGTTCATTGAAGTTACAATGTTCTCAATTTCTGTCACTGATCCTGCAGAGTGGGCCCCAACAAGGGTCCCCTGCCCCGTGTCATTGGAGCCAAGAGAACGAGACTGAGTTTGGTTCAGAAGCAAAGGAAACTTTAGATTCTGATCAGAGAACGGGGAGAGGTGAGAGCGTGCGCTCCCCCGAGGGCTGTGGGCGGGGCTGCTGTGTGGGGATCCTGGCAGCGTCAGCGGGACGGAAGGGGCGGAGCTCTCGAGGGCCGGGTTGGCTGGAGCTCAGGCTCCATGTCGCGGAGTCTGCATGGGGCCCCGCGAGCTGAGGTGTCGGCCCAGCCATTTTGCACCAGGAAATAGGTTCTGAAGTGCCGGGTGTGGGACCTCTGCATGTGGAAACCTAGGAGCAAGTGAAATTAGACAAAGCACAAAGGAATAAACGTTAGACTTTACTTTATTGCCCGGATTCTATTTTTATCTCCCAGGATTTTTTCATGGGCTCTGCCGGTGACAAACCCCTCCTCTGCCTTTTGTCCCATTCCTCATTGTTGGGGCGCTGAGGGTGCAGACCCCGCTTCTGTAACTGCTTCGTGCTGGGTCGGGAGGCCTCATACCCGGGGGGAGGGGCAGAACTTCTCCCCAGCAGCCTCCAGGTGAGGTTGACTGTCCCCAGGGCTCTTCCCTCACTGCTCGTCCGCCTGAGCCCCAACATTTGAAGTGTTATAGATTTTAATGACCTTTAAGGGTGCAGGAAAGAGATGTGCAGAGACGCTGGGGGGGCCGGTTTTACCCCGCCCACATTTGTTCGGCCACCTTAAGGCAGACGGTTTCTGCCAGCCTAGATGATCTGACCAGTAGTCTGCGCTTTCTTCAATTAGGCCCCTGAATTAACGTACAAACAGCACCAGGTGTCAGAACCCTGCCTGCTCAACTCCCACACAGTCCAGGGCCGGTGGTGATCCAGACCCATGACGGCCACTGAGTCAACGGCCTTTTCAAGTAGCCAGGAGTCCAGCCGGTCTCATCGGCCGCCGTCACCGCGGTGTCTGTAGGCTTTTCTATGGCGACAGCGTTATTTACGGTTCCCCTGCCAAGCTTATTAGCTCCGCTCTGGGTGCAGTAAGTCCTGCAAGCAGTAGTCTGCTCTTTTGGGTCACGCTCTTGTTTTTTGAGAGAAGATCCACGTCAAGTGATGGTCACATGCGTCATCATGGGGACCCATTGCCCCCAGTTGTCCCTCTGGAGGTTGGAGTTGGAGGGCTTCCTCACTCGAGGTCAGTGTGCCCACGGAGCGACGACTGCAACTTCAGGACATGGTGGGTGGTTAGGATCACCGCGTGCGGTCCTTTCCCCTTAGGAGGGAGTTGGCCTTGCGGGCTGCGGATTCCAGGTTTTTAGATACCCCCAGTATCTTGGCCGGATGGGGCGGCGGGCCAAGCCCTTGGTGACCGTACTTTCTCCTACCTGGAGGGCATTCTTGCATTGTTCCATTTCAAGAGGTCCCAGTTTTTGCACTAATACTCCAAGGGCGATTCACTTTCTACCCAGAATGTAAAGGTCAAAGGGTTTAGCTAAATTAGGGAGGTCCAGGGCAAGGGTCTGAATTAACTGCTCTTTCCATTCTTGAAAGACCGCTTCTGGATTCTATTCGAACGGATCATCATCTTTTCCTTTCAATGTTTCATATAGAGGCCCAGCTATTAGACTGTAGTTAGGGATCCAGATGCAGCAAACCCCGACCTCCCCAGGAACCCTTAAGCTGTCTTCTAGGTTTAGAAGGGGTAAGGCTGCAAATGGCTTCTTCCCTTTCCTGGGATGGGCTTCTCCGACCTTCTGTGAGAATGAAGCCCAGGCAGGTCACCTTAGTCTGTGATATTTGAACCTTTGTCTTGGACACCTTCTATCCTTTATTGGCTAGGTAGTTCAGAGGCCTCCTTAGTAGGACTCGCGATCAGAATGTCGCCTGCATATTGAAGGAGGGTTCCCTTCTCCAGAGGTAGATCTTTGAGGTTTTAGTTAAGTTTCCCCAAAGGTGGTGCGGGAAGTTTTGAACGCTTGGGGCAGGATGGCCCAGCAGTACTGTCTTCCTTGTATGTTGAGTCCTGCCAGTCACAAGCCAAAATTTCTGTGACCTCTGGGACTAATGGAATACAGAAGAAAGCATCATGTAAGTCTCATACAGAATACCATGTCCTGGGGGATGGTACAATGACCAGCAGGGTGTAGGAATTAGGAACTATTGGATGCATATCCTCAGTGGCTTCACTGACTATCCCGACATCTTTACCAGTTCCCCAGCAGCCCACGGGGCTCTCGTGGTCAGGCCCCTCGCAAGATATACAGCTCACCTGGGCAGGTACCCAGCAGCCCACGGGGCTCTCGTGGTCAGGCCCCTCCCAGGGTATGGAGCTCACCTAGGCAGGTACCCAGCAGCCCACAGGGCTCTTGTGGTCAGGCCCCTCCTTGGATACGGAACACCCCTGTGCAGGCACCACGGCAGGGCTGGGTACACAGGAACCGTGCACATAGCCCTCATTGCAGAGCACCCCCATCTCACCTGTCACTCAGAGCTGACACAGAGCACCTCAGAGCAGGACTTGAACTAACAAACAGCAGCTCCGACAGGTCTGTGACCCTGGGCGTTACTCTATGTGGCCTCCCTCCGCCTGGTCTTCCAGATACTTCCACTGCAGCCGGGGCACCAGGCCTCTGTCTCCACCCACCACCCCACCTCTCCCTGACTCCTGGGTTCTGCTCATTAGGAGAGGGTCTTCTTGAAGTTGTCTCCCACTCATGGGCCAGATAAAATGATTAGAAAACAAGCCAGGGCTGCAGCCCCTTGTCTATCCTGACCCTCAGGACCTACACGTGTTCCTTGGAACTAACCAGTGCAACAAGGCCCATTTTCTGCAACTGTGAGCCCCTGAGGGGCGAGGATTGGCTGACCTGGGCAGCCTGACCCGGCCGACCAGTCCTCCCCAGGTGTGCCTGGGCTGAGGTCAATATAAACACCGCTCCAGGCAGCAAGAGCCTCTGCAGCTGTGCCTGACGCCATATTCTCTGTCCTGTCAGCAGTCTCGGGGCTGGGCTGGTGGGAGGGAGTAGGGCCCATGGCTCTGTGCGTGGCCTGGTGCGAGTGGGGCACTGCTGGACTTTCTGCAGGAGTTGCCGGGCTGCCACCTGCTAAAGAAGAGGATGTGTCACCCATACCTGCCGCTGGAATTTCTCTCCGGGCAGAGGTGAGGAAGGAAAAAAGCAGTGGGGGCCGGGACAGGAGGGGTACGTCAGGCAGGGAGATGGAAAACTTCCAGAAGAGCGCCCGGGGGCTTCCCTGGTGGCGCAGTGGTTGAGAATCCGCCTGCCGATGCAGGAGACACGGGTTCGTGCCCTGGTCCGGGAAGATCCCACATGCCGCGGCGCAACTGAGCCCGTGAGCCATGGCCGCTGGGCCTGTGCGTCCGGAGCCTGTGCTCCGCAACGGGAGAGGCCACAACAGTGAGAGGCCCGCATACCGCAAAAAAAAAAAAAAACAAAAAAAAAACAGAAGAGCGCCCGGGGCCAGGACCATGCTGGCTGGCCTGCAGGCCCCAAGTCGGCCTCTGTGCTGTGGCTGGTGTGGCTCCACGGCCCTTCCTCTAGGCTTTCAGGTCCTTGCACACATTCAGGTGTTTTACCTGGGAAGGGCGGGAACAGTTCAGCAGCAGCTGAACTGGGGGTCAGCTCACGTTTACTCAGGGACGCCTCGGCACGGTCCCCCAGCTTTGCAATGAGGACGTTCCTTGCGGGGGGGCTGCTGGCTGCATGAGAGATGATTCCCCACCTCTGACCAAATTCAGAATTGTTTACCACTGAAGCAAGTGCCCTGATAGGGTTTTCATCTGTGTAACTAGTGGGTTCTTAATTGGCAGCGTGAACGGTGATATCAGAGGTCCTGAATCAGGATGGAAATACTTATCCCCAACTTGTACAGGCATAAAAACCTGGGGAGGCCGTGTGCAGCCGGCACCCTTAGGGATTGGCTTCCGACTGACCCCTCAACGTTCTGGTGTCCAGCCACTGCTTTAGAATTTCTGAGGCCCAATGCTAACTCTAAGGGTTCTGTAACCCAGCCTCTGTTGGTCTTTAATGAGACCCGCACTTCCAGGGTCCCACAGAGCAGGGTCCGTGTGACTGTTCTGTGGCTTCTGTAACAAATGACCACAAGCTGGGTGGCTTAAAACAACAGGAATTCATCCTCCCCCAGTCCTAGAGACCAGACATCTGAGATCAAGGTGTTCCAGGATGGACGTCCCTCCAGAGGCTCCAGGATAGGGCTCCTCCTGCCTTTTCCAGCTTTGGGGGGCTCCAGGCATCCCCAGGCTTGCGGCTGCAGCCCTCCTGTCTCTGCCTTCACGTGGCTTCTCCTCTATGTTTGTGTTTCTCCTCTTTTGTCTCATAAGAACTCTCTCAATTGGATTGAGGGCCATCCTAACCCCAGATGGCCTCACCTCGAGACCCTTAACTACATATACAAAGACGCTTTTCCCAGATATGGTCCCGTTCCTGTGTTCTGGGGGGCACATATTTTGGGACCAGCATTCAACCCATTACCTGTGTATAAAATAACCCTCATTTTAGGAGATTAACAAGGTCCCGTATAGACTGGCACAGATAGCAGCCAGCAGCCATGTGGGTGGGGGTCTGGGGAGAATGAGGACCCTGGAATCACCTGGAAAGGATGAAGTCTTGGCTGCATTAGGTGAGCTCTTCCACCACGGGACCCATGGAAACAGCCACTCCACTCTGTCCGTGGAAAGGGACCCAGTGCCGAGTCCAGAAATGGTGATATTGCAAAGCTGGCTCTTCTGGGATGTCATCATCAGTAGCATCATGTAACCAGTAACTACGGGCTTGGAGGAGTCACCCTCTGGCCCGTGATGACAGCACTGTCACTTTAGGCTCATCAAGCTTAGAATAGGAATGTTTGAAGGAGAAGAGCTTGGGAGATTGCGAAGCTTGGTTGTAAAGGAAACTGAGCAGGTTTGTCAAGGTTGTCAAGGAAACTTCTCGCTTAAACTGAAGGCAGGGCTGGGAGAGCTGAAATCCAGGGATCATTTAAAGGGGCTGCTCTGAAACACCATCACCTGAGAGGTGGTCTCAGCGTGAGCTGGGGTTTGAGAACAGTGTGATGAGATGAAGCCTGACTTTCTGTGACAGCTGGGGAGGGGTTTGTAAAGCAACTTAGCTTTTAAGGCAAAGTTTGTTGCTGGAACAAAGTGTCTCCCAAAACTGGGCTGAAGCTCAAGATGTCTCTGTCCCCTTCCTGTGAGAGTCCAGGGCAGGTGGGTGTCAGGTCCCAGGCTCTGCCCCCCACTTTGTTTCTCCTCCCTGCTTCCAGGTGAGTGTTTCAACTAGCGGGGTGGGGTTGGGTGGGGTGACCACAGGGACATTGTGCCCTCCATCCTAGGATGCAGGCTGGCCAAGGCCCTCACCACCTCCACCCCTTCCCCTTAGTAACACGAGACACTGTGCCCCAGCTGTAAGGGGTGGGAAGGCTGGGATGTGCAGGGTAGCTGTGCACAGGAAAAAGGGAGATGGGTTCTGATGGGCAGCTGTGCGGCTCTGTTGTGAGGGTCGCCCAGACACTAGCGCACAGATTCTGGGTTCTGTGAAGCTTCGATGCTCTGTGGTTCTGGAAATCCTATAGGAGATGGTCCACAGCAGGTGAAGCTAATGCTCGCAGTGGAGGTGGTGAAGCCAAAGGTCTGCAGTTCAGACTAAAGGTGCCGATGTACATGCAGGACAAAACCATCTCAGGTGAATGGACTTCAGGCACGTTTAACATGAATGCAGTCGTGTTAATGCCTAGCATCTTCTATCTTGTGCCTCCTCAGGGACCCCCTCCTCAGTGCCTGGGGCTCCTGTAACTCACGTACAAGGGAATGGAGAGTGGGCTCTGTCCAGTCTGAGCCCTGAGTTACCCTGTGAGTCTGCTCGGGACCACCGTAACAAATACCACAGACTGCGCAGCTTGAATAACAGGCCTATCTCCCAGTCCTGGATGCTGTTGGAGATCAAGGTGTCTGCACGCTGGCTTCTCCTGAGGCCTCTCTCCTTGGTGCTTAGACAGCCATCTTCTCCCTAGGTCCTCACATGGTCTCCCCCTGTGCCTATCTGTGTCCTAATCTCTTCTTGTAGGACATCAATCCTATTGGATTAGGATCCACCCTAGTGACGTCATTTTTACTTTGATCATCTCTTTAAAAATCCCATCTCCAAATACAGACACATCCTGGGGTCCTGGGGGTTAGGGATTCAGCATGTGGATTTGGGGAGACATGACTGAGCCTATACCATCCTCCTTAGGAAGCAAGTGTGCCTCGGTCCTTCCTTCCCTCAAGTCATACGAGGTGAGCTAATGGCTCAAGGAGAGGGCACTCGTGCAGAGTTTGTGTCCCAGCTGGGGAACCCCTCTCTGCTCTTTGAGAAGGCAGTGGCAGTGCCAGCCCCCTCCTGAGGTGAGCAGTTCTGGGGTTTCCTGCCGTGTCACCTGGCCCGCTGAGGTGCTCAGTGTCTGGGAACCCAGGAGCCAGCAGCCTAGTGGGGCTGCCGGGGACTCTCAGGGCCTTGGCAGATGTCTCTCCCGGCAGATACCCTAGCGAAAGTGGGGAAACTTTGGGGGATTACAGGAGGGAGAGAGTCACAGTCTCGTTTATGCTTCAGAAAGACCACGTTGGGGTGGGATGTGAGACGCACCGTGGGGCAGGGAGGTTTGTCAGGTCTGATGGAGGAACCAGGCACAAGATCGGGCTTGGGCCAGGGCTGTGGGCGTAGAGGGGAATTAGTGTGGGAACTGGCCACAGACTGTTGTCAAAGTATCGGTTTCCCTGTGCACCGAGGCCGAACAGAAATACGAAGACAGGGGTTTTGGAGGAAGAGAAAGATGGCTTTATTTTTCTGCCAGGCAGCAGGGAAGACACAGCTGGCTAGCACCTCAAGAACTGGGCACCCCTCTTTGAGAATCAGGGAAGATTTTATATGTGGGGCTTCTGCAGTCCAGGGTGGAGGATAAGGATCAAAGTAGTGAAGGTCTTGCATTCCTCCTTTCCTTTGCATTATTTCAAAACAGTCATCGCTGGCATCAGGTCGCCTGGTAATTGGGGTCCAGCAGACTGGTAATTGCGTCCGTTTGCCTCTGGTTTATTGGCCAGTGACCTTGTTTCTGAAATGAAAAACTAGGGGGTGATTTGTTATGAGGAGCGTATAGAATCTAAGTGCGTTACATAATAAGGTTAGGGAGTGGGAAGCAGGGGCTGTAACACACACAGTGAGGGGTGATGGGTGCCGAAGGTAAATTCCATAGTGTCGGAGTGAGGTTAGCTTTGTAGAGTACAAATCTAGTTACTACAAATGAGTGACAAAGTGAAACAAGGAGTGATGAGCTCTTTCAGGCCAGGTTACGTTTCTTCTCTAGTCTTTTCGCTGTCCCCTTGTTCTCAGGGCAGGGAAACTTCATTTCTGTTTTTGCTGCAACAAGACTGTGGAGGAGGAGCTGACAGTCACTGGGGCCCAAGGTGAGTGGGAGCCTGGGAGGCCCCAGTGTTACCGAACCGAACGTGGGTCCGCTTGCCCGAGTGCAGCAGAGCCAGTCTACTGACACCGGGGGTGGCGGAGGAAGGTGCAGCCTGAATTGTCAAAGTGCCGATACAAGGAGGCCAGGTGGCCTGTGCTCTAAAACCCTGAGCTCCCTGAAGGATTTCAGCAAAGCAATTTTCAAGGCCAAGTGAAGGTGGGGGGTCGCAGGGTATGTGATCAGCTGGTGGACAATTCTCTGATTGATGGTGAGGTAACGGGCGGTTAACGTTATAAATTCTTAAGCACCAGGAGCTCCGGGGCTACCTGTTCCTGATCATCAAGTAGTTAATTTCTTCCACTTGGTGGTGGAGGAGGCATGCATCAGGCACTGTTATCCAGGTACTTCAGAGAGGAGCTACAGCAGAGGTTGTGGGGGAGGGGCCTGTCCTGGGAAGGCCCCACAGGGTCCTGCTCGGTTACTCCTGGTGCCTGGGCTCAGCAACCTGGGAAGGTGGGGCTGCTACTGTGTGTGGGGAGCTGCAGGATCCCAGTCCTCTGAAACCCTGCTAAGCCCCCAAGGTGAGATGGGTGTGCAGTGACTGAACGGAGGCATCTGGCCTGGGAGAGGGGTCCGGGCTGGAAATGTCACTGGAATCATCGCAGGGAGGGAGAGGAAAGGCGAAGTGGGGGCAGATGGGTCACAGCAGACTAATGCAGGTGACTGCGGTCTTGTTGGAAGCAACTCAGAGCCAGAAAGGAGTGGCCGTCAGGGACTCAGCTCCATTCTCTTGTTCCTTTGTAAAACCACTATGTCAGAGTTTGAGACGCCGCCAGGAGACGTCTGGGCCCAGTGCTGCCATGGCTTCATCAAAGGGCCCAGGGGGAACACAGAACCACTGCAGGCCCCGCCCATGTCCTCACTGGGAATGAGTCCCATCGGGGCTCCTGGGCTCACAGACTTCAGGGCACCTCTGTCCTCAGGACTGGTCTTCCTCCTTCCTCTCACCTGCTGGTCAGAGGCCCAGGAACCCCCAACCTGGCTCCACCCCCAGGGCCTGGATTCAGAGGCCCAGGAGCCCCCAACTTGGCTCCAACCCCAGAGCCTGGATTCAGTGTCCCAGGAATCCCCAAACTGTCTCCACCCAGGGCCTAGATTCTGGGACAGCTTAGGGGTAAGCAAGACCCTCATGCTCCTTTATCTGCTTAGGGGTGAGAATGTCTTAAACGCTGCAGTTGACTGATTACGGAGTGCTGAGTGTTTCCAGCAGGTGTGGATGGAAAGATGGGGTGCGAAGTTCCTATGTCTGCAGGGTCTTCCCGGCGTGAAGATCTGTGTGTTCCCCCCGGCCAGTCGGCATCCTCCCAGGAAGCCCAGATCCAGGATTACGAGGGCAGAGGTTCTCCCCTTGCGTACCTGTAACTTCGCACTCCCACAGCAAGGAGCCTGGCTCCCACCATCTGCCATTTATCTATGCATTGCTCCTTTCCACATTACATGTGCAGAGGTTTCAGAATTGTTAGCTACTACACCCTGGAAAGAACTTCATAAAACAAAGCCCACTGTATATATACGGGCCATTTTGCCTTCAGCCTACAGATTCCATTCATTTCCAAAGGTAACTTAAGTCAGCAGCTTTTACCCCATCCCCTACAGTGAGTTGCTTCCATATATTTCTAATACAGTTAGATGCTGTCACATGATGTATTCCATCGTGCAACATCCTACACCCTAAATAACTAAATTTGAGTAGATTATGATTGGCCCCTTGGGCTACACACATCTATGGGCTTAGACAAATGCACAGTGACAGGTATCCATCCTAGAGTATCACATGGACTACTTCAAACCCCCCACCCCATGATCTGCTTATCATTTACGTAGCTTTGCCTTTCCCGGGATGTCATCAATGGGTTCATACTGTGTGCAGCCTGCTCAGGCTGGATTTTTCACTTAGCAGTACACACTGAAGATTTATCCATGTCTTTCCATAGGTGGATGGTGCATTCCTTTCTGCTGAGTAGTATTCCACTGCATGTGTATGGGAGGAAAAACAGTTTTCCCTCTACTTTTCTAGGTTCTTGGTTGAGGCCCCCCCCCCGCCCCTGTAATAAAAGACAGATTACCAGGAGAAAAGAAGAAGTTTAATAACATGTATACCTTCTGAATAGAGGAGGGATACCACGGAAAACTGAGTCACTCCCTGAAGTGACCAAAACCATCCCCTTCAATACCGTCTTCAGCTAAAAACAGAAAAGATGCTGGGGAAGGGGGGAAGGCCAGTTATGGAATGTTATCATGCAAAGCACAGTAAACAAGGGTATGGCTGTGTGCACATTTAAGTCAGGACTTCCCCATTGAAAAGTTACTTAAGATTTAATTATCCTTCTATTTTTGGTGCAAAGAGGGACATACGCTTATAAATGGAGATTTCCCTATTGTAAATGTCCTTCATAAAACGGCAATCTCAGTTTTCTGAGATTTTTTTAAAAATAAATTTATTTTATTTTTGGCTTCATTGGGTCTTCGTTGCTGCGTGCAGTCTTTTCTCTGGGTGTTGGCGAGCAGGGGCTTCTCATTGTGGTGGCTTTTCTTGTCACGGAGCACAGGCTCTAGGCATGCAGGCTTCAGTAGTTGTGGCTCGTGGGCTCTAGAGCACAGGCTCAGTAGTTGTGGCGCAGAGGCTTAGTTGCTCTGCGGCATGTGGGATCTTCCCGGACCGGGGCTCAAACCTGTGTCCCCTGAATCGGCAGGTGGGCTCTTACCCACTGAGCCACCAGGGAAGCCCTATTTTTTTTAAAGCAGACCAATAACCCTTATGCCAGAGAGACATATTTTGAGGTGGCATATTCTACTCGCCTTGACATGGATGTATCCCAATTTGCTTATGCATTCATCTTTTGAAGGATATCCTGATTTCAAGTTTTTAGCCATTATGGAAGTGCTGCTGTGCATAATTGCATCCTTGTTTGCATTTGGACATAGATTTTCAAAGCAGTTGCCTAAATACTGGAAGTATGATTGTTGGATCCCAACGTGAGACTTGTTTAGCTTTGGAAAAAACTGCCAAATTGTCTTACAAAGTGGCTGCACAGGCATCCTCCCAGCTATGAGGGAGAGTTCCTTTTGTTCCTCACCCTCTAGCAATTGGTATTGTCATATTTTTGGAGCTTAGCAGTCCCAATTGGTGTGCTATGGTGTCTCATGATTTTAATTTGTAGTTCCCTAATGGTATATGATGTTGAGCTTTTTTCTGTATGACTTTTACTATCTGTATCTTTTTTGGCAGGATGTCTGTTCAGATCATGCTGTTCATGTTCATGCTGGGAGGAGCCCTGTCTCCTCGGGACCTGCTGGGGCTTTGGCTTCAGGAACACGCGGGGCTGAGTCCACGCTGATGGGCGGGCTTCGGTACAAACTGGGGTCAAGTCCACACTAACGGAAACCGGGTCTCCTCAGGACCCGCCGAGGCTTCAGCTCTGGGACACTGGGGGGTCCAGTTCAGGCTGACATGAGCCTGATCTCCTCAGGACCTGCTAGGAGGTGATGCCGCTGAGGGAGAAGGTGAGGAAAAGTGAGGAGAAGTTTCCTGTGCAGGGCTGACCGCTGTGGGTGTCTGTCTTCAGAGGACCCAGGAGAGGAAGGGCTTGATGTGGAAAACTGGGTTTTTGGCCCATTTTGTGTGGGGTGTAGACAGTTGAATGTTGTTCTTTGGTGTGTGGTGTCTGGTTTTCCCAGCGCCGTTTATTGAGGGGCCTGTCCTTTCCCTGGTGTATGTTCTTGGCTCCTTTCTTGTGACTTAACTAATCACATACCTGTAAGTTGATTCCTGGGCTCTCTGCTCTATTCCTCTGGTCTGTGTGCCTGTTTTTCTGCCAATGCCACAATTTTTTGGGACTAGCTTCATAATGAAGTGTGAAGTCAGGGAGCGAGATGCCTCCACACGTTCCCCTGCCTCAGGGTCGCTTTGGTTCTTCTGGGTCCTTTGTGGTTCCACACACAACCTAAGATGGTTCGTCCTGTTTCTATGGAAAATGTCATTGGACTTTTGGTAAGGATTGCGTTGAATGTGTACATTAACAGGATCTTAGCTGGAGAAACTGTCAGGGCATGACTTAAAAGCAGCATCAGGGCCTTTGTTGGGTCAACATTATGGTCTCAGTGAAAGATATGATCAGGACCTGAGTTACTAACAACATCAAGGCTTCATTTAGGGAAAGCTTCAGGGCCTGAGTTAGGCACAGCCTCAGGAATTAACTTAACGACACCGACAGGGCTTTCTTTGGGACAGAGTCAGGATCGTGCATAGAAATGTGGCAGGAAATTATCTCAGGATAGTGTCCAGATTTTAGTTATTGATTTCAACAGGTCCCATGTTAGGGACAGATTCTGGGCCTTAGTGAGAGCGAGTGTGAAGGACTTAGTTAGGATTAGTCAGGGCTTAGTTAGGGAGACTATTAGGGTTTCATTTAGGATAAGATGCAGGACATTAGCTTGGGACAGAGTCAGGTTCCGGGCCAGGGATAGCATCAGGAAATGACCCAGGAAAAGCATGAAGACCTTCGTTATTGAGAGCATCAGGGCCATACTTAGGACCAGCGTCAGGGCCTAAATCACAACCACTGGCAGGGCTTCATATACAGACAGCGTCAGAGCATAACGAAGGTACAGCCAAAGGGCCTAAGTGAGGCTTATCTTGAGGGCCTGAGTTAGGGACACTGTCAGGGCATGACTTAGGAGGAGCACAAGGGCCTCTGTGGGATCAGCATGAGGGTCTTCATTAAAGACATTATCAGGGCCTGTGTTAGGGAGGGCCTCAAGGCCTCATTTTTGGACAGCATCAAGGCTTACTTTGGGTCAGTTTCAGGACCTTGGTAAGACCTGGGTCAAGATATTAACTCAGGATAGTATCAGGACTCTAGATACTGGCGGCAGCTGGGCCTTAGTTAGAGAGAGTGTCAGGGCCTGAGTTAGGAGTAGCATTATAGCCTTTGTTAGGTATAGTGTCAGGGACTGAGCTAGGAGTTGTGTCAGGGTCTTTGCTAGGGATAGTGTCAGGGCCTGAGTTAGGACGAGCTTCCAGGCCTCAGTTTGGGACAGGTTCACAGCCCAGGAACTTATTTCAGGACGTTATTTAGGGACAGCATCAGGGATTTAGTTAGCATAACAGGAGGCATTCCTACAAGCACCTTGAAAGCCAACACACGCAAATGCAGAAGTAAACCATGCACTCTGGTATAAAGGAATATTCCACAGAAGTTGAGTACATTTTGTTTAAGGTCAGTAAGAGTTTAAACATTATTTTTTTAAGAAAACTATATTCAGAAGATGAAAGAATTTCATCCTAAAGAATCTCTTTAGCTAAATTAGACATTAGCAAAAGACAAGGTTACGTTCAGGTCTAGGGCTAGTGTCAGGTAATGACCTAGGTTTGGAAACAAGCCCTTAGTTACTTAGAGAATGAGGGCCTAATTTAGGACCTGTGCCAGGGCTTCGGGTAGGGATAGTGTCAGAGCCTGATATAGGGAGAACGTGAGAGCCTGAGTGAGGCCTAGCGTCAGGCCCCTAGATGGAGACACTGTCAGGGCATGACTTAGGAGCAGCATCAGGGCGTTTGTGGAGTCAGCATTCGGGTCATAGTTAAAGAAATGAGCAGGGCTTGAGTGAGTCACAGAATCAAGGCCTCGGTTAAGGAAAGCTTGAGGGCCTGAGTTAGGCACAGCATCATGTCTTCAGTTAAGGACAGCGACAGGGCTCTCTTAGGGACAGTGTCAGAACCTTGGATAGAAATGTGTCAGGATATTAGCTCAGGATAGTGTCCGGATTTTAGTTATTGATTGCAGCAAGACCCATGTTAGGGACAGATTCCAGGCCTTAGTGAGAGACAGTGTCAAGACCTTTGTTACTGAGAGCATCAGGGCCTTGTTTAGAAGCAATGTTAGGGCTTCATGTAAAAATAGCACCCCGGACTGGCTTGGGGTGAGCGACAGGGCCTGAGTGAGGCCTAGCGTCATTCCTGTAGGTGGGGACACTGTCAGGGCGTGACACAGGAGCAGCATCAGTGCCGTTGTTGGATCAGCATTATGGTCTTCGTTAAAGACATGAGCAGGCCTTCTGTTAGGGACAGCGTCACAGCTTACTTAGTGATATTTTCAGGACCTTAGTAAGAGATGGGTTAGTAAATTAGCTGAGAATAGTGTGAGGACTTTAGATATTGATGGCATCAGGGCCTTAGTTAGGGAGTGTCAGGCCCTGACTTAGGCCTAGCATCCAGGCCTTAGTTAGGGACAGTGTCACGGCGTGGGGAATCACTTCAGATCCTGACGTCGGCACAGCATAAGGGCTTCAGCTAGCATAAGAGGCAGGACATTAGCTAGGGACAGGGTTAGGGCAAAGTCTAGGGATGGTGTCAGCAAATGACCTCGGGATAGTATCAAGACCTTAGTTACTGAGAACCTGAGGTCCTAATTTAGGACCAGCATCAGGGCCAGACTTAGGGCAAGCAACAGGGCCTGAGTGAGGCCCAGCTTCAGGCCCCTAGCTGGATACAATGTCAGGGTATGACTTAGGAGCAGGATCAGGGCGTTTGTGGAGTCAGCTTTCGGGTCATTGTTAAAGACATGAACAGGGACTGTGTTAGTCACAGAATCGAGGCCTCAGTTAGGGAAAGCTTGAGGGCCTGAGTTAGGCACAGCCTCTCGTCTTCAGTTAAGGACAGCGACAGGCCTCTCTTTGGGACTGTGTCAGGTGGGTGGATAGAAATGTGTCAGGATATTAGCTCAGGATAGTGTCCGGATTTTCATTATTGACTGCAGCACGGCCCATGTCAGGGACAGATTCCGGGCCTTAGTGAGAGATAGGGTGAAAGTCTTACTTAGGATCAGTGAGTGCCTTAGTTAGGGAGAGTATTAGGGTTTCAATTAGGAAAAGATGCAGGACATTAGCTTGGGACAGAGTCATGATCCGCGCCAGGGATAGTGTCAGCAAATGACCTGGGTTGGTGTCAAGACCTTAGTTACTTAGAGAATCAGGGCCTAATTTAGGACCTGTGTCAGGGCTTCGGGTAGGGACAGCGTCCGAGCCTGACTTAGGGAGAACGTCTAGGCCTGAGTGCGGCCTAGTGTCAGCCCACTAGCTGGAGACGCAGTCAGGGCATGACGTAGGAACAGCATCAGGGCCTTTGTGGGGTCAGCATGCGGTTCATAGTGAAAGAAATGAGCAGGGCCGTGAAGTAAGTCAGAAGGACAAAAACAAATACCGTATGCTAACACATATATATGGACTCTAAGGGGAAAAAAATGTCATGAAGAGATTAGTGGTAGGAGGGAATAAAACACAGACCTACTAGAGCATGGACTTGAGGATATGGGGAGGGGGAAGGGTAAGCTGTGACGATGTGAGAGAGTGGCAGGGACATATACACACTACCAAATGTAAATTAGATAGCTAGTGGGAAGCTACAGCATAGCACAGGGAGTTCACATCTGTACTTAGTGACCACCTAGAGGGGTGGGATAGGGAGGGTGGGAGGGAGGGTGACAAAAGAGGGAAGAGTTATGGGAACATATGTATATGTATAACTGATTCACTCTGTTGTAAAGGAGAAACCAACCCACTATTGTAAAACAGTTATACTCAAATAAAGATGTTTAAAAAAAAAAAAAAAAAAAAAAAAAAAAAAAAAAAGAAATGAGCAGGGCCTGTGTTAGTCACAGAATCAGGGCCTGAGTTAGGCACAGCCTCAGGTCGTCACTTAAGGACGGCAACAGGGCTTTCTTTTGGAAAGTATCAGGACCGTGGATGGAAATGAGTCAGGATATTAGCTCAGGACAGTGTCCTTTTTTTAGTTATTGATTGCAGCAGTGACCATTCGGGACAGATTCCAGGCCTTAGTGAGAAATAGTGTGAAGGCCTTTGTTAGGTTTAGTCAGGGCTTAGTTAGGGAGAGTATTAGGGTTTCATGTAGGATAAGATGCAGGACATTAGGTTGGGACAGAGTCAGGTTCCGGGCCAGGGATAGCATCAGGAAATGACCCAGGAAAAGCGTGAAGACCTTCGTTATTGAGAGCATCAGGGCCTTACTTAGGACCACCGTCAGGGCCTAAATCAGGACCACTGGCAGGGCTTCATATACAGACAGCGTCAGAGCATAACGAAGGTACAGCCAAAGGGCCTAAGTGAGGCTTATCTTGAGGGCCTGAGTTAGGGACACTGTCAGGGTATGACTTAGGAGCAGCATCAGGGACTTTGTAGAGTCAGCATTCGGGTCATAGTGGAAGACATGAGCAGGGCTTGAGTGAGTCACAGAATCAAGGCCTCGGTTAAGGAAAGCTTCAGGGCCTGAGTTAGGCACAGCCTCACGTCTTCAGTTAAGGACAGCGACAGGGCTCTCTTAGGGACAGTGTCAGAACCTTGGATAGAAATGTGTCAGGATATTAGCTCAGGATAGTGTCCGGATTTTAGTTATTGATTGCAGCAGGACCCATGTTAGGGACAGATTCCAGGCCTTAGTGAGAGATAGGGTGAAAGTCTTACTTAGGATCAGTGAGTGCCTTAGTTATGGAGAGTATTAGGGTTTCAGTTAGGATAAGATGCAGGACATTAGCTTGGGACAGAGTCATGATCTGTGCCAGGGATGGTGTCAGCAAATGACCTGGGTTGGTGTCAAGACCTTAGTTACTTAGAGAATCAGGGCCTAATTTAGGACCTGTGCCAGGGCTACGGGTAGGGACAGCATCCGAGCCTGACTTAGGGAGAACGTCTAGGCCTGAGTGCGGCCTAGTGTCAGCCCACTAGCTGGAGACACAGTCAGGGCATGACGTAGGAACAGCATCAAGGCCTTTGTGGGGTCAGCATGCCGGTCATAGTGAAAGACATGAACAGGGCCTGTGTTAGTCACAGAATCAAGGCCTCAGTTAGGGAAAGCTTCAGGGCCTGAGTTAGGCACAGCGTCAGGTCTTCACTTAAGGACGGCAACAGGGCTTTCTTTTGGAAAGTATCAGGACAGTGGATAGAATTGAGTCAGGATATTAGCTCAGGACAGTGTCCTTTTTTTAGTTATTGATTGCAGCAGGGACCATTCGGGACAGATTCCAGGCCTTAGTGAGAGATAGTGTGAAGGCCTTTGTTAGGTTTGGTCAGGGCTTAGTTAGGGAGAGTATTAGGGTTTCATTTAGGATAAGATGCAGGACATTAGCTTGGGACAGAGTCAGGTTCCGGGCCAGATATAGAGTCGGGAAATGACCCAGGAAAAGCTTGAAGACCTTAGTTATTGAGAGCATCAGGGCCTTACTTAGGACTACCGTCAGGGCCTAAATCAGGACCACTGGCAGGGCTTCATATACAGACAGCGTCAGAGCATAACGAAGGTACAGCCAAAGGGCCTAAGTGAGGCTTATCTTGAGGGCCTGAGTTAGGGACACTGTCAGGGCATAACTTAGGAGGAGCACAAGGGCCTCTGTGAGATCAGCGTGAGGGTCTTCATTAAAGACATTATCAGGGCCTCTGTTAGGGAGAGCCTCAGGACCTCATTTATGGACAGCATCAAGGCTTACTTTGGGTCAGTTTCAGGACCTTGGTAAGACCTGGGTCAGGATATTAACTCAGGATAGTATCAGGACTTTAGATATTGGTGGCAGCTGGGCCTTAGTTAGAGAGAGTGTCAGGGCCTGAGTTAGGAATATCATTATGGCCTTTGTTAGGTATAGTGTCAAGGACTGAGCTAGGAGTAGTGTCAGGGCCTTTGCTAGGGACAGTGTCAGGGCCTGAGTAAGGACGAGCTTCCAGGCCTCAGTTTGGGACAGGTTCACAGCCCCGGGACTAATTTCAGGACGTTATTTAGGGACAGCATCAGGGATTTAGTTAGCATAACAGGAGGCATTCCTACAAGCGCCTTGAAAGCCAACACACGCAAATGCAGAAGTAAACCATGCACTCTGGTATAAAGGAATATTCCACAGAAGTTGAGTACATTTTGTTTAAGGTCAGTAAGAGTTTAAACATTATTTTTTTAAGAAAACTATATTCAGAAGATGAAAGAATTTCATCCTAAAGAATCTCTTTAGCTAAATTAGACATCAGCAAAAGACAAGGTTACGTTCAGGTCTAGGGCTAGTGTCAGGTAATGACCTAGGTTTGGAAACAAGCCCTTAGTTACTTAGAGAATGAGGGCCTAATTTAGGACCTGTGCCAGGGCTTCGGGTAGGGATAGTGTCAGAGCCTGATATAGGGAGAACGTGAGAGCCTGAGTGAGGCCTAGCGTCAGGCCCCTAGATGGAGACACTGTCAGGGCATGACTTAGGAGCAGCATCAGGGTGTTTGTGGAGTCAGCATTCGGGTCATAGTTAAAGAAATGAGCAGGGCTTGAGTGAGTCACAGAATCAAGGCCTCGGTTAAGGAAAGCTTGAGGGCCTGAGTTAGGCACAGCCTCACGTCTTCAGTTAAGGACAGCGACAGGGCTCTCTTAGGGACAGTGTCAGAACCTTGGATAGAAATGTGTCAGGATATTAGCTCAGGATAGTGTCCGGATTTTAGTTATTGATTGCAGCAGGACCCATGTTAGGGACAGATTCCAGGCCTTAGTGAGAGACAGTGTCAAGACCTTTGTTACTGAGAGCATCAGGGCCTTGTTTAGAAGCAATGTTAGGGCTTCATGTAAAAGTAGCATCCCGGACTGGCTTGGGGTGAGCGACAGGGCCTGAGTGAGGCCTAGCGTCATTCCTGTAGGTGGGGACACTGTCAGGGCGTGACACAGGAGCAGCATCAGTGCCGTTGTTGGATCAGCATTATGGTCTTCGTTAAAGACATGAGCAGGCCTTCTGTTAGGGACAGCGTCACGGCTTACTTAGCGATATTTTCAGGACCTTAGTAAGAGATGGGTTAGTAAATTAGCTGAGGATAGTGTGAGGACTTTAGATATTGATGGCATCAGGGCCTTAGTTAGGGAGTGTCAGGCCCTGACTTAGGCCTAGCATCCAGGCCTTAGTTAGGGACAGTGTCACGGCGTGGGGAATTAGTTCAGATCCTGACGTCGGCACAGCATAAGGGCTTCAGCTAGCATAAGAGGCAGGACATTAGCTAGGGACAGGGTTAGGGTAAGTCTAGGGATTGTGTCAACAAATGACCTCGGGATAGTGTCCAAACCTTAGTTACTGATAACCTCAGGGCCTTATTTAGGACCAGCATCCGGGCCGGACTTAGGGCAAGCAACAGGGCCTGAGTGAGGCCCAGCTTCAGGACCCTAGCTGGAGACACTGTCAGGGCATGATGTAGGAACAGCATCAGGGCCTTTGTTGGGTCAGCATTCGGGTCATAGTGAAAGACATGAGCAGGGACTGTGTTAGTCACAGAATCAAGGCCTCACTTAGGGAAAGCTTCAGGGCCTGAGTTAGGCACAGCCTCAGGTCGTCACTTAAGGACGGCAACAGGGCTTTCTTTTGGAAAGTATCAGGACCGTGGATGGAAATGAGTCAGGATATTAGCTCAGGACAGTGTCCTTTTTTTAGTTATTGATTGCAGCAGGGACCATTAGGGACAGCTTCCGGGCCTTAGTGAGAGATAGTGTGAAGGCCTTTGTTAGGTTTAGTCAGGGCTTAGTTAGGGAGAGTATTAGGGTTTCATTTAGGATAAGATGCAGGACATTAGGTTGGGACAGAGTCAGGTTCCGGGCCAGGGATAGCATCAGGAAATTACCCAGGAAATGCGTGAAGACCTTCGTTATTGAGAGCATCAGGGCCTTACTTAGGACCAACGTCAGGGCCTAAATCAGGACCACTGGCAGGGCTTCATATACAGACAGCGTCAGAGCATAACAAAGGTACAGCCAAAGGGCCTAAGTGAGGCTTATCTTGAGGGCCTGAGTTAGGGACACTGTCAGGGCATGACTTAGGAGCAGCAGAAGGGCCTCTGTGTGATCAGGGTAAGGGTCTTCATTAAAGACATTATCAGGGCCTCTGTTAGGGAGAGCCTCAGGGCCTCATTTTCGGACAGGATCAAAGCTTACTTTGGGTCAGTTTCAGGACCTTGGTAAGACCTGGGTCAGGATATTAACTCAGGGTAGTATCAGGATTCTAGATATTGGCGGCAGTTGGGCCTTAGTTAGAGACAGTGTCAGGGCCTGAGTTAGGAGTAGCATTATAGCCTTTGTTAGATATAGTGTCAGGGACTGAACTAGGAATATTGTCAGGGTCTTTGCTAGGGATAGTGTCAGGGCCTGAGTTAGGACGAGCCTCCAGGCCTCAGTTTGGGACAGGTTCACAGCCTCGAGACTAATTTCAGGACGTTATTTAGGGACAGCATCAGGGATTTAGTTAGCATAACAGGAGGCATTCCTACAAGCACCCTGAAAGCCAACACACACAAATGCAGAAGTAAACCATGCATGCTGGTATAAAGGAATATTCCACAGAAGTTGAGTACATTTTGTTTAAGGTCAGTAAGAGTTTAAACATTATTTTTTTAAGAAAACTATATTCAGAAGATGAAAGAATTTCATCCTAAAGAATCTCTTTAGCTAAATTTGACATTAGCAAAAGACAAGGTTACATTCAGGTCTAGGGCTAGTGTCAGGTAATGACCTAGGTTTGGAAACAAGCCCTTAGTTACTTAGAGAATCAGGGCCTAATTTAAGACCTGTGCCAGGGCTTCGGGTAGAGACAGTGTCAGAGCCTGATATAGGGAGAAGGTGAGGGCCTGAGTGAGGCCTAGCGTCAGGCCCTAGATGAAGACACTGTCAGGGCATGACTTAGGAGCAGCATCAGGGCGTTTGTGGAGTCAGCTTTCAGGTCATAGTTAAAGACATGAGCAGGTCCTGAGTGAGTCAGAGAATCGAGGCCTCAGTTAGGGAAAGCTTGAGGGCCTGAGTTAGGCACAGCCTCTCGTCTTCAGTTAAGGACAGCGACAGGCCTCTCTTTGGGACTGTGTCAGGTGGGTGGATAGAAATGTGTCAGGATATTAGCTCAGGATAGTGTCCGGATTTTCATTATTGACTGCAGCACGGCCCATGTCAGGGAGAGATTCTGGGCCTTAGTGAGAGATAGGGTGAAAGTCTTAGTTAGGATCAGTGAGCGCCTTAGTTAGGGAGACTATTAGGGTTTCAATTAGGATAAGATGCAGGACATTAGCTTGGGACTGAGTCGTGATCCGCGCCAGGGATAGTGTCAGCAAATGACCTGGGTTGGTGTCAAGACCTTAGTTATTTAGAGAATCAGGGCCTAATTTAGGACCTGTGTCAGGGCTTCGTGTACGGTCAGCGTCAGAGCCTGACATAGGGAGAAACTCTAGGCCTGAGTGCGGCGTAGTGTTAGGGACACTGTCAGGGCATGACTTAGGAGCAGCATCAGGGCGTTTGTGGAGTCAGCATTCGGGTCATAGTTAAAGAAATGAGCAGGGCTTGAGTGAGTCACAGAATCAAGGCCTCGGTTAAGGAAAGCTTGAAGGCCTGAGTTAGGCACAGCCTCACGTCTTCAGTTAAGGACAGCGACAGGGCTCTCTTAGGGACAGTGTCAGAACCTTGGATAGAAATGTGTCAGGATATTAGCTCAGGATAGTGTCCGGATTTTAGTTATTGATTGCAGCAAGACCCATGTTAGGGACAGATTCCAGGCCTTAGTGAGAGACAGTGTCAAGACCTTTGTTACTGAGAGCATCAGGGCCTTGTTTAGAAGCAATGTTAGGGCTTCATGTAAAAGTAGCATCCCGGACTGGCTTGGGGTGAGCGACAGGGCCTGAGTGAGGCCTAGCGTCATTCCTGTAGGTGGGGACACTGTCAGGGCGTGACACAGGAGCAGCATCAGTGCCGTTGTTGGATCAGCATTATGGTCTTCGTTAAAGACATGAGCAGGCCTTCTGTTAGGGACAGCGTCACGGCTTACTTAGCGATATTTTCAGGACTTTAGTAAGAGATGGGTTAGTAAATTAGCTGAGGATAGTGTGAGGACTTTAGATATTGATGGCATCAGTGCCTTAGTTAGGGAGTGTCAGGCCCTGACTTAGGCCTAGCATCCAGGCCTT